>NC_059080.1:62929178-63232208 GCF_020497125.1 Mauremys mutica | reverse complement strand
CTGCTATTTTCCAACAACCATTTCAAGGTACTCTTCTTTTAAGAACCTTTCCCAGCTGTGTGTCAACACTGAAGATGACCTCTTTCAATCTTTTAAAATATGGCCCTAATTTGTAAGAATCCTCACTGCAAAGATGCAAGAATGGGAGGCTGGCACTCTTTAAATAATATATTATGTAACTTGCAGTTTTCCAGAGATGCCCTGAGGGAGGATACTAACTTAAGATGAGTTGTACAGTAGTAGCAATAACAGAATTTATTTATAATGTGATGTTTTGCTACAATGAATAAGTAATGGATGCAGTCTCACTACATCAAAAAAAAAACACAGCACAAAAAACAGTAGTACAATCAAGGCTGCTCTTAAGTAGAACCACCCATAGTAGTTGTTCTATTTTTGGTCTCGGGGGAGACTTGCCACCAGTATGTAACCAGGACTATAGGAGCCTGTGTTTCTATGGGCCTCTGCCATCTCTGCTGTCCACAGGCCCTTGCTGCTTCTAGGTTCACTTTTGAATAACCAAGATTTGGGGGTGAGGGAAGGCAGGGCCACTGCAAGTCAGAGGGCATCTTGTGGAAGAGATCTTGGGTCAACTATGTAAGTTACTTCAGTAAGGACCCTACAAAACCTAGGGCCAACTTCACACATAGTATGATAAAAATAAGGAATAGTAAGATCTTTTTACCCTCTTGTTTCTGCTCAGGAAACAATTACAGTGTTGTGGCCAGGTCAGGTGTCAGAGAATAGCTGTAAGACTATTACTCAACATTGGACTTGGCACTTATCCAGCCATTTCCAGGAACACTGTTTAAAATGAAAACAAACTCATTAGTTTTCCATTATACAGCAAGTAAGCAGCAGAACTCAAGTCCCAGTCCATTCTTTCATGGGTGCATTGCCTTGTGCACCTGGGCACTCATGCCCCTTCCCTAATGCTGGGGTTTGCTGACAGGCATGGCAGGCTGAAGGAGGCTGAGCGCATTATGGATCATCAACAGGTCTGAGTACCTGAAGGAGGCTGCCAGACAACTCTCCAATACCAAATTCTACATGCCACTTTCCTCAGATCCCACTGCACCATCCACTCCAGACACTCCCTACACTAACACAGGAACAAATCAACACACGCTCAGGGCCCCGACCGGGGTTATTCTATCTACTACCCAAAATCCACAAACCTGGAAATCCTGGACGCCCCATCATCTCTGGAATTGGCACTCTCACTGAAGGACTATCCAGATATGTGGACACTCTACTCAGACCCTACGCCACCAGCACTCCCAGCTATCTCCATGACACCACTGATTTCCTGAGAAAACTACAATGCATTGGTGATCTCCCAGAAAACACCATCCTAGCCACCATGGATATGGAGGCTCTCTACAAAAATATCCCACACACAGATGGACTACAAGCTGTCAGGAAGAGTATCCCTGATGATGACACAGCGCAAGTTGTTGCTGAGCTCTGTGACTTTATCTTTACACACAATTATTTCAAATTTGGTGACAATATATACCTCCAGACCAGTGGCACCGCCATGGGAACCCACATGGCCCCACAGTATGCCAATATTTTTATGGCTGACCTGGAACAATGCTTCCTTAGCTCTCGTCCACTCACACCCCTTCTCTACCTACGCTGTATTGATGACAGCTTTATCATCTGGATCCATGGGAAGGAGACTCTGGAAGAATTCCACCATGATTTCAACAGCTTCCACCCCACCATCAACCTCAGCCTGGACCAATCTACACAGGAGGTCCACTTCCTAGATACCACAGTACAAATAAGCGACGGTCACGTTAACACCACCCTATACCGAAAACCCACCGACCGCTATGCCTACCTTCATGCCTCCTGCTTCCACCTCGGACACACCACACGATCTATCATCTACAGCCAAGCGCTGAGGTACAACCGCATTTGCTACAACCCCTCAGACAGAGACCAACACCTACAAAATCTTCACCAAGCATTCTCAAAACTACGATACCCGCACGCGGAAATAAGAAAACAAATCAACAGAGCCAGACGTGTACCCAGAAGCCTCCTGCTACAAGACAAGCCCAAGAAAGAAACCAACAGAACTCCAATGTGAAGTTGCGGAACTATTAACTAAGGTTTGTAACCTGTCCTTTAAATTGGCTTCGGTACCCAATGACTGGAAGTTAGCTAATGTAACACCAATATTTAAAAAGGGCACTAGGGGTGATCCCGGCAATTACAGACCGGTAAGTCTAACGTCGGTACCGGGCAAATTAGTTGAAACAATAGTAAAGAATAAAATTGTCAGACACATAGAAAAACATAAACTCTTGAGCAATAGTCAACATGGTTTCTGTAAAGGGAAATCGTGTCTTACTAATCTATTAGAGTTCTTTGAAGGGGTCAACAAACATGTGGACAAGGGGGATCCGGTGGACATAGTGTACTTAGATTTCCAGAAAGCCTTTGACAAGGTCCCTCACCAAAGGCTCTTACGTAAATTAAGCTGTCATGGGATAAAAGGGAAGGTCCTTTCATGGATTGAGAACTGGTTAAAGGACAGGGAACAAAGGGTAGGAATTAATGGTAAATTCTCAGAATGGAGAGAGGTAACTAGTGGTGTTCCCCAAGGGTCAGTCCTAGGACCAATCCTATTCAATTTATTCATAAATGATCTGGAGAAAGGGGTAAACAGTGAGGTGGCAAAGTTTGCAGATGATACTAAACTACTCAAGATAGTTAAGACCAAAGCAGATTGTGAAGAACTTCAAAAAGATCTCACAAAACTAAGTGATTGGGCAACAAAATGGCAAATGAAATTTAATGTGGATAAATGTAAAGTAATGCACATTGGAAAAAATAATCCCAACTATACATACAACATGATGGGGGCTAATTTAGCTACAACGAGTCAGGAAAAAGATCTTGGAGTTATCGTGGATAGTTCTCTGAAGATGTCCACGCAGTGTGCAGAGGCGGTCAAAAAAGCAAACAGGATGTTAGGAATCATTAAAAAGGGGATAGAGAATAAGACTGAGAATATATTATTGCCCTTATATAAATCCATGGTACGCCCACATCTCGAATACTGTGTACAGATGTGGTCTCCTCACCTCAAAAAAGATATTCTAGCACTAGAAAAGGTTCAGAAAAGAGCAACTAAAATGATTAGGGGTTTAGAGAGGGTCCCATATGAGGAAAGATTAAAGAGGCTAGGACTCTTCAGTTTGGAAAAGAGAAGACTAAGGGGGGATATGATAGAGGTATATAAAATCATGAGTGATGTTGAGAAAGTGGATAAGGAAAAGTTATTTACTTATTCCCATAATACAAGAACTAGGGGTCACCAAATGAAATTAATAGGCAGCAGGTTTAAAACAAATAAAAGGAAGTTCTTCTTCACGCAGCACACAGTCAACTTGTGGAACTCCTTACCTGAGGAGGTTGTGAAGGCTAGGACTATAACAATGTTTAAAAGGGGACTGGATAAATTCATGGTGGCTAAGTCCATAAATGGCTATTAGCCAGAATGGGTAAGAATGGTGTCCCTAGCCTCTGTTCGTCAGAGGATGGAGATGGATGGCAGGAGAGAGATCACTTGATCATTGCCTGTTAGGTTCACTCCCTCAGGGGCACCTGGCATTGGCCACTGTCGGTAGACAGATACTGGGCTAGATGGACCTTTGGTCTGACCTGGTACGGCCTTTCTTATGTTCTAATGGCCATCACCTACAGTCCTCAGCTTAAACCTCTCCAATGCATCATCAGTGATCTACAACCCATCCTGGACAATGATTCCTCGCTTCCACAGACCTTAGGTGGCAGGCCAGTCCTCGCCCACAAACAACTTGTCAACCTTAAGCATATTCTCACCAGCAACCACACACCAAACCATAACAGCTCTTACCCAGGAACCAATCCATGCAACAAACCTCGATGCCAACTTTGCCCACATATCTACACCAGCGATACCATCACAGGGCCTAACCAGATCTGCCACACGATCACCAGTTCATTGACCTGCACATCCACCAATGTTATATACGCCATCATGTGCCAGCAATGCCCCTCTGCTATGTACATCGGCCAAACTTGACAGTCCCTACGTAAAAGGATAAATGGAAAGAAGTCAGATATTAGGAAGGCAATATACAAAAACCTGTAGGCGAATACTTCAACCTTCCTGGACACACAATAGCAGATGTAAAGGTAGCCAGCCTACAGCAAAAAAACCTTCAGAACCAGACTTCAAAGAGAAACTGCTGAGCTTCAGTTCATTTGCAAATTTGACACCCTCAGCTCAGGATTAAACAAAGACTGTGAATGGCTAGCCAACTACAGAAGCAGTTTCTCCTCCCTTGGTGTTCACACCTCAACTACTAGAAGAGGGCCTCATCCTCCCTGATGGAACTAACCTTGTTATCTCCAGACTGAGTCTGGCCTGCATATTTATACCTGCCTCTGGAAATTTACATTACATGCATCTGACGAAGTGGGTATTCACCCAGGAAAGCTCATGCTCCAATACATCTGTTAGTCTTTAAGGTGCCATAGGACTCTTTGTTGCTTTTTGCTGATCATTGCCATCTCCCCATATTTTCCATCCACGCAGGTGCCCCCATACAGGGTATCAGCCGTAATGGAGCCGTCCCGATTCTGACAGACGAGCGCAGCAGGTGCTGTAATAGCATCTCGCCCCTCCCTGCCCGCTGTAGCCCCGGGGCTCGGGTCCCTGCCTAGGCTCCTTCGCTCAGCCCGTTCCCAGCGCCCTCTGCCCGGGCCCCTCCGTTCGGCCTCACACGCCCGTCCACGGTGCAAGCCACCCTGCCTGGGCTCCTCCCGAGCCGCGTCCCTTCCCCCACTTTGCGTTGCACTTCGGCGGCAATCCCCGCTCCCAGCCTGAGCCGCCCTCCGCACCTCTAACCTGCGCTCTCAGCACGAGCCAGCGGGAAGCCAACCCAGGCGGCTGTTGAAAGCCGCAATCGGATTGGCTGGGCTGGTGGGGGCGGGGCGGAGTTAGGGGGAAGCTATTGCCTAGGTAACCGCCCTCCCTGTCACCTCAGCTCTAGGCGTCCGCGCGCGCGTATCCCGAGGCCTCGCGGTTCCATGTGAGTTACCGGTAACGGGCCACTCAGTTGCTGCCGCGCTGGCTGGGAGGCGGCGGCTCAGGGGCAGCAGCTGCTGCTGCCGCCTCTGCCTGGGCAGGTGAGTGGCTGCGTGAGGCGGGCGGGAACTGCGTGTGAGTGCAACGTCTCCGCTTCCCCCCGGGACCGCGCTTGGGCTGCGGCTGGGGATGCCCGCCCGGAGGGAAGCTGCCGCCGCGGCGCGGCGTGTGGCCGGTTCCTACCCGAGCTGGGGCTTTGCCGAGGGCCGGGGCGCGGAGCTAGGGCGGTTTGAACGAGAAAAGTGTCTCGCTGCGGCACAAACAGGGGAGAGTGGGGCGAGCCCCCCACCCCCCTCCGGGGGAGAGATCACAAGTGACTCTGCCCAATGAAGCCTCCTTTCTCTCTTCCCTCCCCCCGTTTGGCAGATCTGGGGCTGGTTTTCAGTCCCTTCTCCGGCTGGTGCTCAGATCCCTTCTGCAGGGCGGTGGCTGCTCCCTTCCCTGTTTGCCCGGTGGTGGCAGCGAGTGTACAGGGGACGGGCAGAGGAAAAGGGTATTTTTCAGCTTCTTCAAAGAAAATTGCAACACTGGAGTTGCTCAACAAAAACGATAGTCAGTTCTCTGCCCTCTTCCTGGCACTGGTGAAGTTTAGTCACATTTTGGTCTTTATCAGTTGGGCTGAGAGGAGATGGTGCATAGGACTAAACCTTCAGATGGCTTTGAATTAGGTGGGAGTAGTTTGATCTGTGAGAGAGGGGGAAGATAAGATTACTTAAAAGTTAACATGATCTGAAAGGTCTTTTGTAGTGTGTCCATCTGTTTAAAACCGCAAGAGTATCATTTAATTTTCAAGTTAAAAAATGAGTCTGTTCTTTGTTGTAAAAACACAGAAAATGTAAAAACATAGAAGATGGTTGAATATCCTTTGAGACTGCACGGGAAACAAAGAAGTGGCATTTAAGTGTCCCAAACTCTCTTAAGATTACGGAGGATACTACTATGGCCTGGTCTACACACACAACTATTGAGGTGGGGAGGGATAGCTCAGTGGATTGAGCATTGGCCTGCTAAACCCAGGGTTGTGAGTTCAATCCTTGAGGGGGCCACTTAGGGATCGGGGACAAGAATCAGTACTTGGTCCTGCTAGTGAAGGCAGGGGGCTGGACTTGATGACCTTTCAAGGTCCCCCCTTCCAGTTCTAGGAGATTGGTATATCTCCAATTATTACATTTTATAACTTCAGGAACCTTCAAGAAAAAGAGTGCTTGTTGGGACCATTTGGGTGACCCACCCTCCACAGCACAAGATGTTCTAAGCCAAATTTATAAGTAATTGTGCAGTCTCCAACTACTGCAGTTCTTTCTGTTTTATGGCCTTTTGCAAGCATAGGGGTCTTTATTTCATGCCCAGAGAATATTTTTTCCAATCAAGAATCTCAACTTATTATGGCTTCCCTCCGGGCAGGCATAGTTTTAGAAAGTTGGTAGGTAGTAGTTTCTGTGGCACTTAGATGCTTGGACTGTCTCCAGCTTGACAGAAAAGTTGAAGGGAGAAAACAGAGCTCATGCAGGTGAAAAAACTCTGAGGGAAGGGATCCTGACCTGAAGATTTTGGTCAGTAATGCTGTTGGAAGCATATGGTGAGAAACTTTGCTTTGAATCTAATATTATTTAAGCTAGGTAGTGGAAAGCATTTTTATCTTTATTTTCTTGCAGCCATTTCTGACTTTTATGCCTCATTGGTTGTACTCACTTAAAGTCTGTCTCTTTGTAGTTAATAAACTTGTTTTTATCTAATCCAATATGTTTAAGTTAAAGTGTCTGGGTAACTTTAAGGTAACAAGCTAGTATATGGTATTCCTTTAAAGGAATAAGAGACTTAATACATTTAACTGTCCAGGAGAGGTCTGGGCAGTACATAACATACATTTCTGGGAGGACTGGGAGTCACCCTGCATAAGTAACCAAGGCTGGCAAAAGCCAGAATGTAACAGTTACTTACCAATAAATGTATTTCTTTAAGAATTTTACCTCTGCATATTCTTTCTGGAGTGCTACTCTATAGGATTGTGGAGTTTAGCAGGATGATCTAAGGTGGGTGGGGACCATGTGGCCTTTTGTAACCTTGACTCCAAAATTTTGTGTGGCACTTGGGACCTCATAAAAGCCAAGGTACCTTTTTTAGAAGGATTCTAAAGCTCAGTGGTGCTGAATAGTGCTTCTTACAAGTATGGCTATATAGAACACTCTTGAACTAAAATAACTCTTAAGTAAGTCTTATCTGTTCTACTTGTTTTTACCTAAGATATGTCAAGTCCTGTCTTCCTGTTTGCTGTGGGATGACTTTTGGGGACCTTTTTCACCTCATAATTGAAGAGGCGGAAGTGTATGAATTCTTTAAAAACAGAGTTTCCCTCCCCAAGTATTTGGAATGGCGAACCGCTGCCACTGGGAGCTGCAGGTGGCTGTGCAAATGTAAACAAACTAGAGATTACCCTGATGGGCTGCAGGTTGCCCACCACTGGTGTAGACTGACTAACTTACTGTGGACTAACTGTGTAGACTGACTAACTGTGGACTCACTGTTTGTGTAGACAAGCTTACAAGCTAGGTGATATTGTATGTTAGCGTTCAATTGTTCAGCTACAAAACTTGAGTTTACATCATAGTTGGAAATGAATGTGAGTTTAGTGGTTGAGTTGCAGTCACTAGTGACGCAACTAATGTGTTCATGACAAAATTTAACACCAGCAGTGGATTTGTGAATTTCAGAAACAATTTTGTTGCTTTTTATAGAGGGTGTGTTTGAGGAGAATGGTTTTGTTCTTTTGTATGACTTTAACTCAAGTAAGAAAGTCACTAGTTCAGTAAACAGTGATGTAATTTGTAAGTAAAAGGTACAGGTTATATTTATTAATAAACGGATGACAGTGTTTGTGGTAGCAGAGCATATCTGATAACAAATGTTTCTTGCATTTGTTTAAATGTATATTTGCAAAAAGTCTCTTTGTGAGTATATTCCAATGCAAAGAACAATTTTCCTGTTGTATGAGAAGACTAAACATTACATCACGATTTTAATTGGTATTGCATCTTTCATTTAAACCATGTTCTAAAATGCTGTGTACAGCTAAATAAATTACAGGCGAAAAACAGGTCAGTTAAGAGGGAAAGTTATCATCAGCAAAGACTGGAAATGAAATACAGAGTTAATGAGGCAGAAAGATACAGAAAAGTTTTGTTTTCTTCCCCTACAGTTTTGACTGAACATTTTCTCCCCTGTGCTGTTTGGCTGTTCTCCCTCCCCCCCCCATCTTTTCATCTCAGCCTCACTGCACACACCCTCAAACCCACCTATCCCCCCCTCCTCCTGAAGCTTATCCCTTTTCATCTACCCCCCCCCCCAAAAAAAAAAACCACACCAAACACAGTGTGGAACTTGCATGATGTTTGCCGTTATTACATTGTTTAATCTGCTTGTGTATTCTGCCACTTTCCCCTACCCTTTGTTTGTTCTGTCTGTTTAGACAGTATGCCCTTGGGGGCAGGAACCACAATGCCTAGCATGGTGGAGCCCAATTCTTGCTTGCTCCCTAGGCAGTACCATAATAAACTTGATTAATAATAGTTCTGTATTACAGACTCTAAAGAGGAGCAGATGAGGAGGCTTTTGTGAGGGTCAGGGAGGAAACTAGTATCAGATGGGGAGGGAGCAGAGACAGATGAGGTCCATGAAGTAGTCTGTAGCTAATCCCTAGAGGACTTTAAAGAACAATGAGGGCAATTTGGAACTAAATCCTGAAATGAATGGGATTCAGTGGATTTGCTGGAAGATAGGAATGATATTATATATCTGAGTGAAGCTTCAATCAGCAGCTTGCTGCTCATGTAGTATGCTGCAGAGGATGGGTGAGCTGGGCCAGGGGTTAGTCATAGGCTACATCTACACAGCAAAAAAAAAAAAAAAAAAAAAAGACCCGCAGCAGCAAGTCTCAGAGCCTGAGTCAACTGCTTGGGCTTGCACTGAGGGGCTAAAAATAGCAGTGTAGATGCTGGCCTTAGGTTGGAGACCAGTTCTGAAACCTAGTGGGGAAGTGGGGAGGATATCAGAGTCTGTTAACCCAGGTTCTGAGACTTGCTGCCAGGGTGTGTGGTTGTTGTTGGTTTTACATTGTTGGTGGTTTTTTGTCATTATTTGTTTACTGTGTAGATGTATCTATAAAGAAGGAAGTAAATATAACAAGATGGGGATTTCAGCAGAGGTGGAGTCAAACCAATGGCACACAGGGAAATGTTGGAGAGGTGGTTTTAGAGGCAAAGTTGTTTGAATCACTTCTGTCTTTGAGGAACTACAGGTTTATTTAGTAAAATAATGCAAGAGTGAATAGAGAAGCTTTGTTATGGAAGCCGAAACTTTAAGAAAACATTCAGTAAATTTGTGTGCCTCAACTATTGGATGCTTGAGGCATCTTGTTTCTGATTTTCAGATAAGCTGAGGACCCACAGCTCGAGTTGATTAAAGTGTAAAATTGGCTGTGTTTTTTTTTTCCAATTGGTAACCATTGGAATAAAGTGGTAATTCAGGCAAATGGTAGGGATAACACATTCAACAAGAAAAAGGGGTAGATAGTTTGGCTCCAGTGTTGTAACATAATAAAGGGTTCCAAAGATTTAGAGTGCAGGGAAAGACTGCAGTCTGAAAAAGTAGATATGCAAGAATCTCTGGCTGCTTCCTATGTGTATAGAGTTGATCTAGGAGTATGAAGTAGTCAGTTTCAAAGAGTTTCAACAAACAGTACTAAAAAGAGATAAGGCTTACTTGTGGAGGTTTGAAATGTCTTTGCTGCAGTCTTATTGGACTTCACTTTGTGGGATTAAGTAAATAACTTGAAGGAAGTGGTGTGTGCGCGCGTGTGTGGGGGGCGGGGAAGATAAGTAATGTGAGAGGATGAAGTATGATTCTCTTGGGCTGTGATCATCTGGAGTTCTGCACTGGTAGTACAATACATTACAAAAATAATTTTTTTTATAGTAATGACTGAGGATGTGGACTGGAGCGAAAGGAGTAAAGAGAAGAGGGTTTTTTTTTATTTGCATGTGAAGAAATCTGTTTGCATGCTTACGACTCTAAACTGTTTATAGTGGGGTGGTTAGTGTTCATTGTGTTCACATAAAGTAGTAAGAGTCACATAAAGTAGTAAATTCCATGAATTCCTAACCCTTTGAGTTAGGGAGAGGAATGGTCTGTGAGTTTTGAGATTTTCAACTGGCAGCTGAAGCATAAATCTTTTGCCTAACGCACAAACAAGCAAAAAGTTTTACCTGTCAACATTAGTTATTAAAATAGGAAAAATTTGATTTATCAACCTGTTGAGAGTTGGTCAGAAAGCTTCTTTGAATTCATTGCATAAAAGAAGTAACCTCTTGTCTACTTTTTGATGATCTCCCGCTTTTTAATAAAACTTCTGAAAATACTCCCTTATTAAAACAACTATAATCTGTGTATTCCTACCCAACTGTTTTTATCCTAATAATAATCCTTTGCATTCCTATAGTTCCCACAATTCATGGATCATAAAATACTTCAGATACTCAATGATTAAGCTTTGCCCTGGGAGGTAAGTGGTCATTCCCATTTTATAGATTGATTTATGTAATGTCAACTAACTGTTACGATTCTCAGTCCAATGGGTTTAACAGAAGCAAAGCTGCCTCCCTGGCACTATTGAAGCATTAATGGTTTTGTTTTTTTTTAATTTAAATAATTTTTATGTTGTCCATAGTGGAGATTGCATAAAAACACATGATTATACTAAGTAGGTGATAGACACAATAATGAAAACGCGTTAGTTTAGATCTGGTTTCAGCAAAGCACTTAAGCATGTGAGTAGTCCCATTGACCTCAAGAAAAGCACAAGCTTAAGTTCTTTGCTGAATTGGGGCTTTAATGCTTAAATTAAGGAAGAAAATGCTTTTAAATTTAACTCTTAACCAAATTTTTGATCGAATTAAATATATCTGGATGGTCAAGTCATGAAACTGTATCAGATCATATCTTTTCACAGTTAATTATTTATGTAATGGTCTTTGTTTTTCTGTTGTCCATTAACTTTGTAATTGCCATAGTACATTACATGTTATTTATTTATATCGTACCCATGAGTCAAAGTGCTGGGGAAGGATAACAGTAGGATATAATATTAAAAGAAAAAAAGTCAACAGTAAAAACTAATAAATCAGCCAGTGGTTCTTAGTGAGAACAAGCTGTTGGGTTTACACAAACAGGAAGAGAAATCAAATAATTCAAAGTTATATTAAGCAGAAAATAGTGAGACTTTTGTACTTGTCCTAAGAAATCCTAAGAAAAAAGCGAAAAAGGTGCAGGCTAGAGAAGATAGAAGAGAAAAAACAAAATATTTGTTAATTAATGGAACAAACAGGAAAGTAAATGAAGGATTAATTCAGCTGCTAAAGTTAAATGTTGCAATGAGAACTTTAAAGCAAGTATCACTGTACCTGCTTTACAGCAGTAATTACCCATTTGCCTGATTTACTGTCCGATTCTACAAAGGATTAAGGAAGAGTCCCATTGGTTACAAATTTCTGCACAATTGTATTGGCCCGGCCACACACATTCCTTTGCAGAGTTGGCGCCTTACTATGTACCTGACTTATGGCTTGGTCCTTAGGTTTGCTGAGTATCTGGACTTCTCACTGGCTTCAACAAAAGTTTCAGGTGCTCTTCATTTGTTGGAGTCAGTTCTATAAAATGTGGACTCCCAGGGCTTTTCCCACAGCAAATTGGGATTCTTGATCGCTTCATATTCTATCTTCTTCCATTTCCTCAAAATAATATTGTTTATGATATGATGCAAGTCTTCATCTCTTCTCATTTTATAACAACAGATTTATATTCAGGGCCGGCTCTAGACCCCAGTGCGCCAAGCGCGCGCGTGGGGCGGCATTTTACCTGCAGGGTGGCAGGCGGGTCCAGCGGACCTTCCGCAGTCATGCCTGCGGGAGGTCCAACGGAGCCGCGGGATGACTGGACCTCCCGCAGGCATGACTGCGGCGGGTGCGCTGGTCCCGCGGCTCGTGTGGACCTCCCGCAGGCATGACTGCGGAAGCTCCACCGTAGGCGCGGGACCAGCGGCACGTCTGCGGGAGGTCCCGTGGAGGCGCAGGACCGGCGCCCGGCGGCGCAGCACACCGCCCTGCTTGGGGCGGCGGAATTCATAGAGCCGCCCCTGTTTATATTTAAGATGCTTAGTAAGATTTTCCAAGCCCTTTTAGTTGAATTGACACTCACCTCTACTTCTAGGGTTTCAAAATTAATTTTATTGGGTGGGAAAGTTTGTGATAAAACACTGAGTTGGGACTCAGAATATCTGGATTCAGTTTTCAGCTGTGCCACAGATCTCTTGTATGATCCTGGGAAAGTAATTTCATTTCTCTGTGCCTTAGTTTACCATCTGTAATTATGGGGATAATAGTACTTTTAGTCTACTTATATCTTAAGATAGTCCAGGAGCTTTGTCTTATGTGTATGTATAATGCCTAGCACAACAGGGTCTGAATTAGGACCACAAGGTGCTACTATAATACAAATAATAATATATTACATTATTTAACTATGAAAACTTTCAGTTGCAGCAGCTAATATATCAGACATGAATAGCTGGTAATTATTTATCTGTACTACAGTATTAGATTAGGAATATTGTTTCTCATCCTCATTTGAAATGAACTATAAATTCTCAATTTAATGCATTTTTATATGACACTTTTAAAAACACATCTGGTAAAATATGTAATAGCTGGAATGTTTTTGCTTTGACTGGGAGCTTTTACTGAGGAGATGTCCTTTTAGGGAATCTACTCTTTTATGAAGCACTACAAAAATTAGCCATAAAAAGGAAGAGAGAAAATCCTTTACCATTGCATTTAAAATGTGTGGATTTTTTAATATTAGTGTATTAAATGGGATGTCTTTTTAGTGTAAATAGTTAATTGGGAATACAAATATAAATGATTAACCCTTTCTATTTAGAACTATTTTCCATGAGTTTATTTTCCTGTTTTACATAATGGTTAGGTAAATTTTGTGAGAAGTTAGGGACATTCCTGTCTTAGTCTCTCCACTAGAACTGGTAGTATCAAATATTTTAACATGTACGCTTTCTCAAGTGACATGATTTTTCTTTGGTCACATAAAGCAAATTACAATTGAAGCAGATGTGTCCTAACTTTATTTCTACTTTGATTGGAGTGAACATTGGCTGTGATCAGTCATAAGATTGAAAGAGGTCTTTATTTCCATGTTCCTTTGGTTTCCCACCATCTACTTGATCATTTGAAATACCAGTTTTAGTGTTTAAAACTGCTCTTTGGGGACTGAAATGCTTGGGGGGATGGAATGGAACGGAACATGGTCTCTCAAATCTCTAGATGACCAGTTCAAATCAACCCCAACCTGGTAATGACCAAAAGTCAAGGCCACTCATTAACTGTGAAAATGAAAAATAGGTGCTGGTCTCAAATCAGTTTGTAGTAGGTATGTATCTAATATCAAATTATTATTATTTATTATTATTATTATAAAATTCACACCTTTTTGTCAGGTCAGCAGAGTGGTCAAAGATTGAACAGCAAGGAGATGGAACTACCTGTGGAGGGCCAAGTCAGAACTGAGGTTCACTGGTCAGGAAACTTAGTGGTCTTATGCTTAGTTGTTTTAACAAAGCAGAGCTCAGATTTTCTGGGTAATCTGCTGCAAATTGACTTTAAAACAATCTAGTGTCTCTAAATGAAGAAAGGACAGAAAACCTATTTCTTTTTTTCCTTTGCAGATCATCTTTTAAAACACAGATTTTGGTTGCAACTTTTCAGAGCACAGCCTTGCAGAGTAAACTAATAGTATTCTGTATTCATATGGCTTTATAGACTTCCTGGAAAGATTAGCAGTGTGTGGGTATTTAGACTCTTATTTAGGAAGGAATCTTCAGACCAGGCTGCATTTATGGAACACTTTCTATCCAAATTACTGGATTTCAGTAAAGGGATCTAATTAGTAGTGAGAAGTTACTAGATTACTTTTGGGATGCACAAGAAAAAAGAAAAATAATTGGAGATACACCTATCTCTGAGAACTGGAAGAGACCTTGAAAGGAAACTGAGTCCAGCCCCATGCCTTCACTAGCAGGACCAAGTACTGATTTTTGCCCCAGCTCCCTAAGTGGCCCCCTCAAGGATTGAACTCTCAACCCTGGATTTAGCAGGCCAATGCTCAAACCACTGAGCTATCCTTCCCCCCACTGTACTAAAGGAAATAATAGTGGCACTATTATTGTTTCATTTCTGGTATGTTGAACTCAGACTAGGTTCTGGCAGCTGTCAGAAATAAAACATACCATATATACTTGTTCATAAGCTGAATTTTTTTTAGTAAAAAGGGGAAGCACCAGAGAAGGGGATTGGCTTATGAACGGGTATAGAGAGGGAGAGGTGGGACATAGCCCCCGCCCCCCCAACAGAGGGAGCAATTAGAGGCAGCACAGCCAGCAGAGCCAGAAGGGAAGAGGCGGAGCCAGAGTCTCTCCGCTTCTGGCCACACTGCTCTCTCCCCAGCCTCCAAAGCAGCTGCAGCTCCGGGGCTGGCAGGCTGCAGCAGAGCCGCTTGGCCCTGCCCCCCAGAGCAGGCTGTGGCCGCCCGGCCCACTGTAGCACGCTGAGGCCGTGATACCCGGTCCAGCCCGCTGGAACATGCTGCGGCCATGCCGCCCTGATGGGCCTGGCAGAGCAGGCTGCGGCCGCGCTGCCCAGCCTGCTGGCACAGCTCCAGCCAGGCCAGAGACATCCTCCCCTAGTCCTCCAAGATAAGGTAGGAAGGGATGGGATAGGGAGAGCATGGGGGTCCCGGGCTAGGGGTGGGGTCATGTGGGGGGTGGTCACAGGGGTTACTCCTCTGACCCCCAGCTTCTTCCCCCTCAAAAAATTTCCCCACCAGTTGCTGTCCCGGCCCATCAGGGTAAGCTGCTGGCATGTCAGGACACTTTTTTGTTTATTTAGGTTTACCTCCGTGCCTGCAGACACTCAAGGTAAACAAATCATCTCAGCCCACCAGCAGCTTATCCTTATGGCCCGGGAGCCAAAGTTTGCTGACCCTTGAATTATAGAGTCGGCTTATGAACGGGTCATAAAAAAATTCCATTTTTACTTATCCATCTTGGCGGGGTTGGCTTATAAACGAACCAACTTATGATCGAGTATATACGAGTTAAGTTTTGATGGGAGCAGAATTTATATTTGACGTTGGCCCTGTGACTTGCTGGTTAACCTTTAGTGAAATAAATGAAGTTCTGTGTTCCAGTTTAACAAATATGCAAAATTGCTTTATACTTGCTTAGTGGTGTTGAGTGTTAATGTTTGACATGTACAGTTTGTCATGAAAGGCCATATAATGTAAGACTATTATTGAAGAATTATTGCAGAAGTGCACTCTATTGATCTCATGCCTGTTATGTTCTATAATATCGGGAGGTCATTTTGAGATTTTCTGTGTCTTTGAGTAGGTTTAAAAGCAAATATATAAAGAACAATTGGATGATTAGGGCCTTGTTGGTTTTTTGCTTTTGTTGAGCTATTCTGTTTCTCCTTTCCATGTTTGTAATTATTTTTATTATTATTTTTCAAAGGGAAACTCATTCAAATTTTTAGTTTCCTAATATTGGGATTTAGTGAAAAAATACGGTGTCTTTTTAGGTTGATGGTGGAAATGATTTATCTATAATTTTAACTCCTGAGAAGGCTAAATATGCAATAGATTTCCAATCATATTCAGTTAACTGGTGCTCCTTTTGTTTAGCTAACTGTCACAGAATGTTGATAGCTTTGGGAAAGAGACTTGATATTGCTTTGTGTGTATGAGAAATGGTGGACAGTGTATAGGTCATCTGTGGAGGAGTCTGAGAAGCATCCCTCTTCAGAGCCTGACCCAGACCATGAGAGAGAGCAGAAGGTTCCTCCACAAGAAGTGCCCTTTTAGCTGCCATGGCTCTGAAGCTGGTTTTGGGTGAGAAATGTAGATACTTTTTCTCACCTGTGACCTCCCCAAAGCATTCAAAACCATCTGAGATTGATTAGCTACACTCTCTTCATCCCACAAAAAGGTGATTTAAAAAAAGTTCTCTGTTGCCAAGTAGAGGTCTGGTCATAAGCATCAGTACTCACCGACACTGTATGAGGCAGTGCTGTGGACTCTGGTAGGACCATTGAAACCAGTGCCTTCTCCTTTACCAGGGAGATCTTTGACAGTGCCATCTTAAGATCTTGCACTAGTTCCAGTGGGTGTATGCTTAATTCTGCTGTTAGTGCTGTCGATGATGCAAGCCATTCTTGTGGCAAATGACAATTTTCCCTGGGATGGTTCTTGGAGTATCCAGGACTGGGAGTTACCTTGTTAGCCTCTGCCTGCAGCGAGAGGGAGTCTTTCTTGTGGTAGCTGGATGTGAGTTCCTGCGCACCACCAGCCTTTCAGCTACTCAAGCACTCCTCTGTGGGCTATGCCACCCTTACTATGTCTTTCAGGTTGACAATAGGTACATCGCAGTCATGAATTTCTTTGAGTCATTCTCCTGTGATATCCGGTTCCTGACATTGGTTAGTCACAGAAATTCCAGATCCTTTTAACTGAGAGGTGCAGCGTACCCTGCTTTTGCCTTAAACCACCACTTCTGCAAACCACACAGCACTTATGAGCATTTAAAACAAAAATAAATATTTATTTTTTCTTAAATCTAACGAGAAACGAGAGAGTGGTGAAAACAAATGGTTGCAATACAAAATTTTAAAATGTGAACCAGGATCTACACTTACAGTTTTGTGTTCCGTGACGACAGCCATCTTGATGAGGCGTAGCGTTTTTGGGTGCAGGCCTCCAGCATATCAGGGAACTACAAAATACAATGGAAGACTTGCCATTTGAGGGCACTGAGCTTTTTTCTCAGAAGACGGATGATGCCATATGCACGTTAAAAGATTCTTGGGCAGTTCTTCACTCACTGGAGGTCTACATCCCAGTGATGAAGAGGAAACAGTTCAGACCACATGCTCAGTACAGACCTTACTACCACTCAAGTGCTCAGGATGTTTCTAGATCCGAGATCTACGCATCCTAGGTGTCGCCCGTCAGTGTCATCCACAGCAGACCTGTCTCACTGGCTTCAAAACAATCATTTTTACATCACAGTCAAGGACAACATATAGACTGTAAATCATCTCCAATTTTAGACATCCCTCCCATTTGGAGAATCTATCTTCCTTTTGCGTTCCATAGACAGAAATTTTTTCAGGCAGGTGAGTTCTTAGCAGTGTGAAGGAGGGATATATTTTCCAATTAATGTCCCTCCCCTTCACCATCCCTGTTCATCTCATGAGGCTATATTAATATACAATGTGTACAGTCTCTCTTGGATCTGGGAGCAGTTGAGGAAGTTCCTTACCAACACAGAGCAAGAGGGGCTTCTCTTGCCTCTACTTCCTGCCTTTACGCTAGCATCTGTTATCCCTTCCTTGGAGATGGGAGATTGATATGCATCCTGCAGATTGAGAGCATACTTTTAATGTGGCAATCTATCCTGGCCAGAGAAAGAAAGTATTTTCGATTCAAGATAGGCAGTGCCTACTAATAGTACACAGTAATGCCTTTCAGACTATCCACTGCCCCGGAGGTGTTCAATAAATATATGGCAATAATAGAAGCTCCTCTATGCCATTCAGGGATTCAAATACTTCCTTATCTGGACGATTGGCTAGTTCGGGAAAGATCAAGTTCCCACATCCAAAACATCATCATCTTGCTATCAGACATCTTTTTTTCTCGTCTTGGTCTAAAATTAAATGTAGACAAATAGACATTACAATGAACACAGAGAATAAATATCATAGGGACAGATCTAGACTGTACAACCAGATTCCAGTCCATAGTATCTCTGTCCAAAATCCTCCAATCACAACGATACTGATGTCCTTGGGTTTGTGTGCAGCTGTTAGGTCACATGGCCTTGTCTAAGTACATGAGTTAGCATACCAGACTTCACCACAGGTCATCTGTCATCTTCAGACCTGGATCCACATGATATATTGTCCAAACAGGCATTTTGTGTACATTCTGATTTGTGTCCCTGCTCAGCTGCTTCAGTCTCTGAATTGGTGGATGGACCCTCAAAATGTATGCAAGGGTATTCCCTTCCTGCCAGGAGAACCAACTGGACCCCGGTAATGGATGCCTCCACCAAAGGTTGGGTAGCCCACCTGGGTCAGCTTCAGGCTTAGGCACTTAGGAGCAAAACCTCCTGGGCCTTGTATATAAATATACTGGACCTTCGAATGGTTTGGAGAGCTTTTGAGATGTTAGTTTCCACCATCAGAAACCGGGGTGGAGGGGGGTGGGAGGAGTTCAACTATTTATTGACAACACCACTGTTGTTTTATCTGAACAAACAGAGGGCAGGTCTACGCTATGGGGGAAAATCGATATAAGATACGCAACTTCAGCTACTTGAATAACGTAGCTGAAGTCGAAGTATCTGATATCGAATTACTTACCGTCCTCACGGCGCGGGATCGACGTCCGCGGCTCCCCATGTCGACTCCGCTACCGCCGTTCATGTTGGTGGAGTTACGGAGTCGACATGAGAGCGTTCGGGGATCGATATATCGCATCTAGATGAGAAGCGATATATCGATCCCCGAGAAATCGATTGCTACCCGCCGATACGGCGGGTAGTGAAGACATACCCAGAGAGATGTAAGATCTAATCAGTCATGCCAAGAAATGATCCATATATAGAACTTGTGCATAAAGAATAATGTCTTGCTAAAGGGGCTGATGAATACTATTGCAGTTTTCTTCAGTAGGAACTTCCTAAACCATTTCGAGGAATCAGTACAGATGTTCCACATCGGATCTTTCAAGTAATAGACCTTTTTGCAACCAACCTGAAGACCAAATGCAGGAAATTCTGCTCCAGAGCAGGTTGCAGCCCAGATTCTTTGACAGATGCCTTCTTTCTCCCTTGGTCAGGTTTTCTGATGTATGTGTTTCCTCCTCTCTCTCTAATTCTGAGGGTGATCAGGAAGCTAAAGAGACAAAACAACGTTAATCCTTAGAGCACCAGGCTGGCCAAGGCAGTACTGACCTTGTGTGTCATAACCAAGGCGATATACGGCACCTTACCCTACAATCTCTTTACCTCATGGTGTGGATGATCTCTGAGGTTGAGCAATGAGGGAAGAGTGCTCACGGAACAGGAAGGACACAAACGGAGCCAATTATTCAGCAAAATGGAAATGGTTCTTAGCATTGGCTGAGTTTCACAAGTTGTCACCATGCAATATGGAAACTAGGCATGTAATAGACTCTCTGCTGCATTTGAAATTGTCTGGCCTCTCCATCTGTTCAGTGAGGATGCATTTAGTCTCCATCTCAGTGATATGTCTACCAGTAGATAGATTTTTTTTTCTTGTCTTTTTTGCATCTCTTGGTATCTAGGTTTTTTTTTTTTAAGAGCATTGTTCATATGTACCTTCCTGTGTGTGATCCAGATCCTCACGGGACCTGAATTTGATTTTGTACTGTTTAATGGGTTTTCCATTGAACCTTTAGCAACAACTTGCTTATCTTTGCTATCAATGAAAACTGCATTTCTGGTAGCAGTTAGTTACTTCTTCGAGTGCTGTCCCTGTGGGTGCTCCACTCTAGGTGACGGTGTGTCCCGGCGCAGTCGATCGGAGATTTTCGGTAGCAGTGCCTGGTTGGGGCGCACGCACTCAGATGGTATCTCCCATCTAGATGGAATTTTCCTGAGTGCGTGCACCCCACACCCTCCTCAGTTCCTTCTCAACCGTCCTCGGCTGAAGACGGGACTCGGGGCAGTGCTGCCTTCTCTTCCCTGATCTCTATAGGAAACATAGAAATAATTATTAATTACTTCCCAGTTGTTTCCCTTCCTTTAGTATAGTTATAGTTAGTTACTTAGGCCTGGTCTACACTAAGGGGGGGGGGTCGAACTAGGGTACGCAAGCGTAGCTGAACTCTAAGTACCCTAGTTCGACTGACTTACCCGTCCAGACACGGCGGGGTCGAACTCCGCGGCTCCAAGGTCGACTCCGCCACCGCCGTTCGCGGGGGTGGAGTTCTGGAGTCGACTGGATCGCGCGGGGAGTTCGAACTATCGCGTCTAATCAAGACGCGATAGTTCGAACTCCGAGTCTTGATTAGACGCGATAGTTCAAACTCGGAGAAGTCGAACTCACCGCATCGACCCGGACGGTGAGTATAGACCTGACCTACCCTTAGTTTTAAAAACAAACAAACAAAAAACCCTCAGGCTTGTCTTCCATTGAGACACTTTCCTCGCCCATCTCTAACTCATAATGCCAGGAGCTTCAGGTTTCAAAAGATGCATCTCCTGTCAGGACTCCATGCCACGGTCAGATGGCCACTCTCAGTGTGTGAAGTGCCTCGGGGACACCCACATCCCCGCGAAGTGGCTCCATTGTGCGAGCCTCAAATCAAGAGCTCGTTGTGACAGGGATCTGTGCCTCAAGATCATTATGATGGAAAAATCCCTGCAGCCGCTGTCGGAGACAGGAAAAGTGGAACCCGCTCCCACACGCTTCCCAGCCAGATTGGAACCGGTGGGGAGCGTCGCTTCACCTTCCCTGGAGCGGAGGCACGAAGCGCAACAGTCTCACAAACGAGACTCTAACAAGGGTAAGGGGTCTCCGGCGAGATCCCTACCCCCTGTGCTGACAGCACGAAAGACAGCTGCTTCAGCCTCTTCTAATGCCTCAGCTACTGCTCTGACAGAGCTGAGGCAGGGACCAGACCTCCCGCGCTGGGAAGGCACTTGTTCATTCGGTCCCCTCAGTGCCGCAAACGACTGCGGCGCGGACACCTCACTCCTCTTCGGTACCGAGACGGGCTACAGCACCGGCACCACGTTCCTCCTCGGCACCGGCAACGACCGCAGTGCCGGCAGCTCGTTCGGCACCGGCACCCAAAACGGCGGCGATACTAAGAGCCTGGTCAGTTTCAGCGCTAAAAGCGGCCACGATCCCGCCAGCGTGCTCTGCCTCAGCAACAAAAATAGCTGCGGTGCCAATAGCGCGATCAGCCTCGGCACCAAGAAGAGCGTCGGCACCCAGCCACTCTTCTACCCGCGCACCAGCAGCAGACCCCCTGCAGGGCACCTCTAATCTCAATACAGCAGGACACTCTCTGTCACTCTCTCCTACTAAAGAGCTAGAGCAGAGAGCAGGCTTACCTCAGCCTAGGGAGCAGGAATAACAGCTGTTCACTCAAAGTGACCTTTTAGTGCCACCTGAGCCTCACTCTCCGCTCCTAGATACAGAGGACTCCTTTCTTGACTTGCCACTTTCTCCACCTGAACTGGCTTTCACCGATGGTGACTTTGAGCTACAGCAGCAAGCGGAGTTCTCCCCTCCTGCTTCTCCTCCACAGGCACCTTTACCACCTCAGGTCACGGCTCAAGCTCAGCAGCCTCAGTTTCCCTACGTTGCCCCCCCGTGGGTGATGCCTGGGTTCCCCTACCCCATGCCTTGGCCTCAGTGGTACCCGTGGCAGAATCCTCCTACCAATCATCTTCCTTTGGTGCCTCAATCTCCTGCTCCATCCACTTCCAGGGTGCTTGAGCCCCCTCCTGAGCCTGGGAGCTACGCACCATATCCTGAGTCGCCTAACCCTAACTCTCCATTAGCCTCAGATGAAGCCATCTTCCCTTCACCTCCACAGACTGTGGACGACTGCAAACAATTTCAAGAACTTTTCAGGAGGGTTGCACTCAGTCAGGGTATCTCCTTAGAAGAGGTTCAGGAGACTCAACACAAACTCCTCAAAATCCTTCAACCGTCTGCGCCCTCGAAAATTGCGCTCCCTATAAACGAAGCACTCATGGAGCCAGCTGACACTCTCTGGCAAATCCCAGCTTCTCTAGTACCGACTTGCAAGAAGGCCGAACGTAAATACTATGTTCCTGCAAAGGACGCAGACTTCCTATTTTCTCATCTACCACCGAACTCTCTTGTCATTGATGCAGTTGCACAGCGGACCAAACAGTCACAATATCGACCCACCCCGCAAGACAAGGACCTTAGACGCCTTGATGTCCTGGGCCGCAAGGTTTATACATCCTCTACACTACAATTCAGGATTGCAAACTATTCTGCTCTCCTTGCCAGCTATGATTTTGATAATTACAATAAGATTTTTGAATTTGCCTCACACATCCCAGAGGACAGAAGAGCAGACTTCAAATCAATCCTGTCTGAGGGACAACTGATCTCCAGAACGGCCCTACAGGCGTCCTTAGACACGGCGGACACAGCAGCCCGTACCACTGCAACTGCTGTGGTTATGCGCAGATCCTCATGGCTCTCTGTGTCAGGCATTCCTAAAGAGCTCCAGACCAAAATGGAGGATCTCCCCTTTGATAAGGACAAACTCTTTTCGAAAAAAACTGATGAACTCCTCCACACCATGAAAGATTCGAGAGCGACACAGCGCACCCTGGGCATTCACCCATCTTTTCCCAGGAGACAACGATACCAACCCTACCAAAGACCACGCACACATCAGTACTATCGCCCTCAATCCAGACCGTATGACACAACTAGGAATCGTACTAGACTTCCCAAACGCAGACAAAATCAAAATCAAGCCACCACCTTCTGTCCACCGGGCAATAAGCAACAGTTTTGAAACGTTGGTCGAGGGTCTGCACGACCACCCCTTGATCCCACCACTTACTTCTCCAATTGGCCACCGCCTTCAGTATTTCCAACATGCTTGGCAGCGGATTACACAGGACCGCTGGGTCCTCGAAATAGTTCAGACCGGTTACCTCATCCCCTTCATATCCTACCCTTTTCCCCTTCCCCGTCCCTCTTCAGGGACCCCTCTCATGAGCAGTTACTTTGCACAGAAGTGGCACACCTTCTGCAACTAGGCGTAGTGGAACCTGTGCCGACGCAACATCAAGGGACAGGATTCTACTCCCATTACTTTCTAACGCAGAAGAAAACCGGGGGATGGAGGCCTATACTAGACCTACGCCGACTGAACAAATTTGTAAGGACACAAAGATTCAAGATGGTCACACTGGGCACAATAATACCTGCATTGGATCAAGGGGATTGGTTTACAGCCCTCGACCTACAAGATGCTTACTTCCACATATCAATTCATCCAGCTCACAGACGCTTCCTACAATTCACAATCGGTCAGGATCATTTCCAATACAGAGTTCTCCCTTACGGACTCTCCACAGCTCCAAGAGTTTTCTCCAAGACCCTAGCCGTGGTTGTGGCTCACCTCCGCAAACACGGGGTCACACTGTTCCCCTACCTGGACGATTGCCTCATCAGGGGCGACTCCTATGGCGAGACACTTCAAGCCATGCGTTTCGCCATCTCCCTTTTTCACAGCCTAGGCCTCCAAATAAACATTCAAAAATCTACCCTGATACCCACGCAACAGATCCAGTTCATCGGAGCTCATCTCGACTCAACCCAGAGCAGGGCCTCGCTCCCATACAACAGATTCCTCACTATCACGCAGCTCATACGTACGCTCTCTATTCGTCCCAGGACGCAAGCAAGAATCTGCCTACAGCTCCTTGGTCACATGGCAGCTACCACCTTCGTAGTTCAACACGCCAGGCTACATATGAGATGCCTCCAGGGCTGGCTCAACTCCAGTTTCAAACCCAGCAGACACCCCTTAGGGATGCTGCTAACTCTTCCACCCCATGTTATAAATTCCCTACAATGGTGGACGAGTCCAGAAAACCTCTGCACAGGGGTTTCCTTCCAGCAATGATCCCCAATGCTCATGCTCACCACGGACGCTTCCCTGATTGGTTGGGGAGCGCATCTAGGGAAACACAGGGCACAAGGCCGGTGGTCTGCATCAGAGACACATCTACACATAAATCTCTTAGAGCTCAGAGCAGTGAGGAGAGCATGCCTTCACTTTCTTCCCCCTCATAACGAACAAATACCTGCGAGTCTTAACAGACAACATAGCATGTATGTATTACATAAACAGACAAGGGGGAGCCCGATCACATTCCCTCTGCATGGAAGCCATTCGACTATGGAATTGGTGCATACGACATCGAATACAGATCATCGCTTCCTACCTACCAGGCTGTCACAACACTACTGCCGACGCACTCAGCAGGCACTTCTCGACAGAACACGAATGGGAACTGCACCCCGCAGTACTTCAACAGCTTTTCTCCCACTGGGGCACGTCGTCAATAGACCTCTTTGCCACGACCCGAAACCGAAAATGCCCCCTGTTTTGCTCCAGGGCAGGACTCAGGACTGCATCCTTAGGGGATGCATTCCTCATTCCATGGATCAACTACCTCCTGTACGCCTTCCCACCTATCCCTCTACTACACAGGGTTCTTCGGAAGATCGCGGACGACAAGGCCCAGGTCATCCTTATTGCCCCGGCTTGGCCAAGACAGATGTGGTACCCCTACCTTCTCTGCATGTCCTCCCATCACCCATGGGCTCTCCCCAACAAGCCAGACCTCCTTTATCAAGACAACGGATGAGTCCTTCACCCCCAGCTCCAAAAGCTCCACCTCACAGCCTGGTTCCTTCATGGTTCCAAACCCATGAACTAGCCTGTTCCCAGCAGGTCCAATATGTCCTCTTGCACAGTAGAAGAGACTCCACTCGTAAAACCTACCTTCAGAAGTGGAGACGTTTCGCTCTTTGGTGTTCGCATAAACATTTAGCACCCATTAATGTGACCCTCCCTAACATTCTAGACTACCTCCTGAAACTGAAACAGGACGGACTCTCGCTCAGCTCCATCAAAGTGCACCTGGTGGCGCTTACCACCTTCCATGAGCTATTGGATGGGTACTCACTCTTTACACACCCCACCATTAAACGCTTTCTCTCTGGCCTGCAAAATCTTTACCCTGAAATTCATCCAACAGTGGCTACATGGAATCTTAATCTCGTTCTTCATGCCCTCATGAAACCTCCATTTGAGCCGTTGGCTACCTCCTCTCACCTTCATATGTCCATGAAGGTGGCTTTCCTAGTTGCCATAACATCAGCAAGGAGAGCTGGTGAAATGAGTGCTCTCATGGCCCACCCTCCCTACACAATCTTCTCCAAAGACAAAGTCACTTTGAGACCACATCCTAAATTTCTTCCTAAGGTGGTGTCGACCTTCTACCTCAACCAACCTATATACTTACCTACTTTCTATCCCAAACCTCACAAAACTCCGCAGGACGCAACCCTGCACACTCTCGACGTCAGGAGAGCAATTGCCTTTTATTTAGAACGGACTAAACCATTTTGCAAGTCTCCACGACTCTTCGTTTCCATTGTCGAAAGATCAAAAGGCACGGCTATCTCTAAACAACGTCTATCCAAGTGGATATCTGACTGCATCAGATCCTGTTACCGTGCGAAGGATCTTCAACCGCCCGACAACATTAGAACTCATTTCACTAGAGCCATGTCGGCATCCATCGCCTTCTTACACAACGTTCCCATTCCTGATATCTGCAAGGCGGCTACATGGTCATCTGAACACACGTTTGCAAAACACTATGCTCTCACGAAAGACACCACAGGAGACGCAATTGTAGGCCATACAGTACTATCTTCAGTACTCCCTGCCGCATCTCCAAAGTCCCACCAACCATAGTGGATACTGCTACACATTCACCTAGAGTGGAGCACCCACAGGGACAGCACTCGAAGAAGAAGAGAAAGTTACTCACCTTGCAGTAACTGAGGTTCTTCGAGATGTGTGTCCCTGTGGGTGCTCCACTCCCCGCCCTCCTCCCCTCTACTTTGGAGTACAGAGATGACTCTCCACGGTAGAGAAGGAACTGAGGAGGGTGTGGGGCGCACGCACTCAGGAAGATTCCATCTAGATGGGAGATACCATCTGAGTGCGTGTGCCCCAACCAGGCACTGCTACCGAAAATCTTCGATCGACAGCGCCAGGACGCACCGTCCCCTAGAGTGGAGCACCCACAGGGACACACATCTCGAAGAACCTCAGTTACTGCAAGGTGAGTAACGTTCTCTTCTGTGTGAAGGGTGTTGGAGCTCCAGGCACTGTTAGCTGTGACCCCCAATTCCATGACATTTCACAAAGACCAGGTTTCTCTTAGGTCATATCCTAAGTCTATGCCTAAGATTGTATCTGCATTTCACCTCAATCAGATCATTCATCTTCCAGGTTTTTTTTTTGTTTGGAAACCTCATTCCAGCAAACCCAAGAGTAGCTTCTTTCTTTGCACATTTGGCGGGCTCTCTATCCTTTTATCCGGATAATGCTTCGGTGACAGGAGTAAAGGGCAGCCGGTTACAACCAGTGTATATCTCACTGGCTATCTTAAACTATCCAGCTTCGCTATAATCTAGCAAAGGTTTCTCCTCCGAGAGTAATAGTGCATTCTGTTTGGTCAGCCATCTTGAGTAACATAGTGATGATGGACATTTTGTGTGGTCATTGTCTGGAAAAGGTAAGTACCAATATGCTGTCACTGAATCTTCCCAGGACAACAACAACTTCAGAAGTCAGCACTGCCGTCTCCCTTCAAGTAATGTGAAGTCCCACCACCCTCAAGGAAACTGCTGGTGAGTGAAATGTATGTGTGCACAATCACTTGAAAGAGAAAAAGGTTATCTATCTGTGCAGTAACTGTTGTTCTCTGAGATGTGTTGTGCAACCCTCCCACCTCCTCCTCTACTTCAGGTATTAGTTATCGTTGCGAAGGAATGCAGAATGAGGTGGTGGCCAAAACTCTTTTATGCCCTCAGTTCTATGTGCACGAGACTGGGAGGGGCACATGCGTTACCTAATAGTACTTCTGGCAAAAGTCCTTTCCTCATGTGCATTGGACACAGGCACACCTACAGTGGAATGTATATGTGCACAATAAATCTCAAAGAACAGTTATTGTACAGGTAGGTGTGATGGGTTCGGTCACAGAGACCTCCTTGGGACTGTCACCTGATGTGCTGAAATTACTTCTGAGCCCGTTTTCCCTGATGGCTTGGGACTCCAGGACCCTGTCTTGTTGAGCCAGACATGCTAGTCTGCTGCAACACAGACTCAGTTCTAAACCACGCCCCCAAAGCTGCAGGCTTTAACAGAAAACCCCTCAGCAGGTACTCCTGTCTCCAGCACCCAACACCCAGTTCCCAATGGGATCCAACCCCCAAATAAATCCGTTTTACTCTGTATAAAGCTTATACAGGCTAAACTCATAAATTGTCTGCCCTCTAACACTGATAGAGAGATGCACAGCTGTTTTCTCCCCCAGGTATTAATCACTTACTCTGGGTTTACTAATAAACAAAAGTGATTTTATTAAGTATAAAAAGTAGGATTTAAGTGGTTTCAAGTAATAACAGACAGAACAAAGTAAGTTACCAAGCAAAATCAAACAAAACACGCAAGTCTAAACCTTAATACATTAAGAAACTGAATACAGGTAAATCTCACCCTTAGAGATGTTCCAATAAGCTTCTTTCACAGACTAGACTTCTTCCTTGTCTGGGCCCAATCCTTTCCCCGGTACAGTTCTTCTTAGTTCCAGCTCAGGTGGTAACTAGGGGATTTTTCTACGCCCTTTTATATCTTTGGCACAAGGCGGGAATCCTTTGTGTCTCTCTCTGGGTTTCCACCCTTCCTTCTAAATGGAAAAGCACCAGGTTTAAGATGGATTCCAGTATCATAGGACATGTGAACATGTCACGTGAGACTTCATTACTCACTGGCTGGCACCCAGGTATATAGGAAGACTTACAAGTAAACAGAGCCATTTACAACCAATTGTCCTAGTTAATTGGATTCATCGAGATTCCAAGCCACCATTAATGGCCCACACTTTGCATAGTTACAGTAGGACTTCAGAGTAATACTTCATATTTCTAGCATCAGATATAAGAATGATACATTCATACAAATAGGATGAACACACTCAGTAGATTATAAGCTTTGTAATGCTACCTTACAAGAGACCTTTTGCATAAAGCATATTGAAGTTGCATTATATTTACACTCATAAGCATATTTCCATAAAACATACGTAATGCAGCGTCACAGGAGGTAACTTTATTTTCTTCAGCACCATGGTGTGACATACTAGAGCAGGGGTCCCCAACGCAGTGCCCGCGGGCGCCATGGCATCTTAATGCGCCCGCGTCCTGGCCCCCAGGAGAGCATCCGCCGAAATGCTGCAGCGGCATTTTGGCGGTGGCGCCTCTCGATGACAACGCTTGTCGCCGACAAGTGATGTCATCGAGAGGCATCGCGCCCGAATTTCGACGGGGACGCCTCTTGATGACATCGCTTGTCGACGGCAAGCGACGTCATCGAGAGGCGTCGCCGCCGAAATGCCGCCGAAATTCAGCGGCATTTCGGCAGGTGCTCCACCGCCGCAGTGGTCCTTCGGCTAGCGCCTGCGACCCAGAAAGGTTGGGGACCACTGCACTAGAGGCTCTATGACATTGAAAAAAGCTGGGAGTAGAAGAGAGGAAAGAAGCTGAAGGTTTTGATATTTGATGAATTTAGCACCCAGCCATAAAAGGTTTTGTGTTTTTTTGGCATTTGGGAGGTAGTCCTAAGGTGACTTTACACTTGTTAGTGGGTACTCAAATTCTTCATTCCCAATAACAGCAACCAAGGTCAGTGATTAGCTGCCCAATTGCACTTCACATTTATATCCAAAGCTATGTCCAACAATGATGGGGTTAGCTATTGATGCTTCTGCTGAGGTATCAGCAGCGGAATAGTTGATTTTTGGTATTTAAATTGTACTTGTCAAAGATAAAATCACACTGATTGATAGCAGCAGTTCACATTTTTCTGAAGTATTTCATGCTGTTAAACTGATGTATACCTGAATCTACCTTTAGTGCACATTTTATTTTAACAACCATGATGGTTACAGATGATTTTTTACATGAAAATTTGATTACTAGAATGCAGTTATAAGCACCTTCACAAAAAAGGATAATTATAGTATTTTTTGTGTCCAAATAATCAAGTGATTTGGTCTTGCTGTTTGGCTCTTCTAATGTGTCTTTATGTACATCAAACCCACAGAACATAAAGAAAATTAAGGAACTAAACATACAGTATGTTAACTGAAATGTGGTGAGGAAGTGAAAATCAGTGTGTTAATCTATATTACTCAGTTTTTTCCATCTTGAAGAGATTTCAGGGAACAGAAAGTAGGAATAGCTTCATTTTGAAAAAAGTAAGCATGTTAACGAGTAAAATCTTTGCAGAACTACAGATGAAGCAAGTAAACTGGGGCAGGCTCTCTGATGTAGCATAGAACCCAATCCAAAACCCACTGACATAATACAGAAAAACTCCTGATGACTGCCGTGGGCTTTGGATTGGGCCTCTTGTGAGGAGACTGCAACAGAAAGTTAACCCTCCCCCCACCAAAAAAAAAAGTTTGCAAAATAGTACTGACAGGAGATGTATTGGAGGTATATTAAGCAATAAGTATATTCACGTGGTATAAAAGTATTTCCTTTAAACATGTGTAAGAGGGAACTACAGGAAAAAGAGAGCAATTCTTGCCTGATTTCAGTGTGTGGTTATAGTCAGAAAAGTGACTGTTAAAATGGTGTTTTTACTCACCAGGTTTGATCCATATGTATACAGTCATACGTTTTGTTTGCGTTAACAACAAATATGATATTTTAGAACTGCAGAACTGATAAAGCTCTGAGAGAGTGAGCAGGATTCTTCTATGACTGAGGTCAAGACATAGAATTTGCTAGTGTTGTTTCGTTTGTAGCATCTTTATTACTGATGGTGATACATGGGCCAGAAAAAAAACAACAATACAGCTTGACTTTCATTTTACAGGTACATTTTGTTAGGCTGTCTGTTTGAAATCTTTTCTTCTTTCCTCTTAAAATTGTGGATTTCTATTTAAATAGATTGGGACTTCTAGACATTCTTGAAATAGTGATTTTATAAATGTCTGCTTTTCAGTTGTGGTGGAATTAATATTTTTCCTTACAATTGTGATAGAACATTTAACATACTTTAGTATTTAAGGAGTTGAATTTTAATACATGGAATTTATTAGCTGGCAAAAATTACATTATTTCCTGAAACTTGAACACCTTTTAGATCTTTTCTTTTTAGCTCTGGAGTAGTTTAGTATGTTCATATTTAACTTTTCCCCCTTAGATTTATTTTTTGCTTAACTTTCACAATGGCTTAATAGAGAGGGAGAAGGGACTGCAGTGATGCTACTACTGCTCTTGCTCTCTTGGCATAAGTGCTGGTTGTGAATTCATACAGTCTGTTGGATTGTAGCAGAACCTGTTTGAAAGCGCTGCATTAGCCTGATAAAGGGCCTTTATAGTTTGAAAGCTTGTTGGTACAATAAAAGGTAATGTGTGATAAAACTTATCTGCAGGTCTTTAACAGCACTTGCATTTAATCCTGTAGCGCAATTAATAGCGTGCCCAAGTCTTCAAGACTTGAGACCCCAGGAATTTATTTGTGTGTTTTTTGTTTTGTTTTGTTTGGAAAGGCATCTGGAAATTAAAAAAAAACCATAAAACAGTAGGTATATTCACCTGGTACTTAGTTAACATTTTCAGGTAAGTAGTCCAGATCAGTTTGGTGTCACAAATGTTAACTTGCATATGCAGAGGAAAGTTGTTTTGGAATTTTGGCTGCCTTCTTCAAACAAGAGCATGCATGTAGCAGTGCGCTCACAAAACAGCAATCACAATGAAGAATTGTGGAAAGTCATCCACTATAGTCAATCATGTACCTTTACTTGTGAACTAGACGTCAAACACATCAAAGGCACTTGCTCTTATGGAACACTAAGGTCATTTAGGACTTCTCTAGTTATTTTATGCATTTTATTTTTAATTGAGTTTGTTCCTCTGACTGTTGTAATTGTGCCTAATAATGATATGTGCACATGTAATTATGAATAATTAAAAAGCAAATTAAAAGAAAACCTGATCTATCAGAGCTAAAAAAAAATCTTTTAATTTTGTAAAATGGACATATACGTTATGAAACTGCTTCATGGTTATGTAATTTAAATGGCTCCACAGTCTCTCAGGCTGGGACATCTATCCCAAATCTTCAATAATGAGTTGTCTTTAGGGTGATAATTTTGTTTAATTTAAAAAATCAGATTATTTTACTTTAAATCAATTTTTAAATTTAAATTAAAACCTATTTGAAATTGACAACGTATGGTAAAGCCTAAATGTATTATAATCTATTAAAATAATTTAGAGTAAATACAAAAAAAAATTTAGCCATACATGTTTGCTGCTAATTTTTAAAGAACGTTAATTCACTGAAGTGTTGGAAGTCTCTGGCTAAATAGCTGGAACCAGCATTTGCTGAAGTGCTAAATCAGCTTTAAACAGCAGTGGACTCTTCTGCAGGTACAGAGGAGTAGTTTATTCACCTAGTTTAACCCAATGACTAGTTCGTTCAAAGTTAAGAAACCAACTGGGAGTTGAAAATGCAATAAAGCTTGTTTTCCTCTTCCAATCTATGAATAAAAACTAAGTGTGAGAGGATGAGATCTACTAGTTCTAATTACACAGTGACCAGAAATAATCTGTTATCTGTACTAACTGCAGATACTCCTTTTGTTTGTTAAATCCGTTAGCTTTAAATGCAAAACATGTTTTGATAAAACTTTTTTCTTATGCATCAAGCACATTTAAGGTAGATTTATTTAATAAAAACATTAGAGTGCTTTATGCATTTTTAATTGAATGTCCAGATAAATAGTTTGACACAAATTGCAAGTAAAAATTAATTATGTAGTAAATAAGAAATGCATCATTCAGCATTTCCTAACATAAAAAATGTGAAAATTAACAATCTATATAAATGTGAGTTAAGTAGATAATGGCTTAAATAAATGTGTATAGATACACTGTCTCACTGGTTAGCAAATAGAAGCACCAAATTTAGTGTAAAGGCTATATTTAGTTGCAACTCATGTTTTTATGGTTACCAGCCGATGAGTCAACCTTTCTTTAGGAAAATAACTAAAGTACAAATGCAGTACAGTTAAAATTGATGATTTAAATCGAGGTTTCTTTCCTATTGATTTAAATCATGATTAAAGTAAGTGATTTAAATTGCTTTGATTTAAATCAATCCACCCTGCTTATTTTCTTCTCCTAAGATGCTCCTGGATATCAGGATGGGCAGTCCTCCTCACAACAGAGCATACCTGAAGTCTCTGCCTTTTGTCTCACTACTTCTCAGGGATCATGATAACCTTGGCTTCACCCACACAGCTCTCTGCTCTTCAAAATGACAGGCAGGCAGAGAGAAACAGAAGAAAAGCAAGAAAAGCTTATTAGATACCACATTCCTCTAGTCTTCCTCTGCTTATAGCTATCTCCACTCACACTGAAGGGAGTATTCAGTTACTTTCATAGAATCTTTCCCTTTCCCCCCATTCTCCCCTTCTCACTGCCTCAGAAGATGCTGAATAGAGTTGAAGTGTGTGCTGAAGGTCAAGGGGAGGGGGAAAGCGGGAGATGACTAGGCAGGCTGGAGGATAGGGGTGGGGAGGGCTGTGCTGGAGGTAGGTTCTTCAAAGCCAGAGCTGTGCTGGAGCTACAGGACCTCTGTGTGCATATGATTCTGGTCTCCTAATCAGGATTGTCTCTGAGATTATCTTTCTGTGAGCCCCTCTCTTTGGGTTTTATGGTGGGAGAGGCGTAACAGGCTTCATATTATCATACACTTTTTAAAAAAAAGTTGTTAAATATGGATTAGTTACCTACTCAAAAAAGTGTTTCCTCAAATGTTCTCCTAATATTTAATTTGGCATGCTGGTGCAGCTATGCAGCCCGGTGTGTTGGGGTTGGAGCCAAAGCTCTGCCCAGATCACACAACATCCCACTCACCTACAGGAGGTGATGATAGGCACACAAGAGTGTAAAGGAGCAAGGGGAGGGTGGGAGGAAATGGAAAATTACAATACAGTCATAGGAACCACAAGAGGTAAAACAATAGGGGAAATCTGTTCAACATCTTAGATGTTTGTATACAAATATAGGGAATATGGAGAATATGTAAGCTAAATTATGACTTGATGGAATAAATCTCATGACTGTACTATTGATGTAGTGGGGTATATTGTTCAGGAAAGACAGGTGGGAAAAAAAGGCATTGCATTAAATATCAAGAATATGTGCATTTGTTCTGAGGTCTAGAAGGTTGTAAGAGACCAACCAGTTGAAAGTGTCTTGGTAAATGTAAATGGGGGAGAGGGGAAGAAACTGGGGTGATGTCATAGTAGACATCTGTTGTGGATCACCAAATCAAGAGAATAAAAATATCCAAAACACAAGACCGGTAGTAATGGAGGACTTTTAACTACCCAGACATGTATTAGTAAAGTAGTAATAAACATACAAAATATCCAGTGACTTTCTAGAATGTACTGGGGACAACTTCTTGTTTCAGAAGGTGGAGGAAGTAAGCAGAGGGACAGCTATTTTAAACTTGATTCTGACTAACAGGGAGGAATTTATAGTGACTCTGAAAGCCAACGATAGTTAGGGTGAAAGTGATCATGAAATGATAGATTTCATGGTTCTAAGGAAAGGAAGGAGTGAAAGCTGCAGAATAAGGACAATGGAATTAAAAAAAGCAGATTTCAACAAACTCTGAGAACTGTTAGGTAAGGTCCCCATGGGAAGAAAAATCTAATGGAAAAAGGAGTTTGGAGAGCTGGTATTTTCTCATGATAATATTAAAGGCACAGTAGCAACCCATCCCCATGCAAAGGAAAGATAGGCAGAATAGTAAGAGACCTATATGACTCCATAAGGAGCTCTTTACTAATCTGAAAATCAAAACGGAATCCTACAAGAAATGAAAATGTGGACCAGCTGCTAAGGATGAATGCAAAAGAATAGCACAAACATATAGGGACAAAATCAGAAAGGCTAAGGTGCAAAATGAGTTACATTTAGCTAGGGACATAAAGGGTAACAAGAAGAGGTTTGTAGAGGGGCTTTGCCGAGGTTCGTCCTTCAGTGGGGCTGTGGTGTATCCCACCGCCTCGCTCTAATTCGCCGTCAATCCAGGCTCTGCGGCAGTGTGGGACGGCAAGCACACGGTTAGGGGCTCAGACCTTGAAGCAGGGGCTGAGTCAATAGTGCAATAGCAGCCCAGGCCCTAGGTCAGGGCGGGGCAGCAACTAAACAGTCAAGGACTCAGGCCTTTAAGCAGGGGCTGAGTCAATAGTCAAATTGTCCTAGCCTCTCCAGGCCAGGAAAAGGAAAAGGGGGGAGTCTGTCACCCAAGGAGTGGGTGACGGGGGGACGCAGGCCCTCCCACTTCACTGCGTCCCAGCCCAGGGCCCTAGCAGCTGCAAAGGCTCACTGCTGTCGTGGGGATCCTGGTCGCAACACACTGACATAGGTTCAGGCTGTGCTGCAGCCTGACTGGGGTTGGCTGCCCCCGGGCTACTTCCGCACTCCCCCTCGTAGGGTACCTGGATCGTGCTAGCGTCCTCGGCGGTCTCGAACACCATCAGTTCCTCCGGGTAGGTAGCAACGGGTAGACTCGCCTCGTCCTCGGGGTAGCTGGCAAGGGGCAGGCTCAGCTCGTCCTCGGGGTAATGAGCAAGGGGTAGGCTCAGCTGGCCTAGTGTGACCTCTGGCCGGCCGGGGCCTGCTGCTGTCTCCCAAGAGGGAGCTTGGTCGCGAACTGGCGGCTGGTCTCTCTGGTCTCTCTGGCGGCTGGTTCTCCACTGAGCTCTGCTGGTGAGCTTTTATACTTCCGGGTTGGCGCTGTGACCTCTGTGGGGCGGGCGCAGGACCTAGTGGCTCCGCCCACCTTGGTGTTAGGGGCGGTTTGTCCCTCAGCGGGGCTGTGGGGTATCCCACCACCTCGCTACAAGGTTCTGTAAGTATATTAGGATTAAGAGAAAGTAGAGGACCTACACTTTCCTTTGTCTTAGCATGGAGAAGAAGAGCTGATAATGGAGGACACTAAAAAGATGAGGGTGTTTAATGTGTATTTTGCTTCAGTCTTCACTAAAAGGGTTAATGGTGACCAGATGCTTAACACAATTAATATTAACAACAAGGGTGAAGGAGCACAAGCCAGAATAGAGAAAGAACAGGTTAAAGAATATTCAGATAAGTTAGATGTATTCAGATCAGCATGGTCTGATGAAATTAAAATTAGCGTATTTAAAGAACTAGCAGAAGCCACCTCAGAACCATTAGCGATTATCTTTGAGAGCTCATGGAGAAGGGGTGAGGTCCCAGAGAACTGGAAAAGACAAAAACATGATTCCTACATTGAAAAAGGAACAGTCAGCATAATTTTGATATCTGAACAATACACAAACAAATTATTAAAGAGTTAGCAAACACCTAGAGAATATTAGAGTTTTAAGCAATAGCCAACATGAATTTGTCAAGAACAAATGATGCCAATCCAATCTAATTTCCTTTGACAGTTACTGACCCAGTGCATTTGGGGAAACAGTAGATGCAGTGTATCATGATTTTAGTAAGGCTTTTGACATGGTCCCACATTACATTCTCATAAACAAACTAGGGAAATGTGGTCTAGATGAAATTACTATAAGGTGGGTATGCAACTGGTTAAAAAGACATACTCATAGAGTAGTTATCAATGGTTTGCTGTCAAACTGGGAGGAGTTGTCTAGTGAGGTCCCGTGGGGTCTGTCCTGATTTCAGTATTTTGATCAATAACTTGGATAATGGCATGAAACATATGCTTATATAGTCTGCAAATGACACCACATTGGGAGGGGTCATTTGCACTTTGGAGGATTAGATTAGAATTCAAAAGGGCATTTGTTGATAAATTGGAGAATTGGTCTGAATTCAACAAGATGAAAATCAATAAAGACAATTGCAAAACATTGCACTTAGGAAGGAAAAATCAAACACAACTACAAAACGGGGAATAACTGGCTAGTCAGTAGTACTGCTGAACCTCCAGATCCTTTTATAGTCGATCACAAATTGAATGTGAGCCCACCCCAGGGCTGAAGCCCAAAGCCTGAGCCCCACTGCCCCAGGAAGGCTGGAACTCACTGGCTGCCTGCTTCTCCCACATTGTACCCCAGGTGTCTCCAGATGGGGGCAGGACCCAACCCTGCTGGTGGCCCCAGCAACCAACACGAAGGCTGTGCATCCAGGAGCAACAGGGAGAGGGAAGGGCTGCTACTTTGCCCCTCCCCGCCAATAATAACCCAGGAGGCTGTGGCTTCAAGAAAAGCCCCTCGTGGCCTCATGCAGCCATGGTGGCCGCATTTGAGAAATGGTGTACTAGACTCTGACGTAAATATTTTCGTATAGTAAGTGAAAAGAACGGAAATGTGCTGGTTAATTTGTGGTATTTCTTCATTAAAAATTTATGGAGCACATAAAATGACAAATTGTTTAGATTTTAATTTGTTTAATTACATTCTGTCAAGAATTACTCAGCTTCTTTTGTTTTTGCTTTGGTTTTTAAGGTCACTTTTGGATCACTGCACAAAGTCTTCAGAGAAAACAGTAGTGATTACAAGGAAACGATGCTTAACAAAAACAAGTTCATTGTCAAGTAACACTCAAACAGGAGCACATCTCTGAAGTAAGTATCACTGTGATGTCTTTCTTTAATTGTTTATTTTTTTAAAAATCTTGACTATGGCAGTTTAGTGTGTCATTAGTGTGGAGCAATGTTCTACAAAATACTACAGAGGTCAAATGATCTACATGTCAGAGTTCAAAAGCACCAGCAAAATCTTTTAATAAGATCATTGGAGGGGACACTGCTATCTCATTGGTAATTGCAGTCCTGTGGACTGAGATAGCTGCTGCTTCTGTCTAAGCTCCCAGGCATTCTTTGTGTCTGTGGTTGTGAACAGGTAGTGGTCTGGAGAAGACATGATTGCTACATGCCTAAAACCTGTTGGTCATATTAATAACTCTGCCTGCATCTGATCTTGAATTTGAAGCTGTAATACTTACACCATAAACTACAGTTTTCCCTAATGATCCATATGTTCCACTTCTTGGCAACATGAGAAATAAAATAGTATTAAAGAACACTGGATACTAAAGTAGGAATTGTGAATCCTGGGTGGTTTGCTTATAGAACTGGCAACATACCAGCCTCTGCAGGTTCATTTAGAGATTCATTTTTTTACTTTTTGTTTTTCAAACCTAACCTGAGGTTCATAAATATAATAGAACCCAATCCATCCTGATATCCAGCTGGTTCTGGATTGTATGTGGCTATTGCAGAGCCATAGTCACCAGCATAGTCTAAGATAAAGTGATCCAATTTGTATTTATAGCTGTCATTTGTAACCACCCTGTTTGGTATTTCATTAAGTATTGTTCCATTTGAGAGACCCTTTGGATTGCTGACACCTTATGTACAGACCGTTAATGCTTTCCATGCTTTGGTAACAATATTTATGAGGGATGCACAATATTACTGCTTCATCTTACTATGTTTGCATGGTGTTTTATAAAGTCACCTTTTGTATTATATGTTGTTCCTAGTCAGTGGTCATTGCTATACAAAACTCTAGCTATTAATAGTCTAGGTATAACAAAATTACTATTATATTGTACTAAAAGGCAAGGAGGACAGACTGGGGTTATACTTCCTGTAAAGTAAGTCAAGGTTAATCTAAAGGAAATAGTGTTGGCTGACCCCTAAAAATTGCCACAGTGGTTTCCTAAGGTGCAGGAAAAAATTGTGAAGAGATCAAATTGTTCCGTACATCTTAGTGAATGATCCATACTTTGGCAATTGGACTGCATTTTTCCTAATGAAGAGATATTGATAGGCTATTAGATAACCTTTTTCTTACATACAAAAAACTGTTAGGTTTGCAAAGTCAAACACTCAAAGTTAGGAAATGTCAGAATTAAGATTGCTTGGGAACACTTAATTTGTCCCCCTTGCACATATACATTAGGATAGTCTCACTCAATATTGCATATAAAGTATATACCAGATATAGAGCCCGTGTCCTGGTTCCCAGTCCAGTGCCTTGAACATGAGAGCATCTTTTCTCTTTTTGCATTCCTTTGTTTCATTCACTGTCTATTCTGTGCAATTAAAGATGCAAGGGTCCTGTAGCTCTTTCAGACATCTGTTGTTTGGTACTGGGGGATCAATTCCCTGCTCCACCATAAACTTCCTGTGTAACCTTGGGCAAGTCACTTAGGGCTAAACCACAAAGGTATTTAGGTGCCTAACTTCCATGGATTTCAGTGGCATTTAGGAGCCTATGTACCTTTCAGGATGTGGGCCTTAGTTCCTCTTTGCCTCAGTTCCTTACTGGTAAAATGTGAAATCATGTTACTTCCCTATCTAACAAGAGTGTTGAGATTATATTAAAGATTGGAATGCTCAGGTACTGTGGTGTGATAGAGGCCATATTAAGATATAACAAATGTGATCATGTATTTAAAGATAGTATAATATATACTGTAAAATATAAGAGAAATATAGAAGAATTTATATAATTTTAGGGCTTGATTGTGATCTCATTGTTAAGCACATGAAATTACTCCTGAATTACACTGGCGTAAGCAAGAAAGAATCTGGCCATTAAAATTTAAGGAAAAAACCTTGGTTTTAGTTTGTGGCAAAAGAGCATTTTGGAATGTCTGTTAATTGCCAAAGGGAAAATTACTCCTCTCTTTTTAACTACAATACTTCATATAAAGGAGATATGTAGACAGTCATAATTTGGGCATAAAAATGTCTATGCAGATTACTGCCAGACAAGACTAAACTTTTCCTACTCGGTATTTTTTTCTAATCAAAACCAGAGAAAAATACATTTTGCTGCTGAAGTCACATTCTTATTTTCATTCTAACATTTTATTCATTTTGTTTTCTTTTTATGGGCAAAAAATAAGTGATTTGAATCCTAAATTTTAATACAGTCAAGAGAATTAGAGAAAACCAAAATGCATAAAAAATATTTAAACAAACTTGGGGCCAGATCATCAACCATTGTAAATCAGTATGCAGAGGTTTACACCAGTTACTGTTATGGCCCATTATGTTAACTGAACAGTACAGATTTAAAAGGACGTGTGAAGTAGTGTTTCTGACCATCAGTTCATTCAGTCTCGGAAACAAGATCTAGTAACACAGATGATAATAGGGAGGCTAACATTAGAGCAGATATTATTTCTCATTAAAGTCTTTGTCCTTTATTAGTTTCACGTTGGGTAAAATAAGAGGAAAACATCTAGCAAATTAGCAACTTAATGAAATATTGCCTGTTTCCCACTTACAGCCTAGTTTTGGCAAGCTAGTTCTGACTCCAGAAGTAATTGATTTTTCTGTTTAGTGAGTTCAGAATTCAGTCATTCCTAGTAGTAAGATAACATTGGCAAAGTTTACCAGGGAACGCGTTGAACTCACCATTGCTTGGAGTCTTCAAGACGAGATTAGATCTTTATAAAAGACATTCTTTAATCTTCAATCCAGGCTTTGTTCTGCAATTGCTGCTGCTCCTACTCAGAGTGGGTGCTGCCAGTAGAGTTGAAATTGCTGACCAGTTTCCCCCTTCCTGCAGCCTTTCACTGCCATATTCCTCTTTCCTCTGCAAGAGTGGAATTGTGTTTTGAATCCCTGCACATGCTTCTTGCCATTTAGCATATGGAATACCGTAATATAGAGTATTATTCTATATAATATATAAACACAATTATAGTTAATTATCCATTTATTTATGAAATTGTTTCAAAATTATAGCTTGAAATGAATGACCTTGTATGCCTCAGAACATATTTAATTATTGAGCCGAATATTACATAATTTTCTCATTTTTAAAGAGTTGCCCAGATGGTAAAACAATGAATTCCATGTAAAAAATGATTAAATACCCTTGGGATATGAAGCACATATTTATCCTCCTTAGCGACATAGTCTGTGGTTAATAGGTGGAGTTTCACCTTGCTAACCTGGTAACATGAGAGCATCCCTAGAGTTTCCTGAATATAGACAAGGCTTTCAAAGAAAAAACAAAACAAAATGCATTGAATGTCTAACTGAATGTCAAATCTCTAAAAAGGGCTAAACAAAATTATTTACCTAACAAGAAAATAGGTACTGAAAGCAGTTCAAAAACCCAAGTGCAAATTATTATTACCGCTACAAAAATAATACAGCACACCTATAAATAGCAAAGTAATATTACTCAGCTGCTACCTCAGCCCAGGGGCCACTGATGTCACCTCAGTGAGAGAAGAGTCTTGAAAAGTAGAATTTCCTCTGCTCTAGCTCTCTGTTTACCTGTTGCTGACACTGTTTTACTCCCACTGCTTATTGATACAACTCTTGTGTGTGGAAGGAGCAAGAAACAATACACCTAGGAGTTAGTTTTTTAGACCATTAAAGAAGACTAGTAGTGCTGACTCTTACATGGGCATTGATCTAAATTGTAGTATGGTCTTTTTCTTTTTGGAGAAGTTACTCTAACATCATCTAATAGAAGGTGCAGTTGCGGGAGTGGTTTTTTAGCATGCTCAAGAACTCTGCCTGGCAGAGTTACCACACAGCTCTTTCTAAGCAAGCACATTTTATTCTTAAAGTGAAAGCATTTAGGAGAAAAACATATTAAAAACAATAAATGAACACAAATACTAAAAAGTTTACCAGATCTTGGGACTCTGTTAGGAGTCAGTCTTTCTAACCCTTCCTGGGTCGGCGGCCCCCTTAGACAGAAGGACCTTTCTGTTTGCTGCATCAAAAAGAAGGCCTTGAGTCAGTTTAAACTCAGACTGTTTATCCAAAAGTCCTTTGTCTGTTGATCTCTGGGGAATGTAGTTTGAACCAGTAGTGGTGGCACCTCTCTGGAGGTGTTACAACCTGAGTTAATTTGCCTAATCACCCCTCACTGTTCTTAGTTCACGGAGGGCTGTGGTTCTTCTCCTCCATGGAATTATGTACTGTCCCTGGCCCACAATGATACATAAACTTAATACAGTAATATCTCCAAAAGATGTTGCAAGAAATTGCCATATCTGTTGCAGTGTTTATGTACAGATTTCAACTTATATACAAGGTAGTAGCTCGTGTCTTTCAGATTTGAGATATAGCACACATAAAAGTAATAAAAATAATCCTAAAATAAAATCTGAGTGATGCCTATTCTCGCAGAATAATATAGCATGTAATTAAGATAATCATTCCACGCTGTGTTATTGATTGGATTAGAAGTGCTATATATGTTTTCAATATTATTAATATCCTTTGTGTTCCGACACAAATGATTGCATGGGGCAAGATCACTGTTCAATTTCTAGTAACTTTTTTATGACAAAAATTGGCCCAAATGGCCTTGTAGTCTAAGAATTCGAGATGCATTTATAAATCAGTGTTGCTAAAGATGCAACTGAGGTTTAGCTAAGTCTCTTCACCATTCTGGAGTTGTTAGTATATGATTTTGAGTTCTGTTTTGTGCAACAATAACCTCTTTGTATAAGAAGAGGCTATGGACAGCTGATTCTAAATCTCAGCGTAGGAGCTAACAGTAAGGCTGGGCATGTAGGAGGACTAATTGTACATTTTGGGGCAAATCAGAATTCCAGATCTAATTACTGGATATAATTGTCCTAGTAAAGATGATGAAGTTTTGGGTTGACCATAAAGAGTCAAATTTCCCCAGACTGGTCACACCTCCAAAATTTCTCATCTCTTCTGTTGTACATGAAAATTTGATTAGCTGAAGGATTGATTCAGGAGTGCACGGTATTTCACACACAAGTGGTGTGATCAGTCTATCCTCCAAGACCCATCCATGCCCGATTCGGGAGGATGGTTTTGGATCCACTCTGTCATCCTGGAGTTAAGTCCAAAGCTGATTGTGAAGAGTTACAAAGGGATCTTACAAAATTTGGTGATTAGGCAACAACATGGCAGATGAAATTCAGTGTTGATAAATGCAAAATAATGGATGTTGGAAAACATAATCCCCACTATACATACTAAATGATGGGGATCTCAATTAGTTGTTACCACTCAAGAAGTCATTGTGGATAGTTCTCTGAAAACAGCTGTGCACTGATATTCAAAAAAGCTACCAGAATGTTAGGCACCATTAGGAAAGATATAGATAATAAGACAGAAAATATCATATTGCCTCTCTATAAATCCATGGTATGCCCACACCTTGAATACTGAGTGCAGTTTTCATTGCTCCATCTCAAATAAGATATATTAGAATCAGAAAAAGTACAGAGAAGGGCAACAGAAATTATTAGTAGTATGGAACACATTCCATTTGAAGAGAGATTAAAAAGACTGGGACTGTTCAGGTTTGAAAAGAGAATATGAATAGAAGTCTATAAAAGCATGAATGGTATGGAGAAAATGAATAGGGAAGTGTTCTTTACCCCTTCACATAACACAAGAAGCAGGGGTCACCTAATGAAATTAATAGGCAGCTGGTGTAAAATCAACAGAAGGAAGTACTTCACACAAGGCACAGTCAAACTGTGGAACTCATTGCGAACCGTGGCAGCTTCATAGACAGAAAGATCACATGTCTCGTACAAGAAAATCTGTAAAGCAGCACCTGGTCATCAGTTCATACCACCTTCCAAATTCTACAAGCTGGGCATCCGGTCATCATCTGATGCTGCCTTCAGTAGAGATGTGCTCCTCACTGTAGTAACACAATAACAGGGCCGGCTCTAACTTTTTTGCCACCCCAAGCAAAAAAAAAAAAAAAAAGAGCGCTGCCCCGCCGTAACCGCCCCCTCCCCCCGAGTGCCGCACCACCCAAACACTCCCCCCTCCGAGCGCCACCTGGCCGAAACAAACAAAAAAACCTGCTCCAGCGACGCCCGGCCGAACCAAAAAAACCCAAAAAACCTAAGCTCCGCCCCACCCCAAGGTGCTGCCTCAAGCACATGCTTGGTTGGCTGGTGCCTGGAGCCGGCCCTGCACAGTAACTATTAAGAAAGGGTTTTTGCATCAGTACATAACTGTACATGGTCCCCCACCAGTCTCCTCTTTTCCCGCCCCCCCACTCTTCACCCCCAACCCTGAGTGGACACTGATCTAAACATCTCCGTGTCATGGAACTGTGGATCTTATTACGAGTAAGAATAAGAAAATTTATCCATGTCTTATCTGAAAATTTCTTTATTTGGAGTATTGAGGTCCACAGATCCAGCCCACCCTGAATGGGCTGTTAATTTGGGAAAATGTTCTGAATTATTAATTGGCACTCTAAGTTTGTTATTCATTGAATTACTTGCTTTACAGAAGGATTGTTCTGTTTAGCCTTAATGCTTAATTTTCTTTATTGATATAGAGTGCTTAGTTTTTCCTAGGTTATGAAAGTGTCTCAGCTGGTAGTTTCTCAGAGATGGAGTCGCACCTCTCGCACATCCTTCCTTCCTTTTTTTCTTTCTCACTAAAGTAAAAGTTAAGAACATGCATAAGTGTTTGCAGGATTGAGACCTATGGCTCTGGTTCAGAAAAGCATGTAAGCACATTTTAGCTTCAAGCATGTGAGTAATTATCATTACTTCAGTGGAACTATTTGTGCTTTTCATTGATTACAAATCTAAATGATTAGCTGGTCCTAATAGAATAGATTTGGGAGTGTGGGAATGGTGAAAATGGCTGTACACAAAAGATGTCAAATTATGCAAAAATAAACTAAAACACACAGAGAATATACTGGAAATCTAGTTACTCTTAAGCATTTCTTGTAACTAAGTTTTTTATTTAAAAAAAAAAAAAATTCTGATAGAAGTCGGATATTTCAGTTGACAGTGTCCCTGCAAAGATCAGACTCCATTGAAGAGTTGAATAAAGAGAGTTGAGGAAAGACATTGGCACTCCTTTTATTTCTATGGGTACAAGAAAGTCTGATTTGACAGATATAAATGGCTTTAAAATTTCTGTGGAAACCAATGAGCGTTAAGAAAATCTGCATTTAAAAAAAATAGACATTATTGTCGGTGCTAACTTCTTTTGATCATTTTGCATGATTTGACATCTAACAGTGAATGCCAGTGAAAATGATGTAGGATCAGATGCTAAAATAAAGAATAAAAAAAGAACAAGTTAAAAATTGCTTAGACAAATTAGATGTTTTTAAGTTACCAAGGCCTGATGAAATGCAATCTAGAATACTCAAGGAGCTGACAGAGGAGGTATTTGAGCCATTAGCAGAGGTGAAAGTAAGCTGGTCCGGTCCGGTCCGGCGTACTGGCAGTAGCCAGTACACCATGCTGGACTGGACTTGCTTCTGCGGCGGTGATTTAAAGGGCCTAGGGCTCCAGCCACTGCGGGGAGCCCCAGGCCCTTTAAAGCGCCGCCAGAGCTCCGGCAGCCGGGCTCGGACAGCGATTTAAAGGGCCCGGAGCTCCGTAGCGGCAGGAGCCCCGAGCCCTTTAATTCGCCCTGAGCACCAGGGCAGCTGGGAGCTCTGGGGTGATTTAAAGGCTCTGGGGCTCCCAGCCACAGCCGGAGCCCCAGGGCCTTTAAATCTTGAAAGGTAAGGCCTCTTCCGGTTGAGGCCATGCCCCTGCTCAGGACTCCGGTGTACAGGTAAGTCCTTTAAGTTACTTTCACCCCGGCCATTAGCAGTTACCTTCGAAAAGTCATGAGGACAGGAGAGATTCCAGAGGACTGGAAAATGACAAATATAATGTCGGAATAAAGACAACCTGGGGAATTGCAGACCAATCAGTTTAACTTCAGTACCTGGAAAGATAATGGAGCAAATAATTAAGCAATTAATTTGCAAACACCTAGAAGATAATAAGGTGATAAGTAACTGTCAGCATACAAATTGTGTCAAACCAATCAAATACCTTTCTTTGACAGGGTAACAAGCTATGTGGATAGGAGGGAAGCAGTAGATAAGGTATATCTCGACTTTAGTAAGGCTTTTGTTCTTCTTCGAGTTCTTGTTCATGTCAGTTCCAATCAGGTGTGTGTGGGCGCATGTGCACAGTAGCTGGCATTCCCTAGCAGCATCTGTTGGGTCAGCCTGGGCACTCCCTGGAGTCGGGCCTTCATGGTGTTCAATATAGACCCCAGCTGTCCTGCCACCTCCTCAGTTCCTTCTTACTGCCAGTGATGGTTAGCTGGAACTTCCCTGTGCTCTTGTCTCGACAAGCGCATTTAGCAGTTTCTTACATTGTTCTCCATTAGTTTTCCATTGTTAGTTAATAGTTAGTAGTTCATTAGTGTTACATAAGTTTCCTTTGTGGAAGGAATACCCTCTTACGCTCTCCCAACACTGGGGCATGCTGGGGTCTCTGGGCTTCAAAGCCTGCAGCAAGGGTCCAGAAGCAATCCTCACACCTTGTGTCTGAAGTGTTTAGGAGAGGGCTATCAGAAGTATTGTTGTGCCATTTGTAAGACCTTTTGACCCAGGACTTTAACAGATAGAGAGCAGCGCCTGAAGGTCCTGTTGATGGAGGCAGCACTCTGCCCCCAGTCTGACACTAGGTCAATGGACCCTGCGCTGAGTACCTTTTCCTTGGTGCGGAGCACTCCGGCACCATCAGCAAGGGCACCGGGTGAGAATAAAGACTCATGGCACTGTTCTGGCTCCATTAGCAGCTCACATGCTGCATGCAGGCGCCGTTGGCAATCGCTGGTGCTGCAAAAGAAGAGGAGGCCTCTTCTAGGCCTAAGGAGCCCGCTGTTATTAGACCTGAGTCAGGCCACACTATTTCTGCTCCACTGGTGATGGTCATGCCGACTTCTGCCTGTGTAGAAGGGCTGTTGAGTCCGGAGCCTCCTTGCTTGCCAAGGCTGAGCTGTGAGCTGCACCTCCCTTTGACACTGGAGGCGTTTGAAGTGGCCCAAGAACTGCTTCACCTCATGGCACCGTTCTCTCCTCCTAGACGGGACAGGTTGCTGGCACCAGTCATTCCCCGGGATCCTTCAAGGGGCAAGCCCGCTGTGATGGCCGGAGCGCCACTCCCTGGCAGCAGAGCACACCCAGCAGCCGTGCCGATCCCTCACCGCACAAAAGCACAGTGCCTAGAAGTACCCGGGACCAGTACCCTTACCCGGCACAATAGCAGCCCCCAGCGCAATGGCCCTTTTAATCAAAGCCAAGGTCACAGCCAAGAGTCTCATTCCAGGGTGACAACCGTGGCCTTGGCCTCATTTGTCCGCCCCCCCCGCACCGCTGGCACTGGGGCGGTAGGCCCATTATCACCTGCACTACCATCTTGACACCTCCAGTGCAGCTGGCACTGGGCCTGGGGGTCTGGTAGCCCTGGCAGTGACGTGGACTCCAGCACTGACGGTGACGGCGATTCCAACATTGAGAATGACATTGGCACCGTTGGCACTTTCAGCACTGGCGGTGCCTGTGTCGGTGTATGCAGCCCCTACACTGAGGGGCACAACACCATCTGGGTTGGCACTGGCCCAAGAAACCCAGGTGGCGTGGGACCCCTTGGGTGCTGAAGGAAGTGAGCAGCTACCCCTCACGGGGGTCTCTTCCTCATTCTCACCAGATGAGGCATTGGCAGGCATGGCAACAGCCCTGGCCTTGGAGGACAACAGGGTTCTGTAGCAATTGTTGCGTAGGGTTGCCCAGGGCCTGGGCTTTCAGACGGAGGAGGTAGTAGAGGATGCAGATCCGATGGTGAACATCCTCGCCCCCTCTGGACCTGCACTTATTGCACTGCCACTTATAAAGACCATCTCTGACACCACGAAAACTCTGTGTCAGACCCCAGCCTTGTTGCCCCCTATGGCTAAATGCAATGCAAGATGCTACTTTGTGCCGTCCAGGGGTTACGAGCATGTATACATGCATCCCACACCTGACTGTCTTGTGGTCGCTGCTGCCAACCAACGCAAGGATCAGGGCTTCCAGGGACACTGAAACCGGCCCTGAAGGATCAGGAGCAAAAAGACTTAACCTTTATGGGAGAAAGGTCTACTCCACTGAAGACTTGCAGCTTTGCATATCCGATCAGCAGGCACTCCTATAACACCTGCTTGGCGATGGCTAAATTCACGGAGTTGCTCCCTTCAGACTCCCATGCCAAGTTTTCGGTGTTGGTTGAGGAAGGGAGACTCCTCTCCAGGGCGTCCCTTCAGGCAGCACTTGATGGGGCTATGGCCACAGGAGTGGCTATGAGAAGGGGCTAATAGCTCCAGGTTTCTGGCATCCCCTACGAGGTACAGCAAACCATTCAGGTCCTGCCTTTTGTGGGTGAGACTCTCTTCTCAGAAAAAACTGACAAAGGGCTAAACAGCCTTAAAGACTCTAGAGCCACTCTCAGGTCCCTGGGCCTCTATATGCCTTCAGCACAGCAGAGACACTTCCGTCCGCAGCCTCCTCAACGGTTTGGTCATCAGAACCACCAAGATGGCTCCAGAAGGAGAAATCGGAGTGGCAGGAGAAAGCTGTGTGAGCCCTCTGGCCAGGGCTCGGGACATTCCAAGCCATCTTCAGGGGCCAAATGGGTCTTTTGAAGGTGTGGTCAAGGACAGCGCACCAGAACAAGATCTGGATCCACCCCACCTTACCTTTTCGCTTCAACTTTCCCCTTTCTACCGTGCATTACTTTGAGTATTACTTCAGAACGCTGGGTGCTCCACGCAGTAGAGAGGGGATACTCCATCCAATTCTGTGCCCTCCTGCCCTTCCATCCCCTTTCCCCATCCCTCTTCAGGGAGCCCTCTCATGAGCTGCACTCACTCCTGTTGCTAGGGACAGTGGAAGAGGTTCCTCAGGCGCAGAAGGGCAAGGGCTTCTATTCACAGTATTTCCTAATACTGAAAGCCAAGGGCGGCCTCAGTCCCATCTTGGACCTGTGGGAACTCAACAAGTTTGTGAAGAAACTCAAGTTCCACATGGTCTGTTTGGTCTCCATCATCCCCTTGCTGGATCCAGCAGACTGGTATGCTGCCCTCGACTTGAAGGACGCATATTTTCATATCACAATTACTCAACCCCACAGAAAGTACCTCAGGTTTGCGGTACTAATACCCACTAACAATTCACAATCCTTCCATTCGGCCTGTCAGCAGCACCTTGAATCTTCACCAAGTGCATGGCAGTTGTCGCTGCGTTCCTGCGCAGGCACCAGGTACAGGTGTTGCTGTACTTTGATGACTGGCTGATCAAGGACCGTTCCAGGACCCAAGTAGAAGCTCAGGTCAGATTAATCAGAGCCACCTTTGACAACCTGGGTCTCCATCTAAACGAAGCAAAATCGACTTTGTCCCCTGTCCAGAAGATAGAGTTTATAGGGGCAGTACTGGACTCGACCCAAGCTGTGGCCATACCTGTCGGAAGAAAGGTTTCAGGCCCTGACAGATATCATTCAAGGCATCAGACGGTTTCCCACCACCACAGCAAGGAACTACCTGAAGCTTCTCAGTCACATGGCTGTCTGTACCTACATAGTGTAGTATGCCAGACTCAGGCTTCAGTCTCTTCAGTCATGGCTCACGTCAGTGTATTGCCCAGCCTGGGACAGCTTGGACAGGCTCATGACCCTGCCTCGCCCAGTCCTCGACTTTCTCTTGTGGTGGCTCGACCCTTAGGAGGTGTTTTCAGGGGTCCGCTTCACCAGTCCGCAACCGTCTCTCTTGCAAGTGATGGATGCATCAGACTTGGCCTGGGGAGCTCATCTGGGAGACAGCAGGACCCAAGGTCTCTGGTCTCATGCAGACCTGGCTCTCTACATCAATGTCAGAGAGCTGAGAGCAGTGCGCCTAGCATGCCAGAACTTCTGTGCACTCTTCACGGGACTTTGTGAATCTGTTATGACGGACAATATAACAGCAATGTTCTATATCAACAAATGGGGGCACATGCTTCCCCTGGACATCACGTTTTCAATCTTCCAGAGGTGGGGCTTTCTCCAGATAAACTTATTCACCACACGACACACACAATAGGAAATGCCAGCAGTTCTGCTCCTTCAAGAATCACAGCCTGGGCTCCAGAGCAGACGTGTTCCTCTTTCCATGGGGAGGCCATTGCCTTTCCGCCCATACCGCTCATTCACAAGGTACTCCTCAAGATCTGGAGGGAATGAGCTCAGGTCATATTGATAGCACCAGCCTGGCCCTGTCAGCATTGGTATACATCTCTCCTAGACATGTCTGTGGAAGCCCTGGTCATTCTGCCAGGACACAAGATCATGGTCGTCTTCAACATCTGAACTGTGTGTTGCTTCACCTCATGGCATGGAAGCTCTGTGGTTGAACCCAATGGAGCTTTCCTGTTCAGACCAGGTTAGACTAGTCCTCCTTGGCAGCAGGAAACCCTTTAAGAGAGCCACCTACCTTGCCAAGTGGAAGAGATTTTCAGTGTGGCCAGCGCAGCACCATTCATTCCCGACACTAGCCTCAGTGCCAGTCATTCTGGACTACCTCCTCCATCTGAAGCAGCAGGGGCTTTCGTTTTCTTCAATAAGAGCACACTTAGCTGCCATATTGGCCGTCCATCCAGGTGCAGGGGGATGCTCGATGTTTGCTAACCCTACGGTCAGCTGATTTTTAAAAGGACTCGACAGACTGTACCCTAACGTCCGTCAGCCTGTCCCCACCTGGGACCTCAACCTGGTCCTCTAGGCTCATAGGACCACCCTTTGAACCATTGGTGACATGCTCCCTGCTCTACCTGTCTTACAAGGTGGCGTTCCTGGTAGCGATAACCTCAGCCAAGAGGGTGTCTGAACTCAAGGCCTGAATATCAGAGGCTCCTTACATGTGTTCTGTAAGGACAGGTTGTGTCACAGTTTCACATCAACCAGGACACCTGTCTCCCAGTATTCTACCCTAAGCTGCATTCCACCTGCAGGGAGCAGACTTCACTCACTGGATGTCCGCAGGGTACTAACCTTTTACATCGAGAGAATGAAGCCATTCAAAAAAATTGGTCCAGCTACTCGTGGCGGACAGAATGAAAGGTCTGCCTGTGTCGTCACAATGCATTTCATCATGCACATGATCCATGATGAAATGCATTGTGATGTGGTACAAGCTGGCAGGGGTTTCTGCACCTCCAGTCACTGCGCTCTTTACCAGGGTGCAGGCTTCATCAATAGCATTCCTGGTGCAGGTCTCCACTCAGGAAATCTGCAGAGCGGCAATGTGGTTGTCCATCCATACTTCCATCACTCACTATGTGATTACCCAGTAGGCCAGAAACGATGCAGCCTTCGGACGAACAGTGCTCCCATCAGTGGAAGACTCCAACCCCACCTCCTGAACTTAGGCTTGTGAGTCACCTGATTGGAATTGAGATGAACAAGCACTTGAAGAAAAAACGGTTAGTCACCTTCTCATAACTGTTGTTCTTTGAGATATGTTGTTCATGTCCATTCCAATACCCACCCTCCTAGCCCTCTGTCGGAGTAGCTGGCAAGAAGGAATTAAGGCGATGGTGGGTCGGCTGGGGTCTATGTTGAGTGCCATGATGGCGTGACTCCAGGGGGTGCCCAAGCCAACCTGATGTATGCTGCTAGGGAAAAATCTTCTGACTACCATGCACGTGCGCGCACACACACCTAATTGGAATGGACATGAACAACACATCTCAAAGACAACAGTTACCAGAAGGTGAGTAACCGTTTTATACTGTCTTGCATTACCTTCTTATAAATAAACTAGGGAAATACATCCTAGATGGAGCCGCTATAAGGTGCGTGCATAACTGGTTGGAAAACTATTACCAGAGAGTAGTTATCAGTGGTTCATGGTCAAGCTGGAAGGGCATATCAAGTGGGGTCCTGCAGGGATCAGTTCTGGGTCCGGTTCTGTGCAATATATTCATCAGTGATTTTAGATAATGGCATAGAGAGTACACTTATAAAGTTTGCGGACGATACCAAGCTGGGATGGATTGAAAGTGCTTTGGAGGATAGGATTAAAATTCAAAATGGTCTGGACAAACTGGAGAAATGGTCTGAAGTAAATAAGGACAAATGCAAAATACTACACCTAGGAAGGAACAATTGATTGCATAAATACAAAACGGGAAATGACTGCCTAGAATGGAGTACTGCGGAAATGGATCTGGATCACAAGCTAAATATGAGTCAGCAGTATAACACCATTGCAAAAAAAGCAAACATCATTCTGGAATGCACTAGCAGGAGTGTTATAAGCAAGACATAAGAAGTAATCCTGCTCTACTCTGTGCTGATTAGGCCTCAGTGTCCAGTTCTGGGCGCTGCATTTCAGGAAAGAGGTGAACAAATTGGAGAAAATCCAGAGGAGAGGAACAAAAATGATTAAAGGTCTAGAAAATACAAGGGAAGATTGAAAAAATTGAGTTTGTTTAGTCTGGAAAAGCGAAGACTAGTGTGTGTGTGTGGGGAGAACACAACAGTTTTCAAGTACTTAAAAGGTTGTTATAAGGAGGGAGAAAAATTGTTCTTGTTAACCTTTTGAGGATAGGACAAGAAGCAATGGGCTTAAATTGCAGTAAGGGTGGTTTTCAGGTTGGACATTAGGGAAAACTTTTTGCTAGGGTAGTTAAGCACTGGAATAAATTGCCTAGGGAGGTTGTGGAATCTCTGTAATTGGAGATTTTTAAGAGCAGGTTAGACAAACACCTGTCAGAGATGGTTTCTAGATAATACTTAGTCTTGCCTTGAGTGCAGGGATCTGCATTTGAAGACCTCTCAAGGTCCTTCCTAATCCTGTGATTTAGCATCTGGATGTAACTTGCATGTTGTGGTGATAAAGGAGGAATAGTTAAAACCAGAAGAACAAAGGTTATTTTTACTTATGCACTGGTTTTTGGGCCAGTGTTGTATGTCCTAGGAAAGTTCATGGCCAAAAGTAACCTTTTTATTACGAGCTTAACAACATGAAAGGACCTTGTGGTCTTCAAATGCATTACAACATTTTTATAACAAACTCAAAAAGAATTAATACAAAATTTGGACATGTAAAATAGAATTCCATTTGTAATGCTTGTTCTTTAACAGACTTTCAGTACAATGATTTTTAGTGGGGACCATTTTTACTCGAAAATATTGCCAGTTTTGGGAAAAAATGGTTTCTATCTGGTTATACTCCACAGACACTTCTCATGTGTTACAGTAGCTCCAAACAAAGGAATAAAAATTAAAGTAACCACACACATCGAAACAATGATGGACTGCCAATTGTATTCACTATTAGTAGGAAAGGAGAGATCAAGTGTTTCTATCGAAAGCCCAGAAGGACCTGTGAACTGGTATTTTTCATAAGTAAGGAAAGCAAATACTCTCTTCTTGACTGCAGTAGGTTAGTTAGTATTGCACATTTCAGTGTCTTCATTTAAGCAGTACTGAAACTCTTACTGCAAACCTGAATGCAATCTCTTATTGCGTACTGTCAGTTCATGCCAGTTTAAACAGACTCCTGGGAAATGGATGCAATATTTATAGTAACTTATGATTTAGAAAAGCCTTTTCATGGCAACATTGTAGATGTTTTGAATTCTTATAAGATTTGCTATAATTTTGGAATGCCAATTCTGTATGAAAGTACTAGGATGAAAAAATCTTCTCGCTTCACTGACTTCAGTGTTTTTAATCATGCTATTTGCATTTTTTTTAATTGTTAAACCATTTAAATTGAAATCAACCTGTACAGCTGCAAGGCCACAGTGCTTCTACTCTGTTCAGGAAATGCAGTTGGCCCAAGAAAAATCCACTGACTTGCATGAGTTTGGGCTAAGCACTTAATCTGTCTGTGCCATAGTTCTTCTTTGTAAAATGGAAATACTAATGCTTTTTCTTCCATCATTTCTCTCGTATAGACTGAGATCTTGGTCAGGGACTTCTGTTGCACTGACTTTCAGTTTTAAGTGAAGAAGAGGTTTCAGTTCCATATATCCTCCAATGTGTGCATCAAATCCCTTGGACACATCCTATTCACAAGCTCTGCATGAGGGATGTGAATTTCTCCCTTGAATAAGGAAGAAGGGGTTTTTGTTGAAATTTTATTTTGAAAATGTCATAAAATATAACAAACCACACTTCATATTCTAACTTGCTTATCCAGCTTTGTCACCAGATACCCTTCTCTCCTTCATTCTCAAATGTTTCCTTTCATGGTTCTTTATTCATTTTTACAGTATTGAATGTTTACGTATTTAGAAAAATGATTACAAAGATGATATTGTCAATGCCTGGTGTTTCTGGTCCTTAGACTATGTGTTACGCTGCTGCTGTTTCCTGGTATATTACTGTGGTTAGATTGTCCTCTAGTCTGCCAGGAACAGTGACGTATTGTTGTGGCCTTTTCTAACTGTTTTCTTTGCTGCAAGAGTCTGACTTAGTCTCTTGACTGCCACATGACCGAACAAGTAGTAAATAAAGACTGCATTGATGGCAGTGGTGTTCATCTTGGAATGCGGTGTTTAACGCTTGCAACAAGTTATTACAACACACAAAGTAAAATACTGGGCAAGTATAACTTTAAATTGATAAAGTTAATGAGAGCAAATTAGTTTTTCATGTTTTTCTTACCTTCTACTTAAAACTTGATACTAGTTTTCAGCGAAAACTAGAATAGAAAAGGCTTTTCTGTATTTAAAAGTTAAGTTTTACTCAGTTGATCAAATACAAATCATTTAAGCTAATCCCTTGTTATTTAAATTGTGGCTTTCTATTTGAAAGAGACAGCTTAAAATAAACTGATTTTAATATTTATTTTTGTATTACCATAGTATCTAGGAGCCCTAGACATGGACCAAGACCCCATTGTGCTAGGTGCTGTACAAACACAGAACAAAAAGACAGTCCCTGCATGATGGAGCACTACCTTTTCTTAGTGCATATAACATTTTATGCCAGTTTTCAGTATATCAGTTTAAGGTCAAGTATTGGTATTCATTTTAAAGGAATTCTGACCATATGTCTTGGCTGGTGATGGGGTACACAATATGCTTTCAGATGTACAAATTACTACTGACTTCTAAAGTATATGAAGAATTGATTTAGGACTAGATTGTACCCTTGCCTTATGAGGCTGTTCAGGAGAGTAAGTGCTACTGGACATAAGTAAGGGTGTCATCAGGCCTTTAGTGTTTTAGGTTATATTGCCAATGCATTTGTTTTTTCTTTCCAGCACCCCACACTCTATCATTCTGTTCTGGTGAATAATTTGTAATTCTTTATGTTAGCAGATGAGGTACTGCATTATGGTTTGGTTTTATTGTTTTGTTAATTTAAAAAAAACATACTCTGCCAGTTCTTATTTAAACATTTAGCCTCTGGAGTATCAAGTTCAGGAAAAAAGAAAATTTCCAACCTAAACATACAAGACAAGATCCAACATGTTTATTTTAAAAGGACTGCGCTAACTTGGATCAATTTTAGATGTCAATAACTTAATGATATATGCCAGCATATGATTAAAATGGATGCTGATGGAGGTGCAAGATGTTTCTTATTGACTATAGTCTTCTGCTGATAATTATTTTTAAAGAAAAATATGTAGGATTGTCAGACTACTGAAAGGGAAAGTCTTCAATAAAAATGATAGATTAAATTATTTGACTCATTTCTGTTTCTCCATCCCATGCTTCTCTCACACTCTCATCCCTACAGGCCAATAAAGTTCTTGTCCCCAGAATAGTTATCCAGTATTTGTGTTTAAATTGGATGAATGGCAACACTTTCCTAATTCAATTTTCAAACATAATGTAAACAATATATAGACATTACTGAGACAAAGCCTCTCTGAACTTAAGGATGTGCTGGGAGGGAAATTTTTAATTATAACTTTTAGTGTAGTAATATGATAATGCTTCTTATTAAACATGTAAGAATCATACCCTGATTTATAACAAACTCATAGTTCAGCTTTTGGCCTCAGAATACCATTCAGTCCAAGATAGTTTAGGATGAAGTTATGACTCTGGAAGCAGTTAGTGTTCTAATATTTAGGATTAGTTAGCCCTGATATTTTTTCAAGGAAATTTTTCTCTTAATGCTTTATAAAAAGGTCTCTACCATGTGTTAATGTTAGTGGGAACAATAAGTTTGTGTACGTTTACCATACTATTTTGATGTACATAATGTTGCTTCATCACAAAGCTCTCTGAATGAGCTTACACGATAGAAGACTTGCATTTCTCCTCGGCAGTATTGAACCAGCTTCCTGCAAAGACTTAAACACTTTATCCTAGGAGTAACCAGGGCCGGTGCAACCCATTAGGTGACCTAGGCAGTCGCCTAGGGCGCTAGCATTTGGGGGGCGGCATTTCGGGTCCTTCGGCGGTGACCGCAGCGGCCGGATCTTCGGCCGCCCCGGTCGTTGTTGGCATTTAGGTGGAGGGACCTGGGGCAGGGGAGTGCGGGGAGAGCCGCCCGCAGCAAGTAAGGGGGGGCACGGCACGCAGGGGAACTGCTCCCCACCCCAGCTCACCTCTGCTCCACCTCCTCCCCTGAGCATGCCGCCCCGCTCTGCTTCTCTCCCTCCCAGGCTTGCGGCGCCAATCAGCTGTTTGGTGCTGCAAGCCTGGGAGGCGGGAAAAGTGGAGCGGCAACGGCGTGCTCAGGGAGGAGGTGGAGCAGAGGTGAACTGGGGCGGGGAGCTACCGCACGGCTCCCCGAGCTGGGGGGAGCTGCCGCGGGGGGCGGGGAGGGGGTCTCAGGGCAGAGAGGGGGAGCTGCCGCGGGGAGGGGTGCCTCAGGGCGGAGGGGTGGGGGGGCTCGGGGGTGGGGCGGCGCAAGGTGGACGTTTCGCCTAGGGCGCAAAACATCCTTGCACTTGCCCTAGGAGTAACCCTGCTGACCTCAATAAGACTGTTTGTTTTAAATATTTTTAGTAATTAAAATTAAGCATGTGTATGATTTTTGCAGAATTGAGACCTTGAATTGAATTGCTTTATTCTTCATTATGCCATTCCTTAGGGGGTTAATTTTTCTGACTGTAGCTAAACCCAGCTGTTATCCAGAACTTTCATAACACAACTTGAAAGCTTTGCAGTTATTTCTTCATTCATTAGAATAAAGTTTTATTACTTTTTAAAAATTTCTGTCTAACCTTAGCTGCGTTTTAGACTCTGGTCTTGTTCTGTGGCACATGTGCGAGAGTAGAATTCTTTACCTAATGAAAATAAATGCAGCCTTCCTTCCCTTTTAGAGGTTTTTTTTTAAAGTTTTTTTCCCCTGAAAAAGCTCCAAAGATTTCTGAAAGCATAGGTATAATTTTTTTCTTTTTAAGATTACTGTTTTCAGAAGGCAATGTAAGTAATTACTTTGGGGAAAGATAATATATTTTGTGCCAACTTTTACTTTTGTGAATCAAGTTTTAACTATTCAGTTTTAAAACTGTCTACGGTTACCTTTGATAAAAAGTTGTTAAATATTGGAAATGAATTAAACACAATCATACTGTACTAAAAGCATGTTTTTAGTATATTGTGGTGCTATATAGCATTTAACTTACTAGATGTTACTTACTTACTAGGGATCTGGGGCAAAAATTGGTCCTGCTAGTGAAGGCAGGGGGCTGGACTTGATGACCTTTCAAGGTTCCTTCCAGTTGGTATATCTCCAATTATTTTGAGGGGGGAGGGATAGCTCAGTGGTTTGAGCATTGGCCTGCTAAACCCAGGGTTGTGCATTCAATCCTTGAGGGGGCCATTTGGGGAACTGGGGTAAAAATCTGGGGATTGGTCCTGCTTTGAGCAGGCGGTTGGAGTAGATGACCTCCTGAGGTCCCTTCTAATCCTAATATTCTATGGTTTCATAAAGATGAGACACTGCATTTGATAATGATTAGGATAATATAAAAACAACCATATGTTTTGTGATGTCCACTTTTTGGTGGATGTATAAATAATGGAAGATGAAATGGCTTAAACAAAATGTAGACTCCAGTCTTTGCTTCTTGATTTTTCATGGTTAGTGCCCTAATTTGTTCCAGAATTAACTTTTTAAGTATGCTCTCTCCAACCGAAAACAGAGGAATTCCTTCTTTTACCTATGTTGGCATCTGAAACGTTGCTGAGGGAAACAGTGGAAGGTGTGATAAAATGGCAAGCTGGGCTAGACCACTTGGACATATACAAACACACTGAGAGAGTTGGAAGGGGATACAGATTCGGCACCCAGGATCTGCAGGCCACTCTAAAAGGAAGGTTGTTCTTCGAGTGCTTGCTCATATCGATTCCAATTAGGTGTGCGCGTGCCTCTTGCACGATCGTCGGCGAACTTTTACCTTAGCAACACACGGTGGGTTGGCTGTGGAGCCCCCTGGAGTGGCGCCTTAATGGCGCTGGATATATGCCCCAGCCGACCCAGCGCCCCCTCAGTTCCTTTTTACCGCCCGTAACGGTCGTTGGAACTGTGCAGCGCGGTATAGCTGTCCTCCACTCTTCCTAGCTTTTGCTTCCCGGTTTTAGATAGTTGTTCTAGTTGTTATAATATATATAGTTAGTATAGTGTAAATAGTGTTATAGTTATAAAGTTAGGCTTGTAGTTAAGTTTAGTAGGTTGGAAGGGGTCCTCCCCCTTCCTCCCTGCCTGCCGCCCAGGCTCAGGCCCAAGGCTCCAGGTTTTAAGCCGTGTTCAGCCTGCTCAAAGCCTATGCCAACAGGAGACCCCCACGACTCTTGCCTGAAGTGTCTCAGGGAGTCTCACCAGGCCGAGAAGTGAGAGATCTGTAAGGTGTTCAGACCTCAATAGGCTCAAACCGCTCCTTATGGAGGTGGCCTTTAGCCCGGATCCCCTATCGGCATGCCAAGTTCTGGCACCAAGCGCATCGGTGTGCAGTGCCCTGGTGGTGTCTTTGGGTACGGCATCACAGGGAAACTTGGATAGAGGCCCGTGGCACCGGACCTCTCCAGCATCGCGTCCAGTGCAAGTGGCTTGGCGCCATTCGCTATCTCCAGGACAGAAGAAACTGTCTTGCAGCAACCGGCGTCGGCACCTCCTTTGCTAACATCGGAGTCGCATCCGGCACCTGAGCGACTGAGAGTACAAGCACCAATATTGGCACTGTTGACTCCAGCACCAAGGGAGGAGCCGTTGAATCTGGTGCACACTGGCTTCCCAACCTGGACTATGGTTGAGCCCCGGCTTCTGTCGACACCGGAGACATTCACGAGAGCGAGAGACCTCATTGCCTTCACAGAGCCAGCACTGGCGCAGACTGCGGCACCGCCTCTGACTTCTGTTATAGTCTAGGGCAGGGGTCTCAAACATGCGGCCCGCGGGCCGCATGCGGCCCTCGGAGCTCTTCCCTGCGGCCCGCGGAGCTCCCCCAGTTACTTCCTGTCGCCGCCAAACTCCCCCCGCCCCCCTCCCCGAGTTATTTTCTGTGCCTAAGCTCCCCGCGCGCTGCTCCCCAATGTTTGGGGCCGGGTCTCTCCCCTGGCCCCACCTGCCGCCCCCACGCGCCTCCCCCCAGTGTCTCCCGGCCCCCACTTGCTGCCCCCTCACCGCCCGGTAGCCTGCCCGGGAGCTCACGCTGACTCCACTGCTCCGCTATGCCGGCTTCCGGCATCACCTGCTGCCGCAGGGTCCTAGCGCCCCCCTGCACTAGGGCCAGGGCAGGCTGCCCTTCCCCTAGTCCTGAGACTCTCCAATGCCCCGAGCCTCTCCAATGCCTCAAACCCCTCACCCTCAGCCCCACAGCCCTCACCCCTGCACCCCCTCCTATCCCCAAACTCCGTCCCAAAGCCTGCACCCCCACCCCCTGCCGCAGCCTGGAGCCTGCACCGAGCACAGAGCCTGCACTCCAGACCCCCTCCCCCACCCAAACTCCAGCCCAGGGCCTGTACTCCAGACCCCCTCCCCCACCCAAACTCCCTCCCAGAGCCTTAGGCAGTAAATCTAAGTGCGTGTTTTGTCCTTTGAGTGAGGTGCATTACTGAGTGTATATATTTATTAAAACTGCTTGGAAATGACTTCGTCAAAAAAAAGAACACTCATGGAAGAAAAGAGAGTTTTCCAAAACAAATGGAAGAATTTATATTTTTTCACAGAGGTAAAAGATAAAATTCAATGCCTTATTTGTCAGCAAACGATTGCTGTTCCCAAGGAGTATAACGTGCGTCGGCACTATGACACGATGCACCGTGAAAAATATGATGCATTCACCGGAAAAATCCGAGAGGAAAAAGTTCAGCAACTTAAAGCAGCATTTGCTAAGCAAAGAAATTTATTTTCAGGGATTAACAAGTCTAGCGAAGATTCAGTAAGAGTAAGTTTTGTGATAAGCGAAATGATAGCTAAATCATCGCGACCTTTTACAGAAGGCTTATTCATAAAAGAATGTCTTATGAAGGCCAGTGAAATTTTATGTCCTGATAGGAAGAAAGTTTTTGAAGGCATAAGCTTGTCTGCAAATACAGTTGCCTGCAGGATAACGGATTTAGCTGATAATGTGCAAAAACAATTGATTCAAATGGCAAAAGACTTTGAAGTATTTTCAATTGCTCTTGATGAGAGTACAGATGTATCAGATACCGCACAGTGTGCAGTGTTCATTAGAGGTGTGGACTGCAATTTGAATATAACTGAAGAATTGCTAGACTTAATGCCACTGAAGGGTATCACAACGGGACGTGACATATTTCAAGGATTGGAAGAGTGCATTGAAAAAGCTGTTGGTGGCGCTTAGCACTTTCCAGGAGGGAGGGGGGAGGAGCGGGGAGCCGCGCGCTTAGGGGAGGAGGTGGAGAAGAGACAGGGCAGGGGCGGGGCCTCATGGAAGGGGTGGATTGGGGGTGGGGCCAGGGGCAGCAAGTGATGCGGCCCTCGGGCCAATGCACTAGTCCTCATGCGGCCCTCGGGGTCATTTGAGTTTGAGACCCCTGGTCTAGGGGCAAGCCTACCCTAATACGTCCGCCATCTCCTAGCATGGAGACGTGGCACTGCTCCCGATCCCGGCGCCGTTTGCAGTCCCGACACTGTTCCCTCTCGTGGCCCCAGTCATACTCGCTGCTCCGGTCCACCTCTCTGCTCGACTCCAGGCCGCAGTACCATTTGGACTCCTGATGTCGCTCCCGGCACCAGTCGCCGCACCGATCGCCTTCCCTGGAGTCAATCCCGGCACTGCTCCCGCAGACGTTCGTCGTCGCCACAATCCAGGTCTGGATCCTGGTACCGGGTCAGTCATTGACGTCGATCCCAGTACCGCACCCCGACGCCTCGCCGGTACCACTCTCCAGCGACCTGGTTCCGGTCCGCACTGCACCCTGGAGAGTTGACAGAGATGCGCTCCGCATCGCCTTGGCCATCGTGCTCCGCCTCAGTCATCGCAGTCTGAAGGGGCCTCGCGCTCAGCCTACCCAGCTTCAGGCCAGGGCAAGGGTAATGTGGGTCAATGGCATGACGAAGGCCAAGACTTTAATCAGGATCCTGCACAATTATCCTTCTGGACACCGTGGGTGTACAACCAAGCCCAAAGGGTTCCGTCAGGGGCCTTCCGTTCAGCCCATTCAGAACCCCGGGTACCAGAAGCCACCATAAATTGTCTCCCTCCGAGGGGTATGGAAACAGCTGCACCTACCCCAGCGCAGGCCCCAAGCCCCGGTGTAGCAGATCCTGCGCAACAGGACTGCTCGCTACACGATCCGCCACAGGACCCCCTGGATCCTGTGGCATCTTTGTCATCTTCTCTAGATGAGGCAGTGGCGGAGACAACAGCCTCGGGTCCTCCCCCGACAGACCATTGTGCCCACCAAGACTTTTTACATAGGGTGGCACATAATATGGACCTCCAAGCGGAGGAGGTAATGGAGTTGGAGGACCCAGTGGTGGACATCCTTTCGGCGGAGGCCCCGTCCCGAGTAGCGTTGCCCATCATCTGCACCTTCCAGACCAATGCCAAGACAATATGGCAGACCCTCGCCTCTATCCCACCAACGGCCAGTGGGGTGGAGAGGAAATGCTTTGTTCCCTCCAAGGAGTATGAGTACCTTTATACTCACCCTCAGCCGTGTTCATTAGTGGTGTCCTTGGTGAACGCAAGAGAATGGCATGGTGAACAGGCCCCAGCACCCAAATCAAAAGACGCCAGGCGTCTAGATCTGTTTGGGTGCAAAATTTATTCAGCAGGATGTCTTCAGCTCAGGGTCACAAACCAACAAGCGCTCCTGAGCCAGTATTGCTATAACTCGTGGCACTCCATGGGGAAATTTCAGGAGTTAATTCCGCGGGAGTCCAGGGATGAGTTTGGGGCCTCAGTGGAGGGGGCAAAAAGGTGGCTAGGACCTCCTTACAGGCCTCCTTAGATGCAGCAGACTCTGCGGCTAGGACCCTGGCATTGGGCATAGCTATGCAACGCATCTCCTGGTTGCTGGTATCTGGCCTGCCACCAGAGCTGCAACAGACCCTGCAGGATCTGCAATTTGATGGGCAGGGCCTGGTCTCAGACAAGAGGAACTCTAGATTACAGAGCCTGAAAGATTCCAGGGCCATCATGCGCTCTGTGGGTATGCACACTCCGGTGACCCAGCGCAAGCCTTTTAAGCCGCAGCTTCGAAGGTTTTACCTTCCCCCTTGTCCGAGGCAGGACTTCTACAGAAGACGCGGACGAGGTGGTAGAAAGAAATCCAACAGCCACCAACCTGGTCAGAACCAAGGCCCTCCCAAACCATCGGTGGGGCCTAAGCAAAGCTTTTGAAGGTGTGCCCGAGGATGGTGTATCAGTCACCACCCAGGATCCTTCCCCTCCTTTTCGAGATCATCTCTCCCATTCCACCATGCATGGTCCTGTATAACCTCAGACCGGTGGGTTCTTCGCATGATGGAAAAGGGATATTCTCTCCAGTTTTCTTTCTCCTCTCCCTCCCCATCCCTCTTCAGGGACCCCTCTCACGACAACTCCTTATACAGGAGGTCCAAACGTCCATGAGAGCGATTAAGGAGGTTCCAAAGGAGCTAAGGGGCAGGAGTTTTTACTCCCGCTACTTCCTAATCTCCAAGGCCAAGGATGGGCTTCGACTCATCCTAGATCTGCACGGACTCAACAAATTCATGGTGAAGTTGAAGTTCCTCATGGTTTCACTGGGGACTATTATTCCTTCCCTGGATCCTGGGGACTGGTACGCCACCCCTCGACATGAAGGACACATACTTTCACATAGTGATTTACCTGCCGGACAGGCGCTTCCTTCGCTTTGTGGTCAATCACGAACACTACCAATTCGCTGTCCTTCCCTTCGGCCTGTCCACGGCTTCCATGGTGTTCGCCAAGTGTATGGCTGTCGTGGCAGCCTACCTTCATCGTCAACGGATCCAGTTGTTTCCGTATTTCCATGACTGGCTCATTTGAGGTCAAACCAGGGACCAAGTTCAATCCCATGTTCAATTCGCCCTAAGCACGTTCTGCCGGCTGGGTCTCCTGCTCAACAACAGAAAGTCGACACTGGAACCAACCCAGAGAATAGAGTTTCAGGGCAGTCCTGGACTCCAGACTCGCCCGCGCTCTCCTGCCGGACGCACGCTTTCAGTCGATGGCACATGGCCTTCTGGGGCACATGGCTTCATGCACTTACGTAACCAGGCATGCCAGACTTTGGCTTCACACGCTTCAGGCCTGGTTATCAACAGTATATCGACCAGGTCGAGACAGCCTGAGCATGGTGGTCACTGTCCCGGAATTGGTTTTGACTTCCCTCCATTGGTGGCTGGACCCCACGTTGGTGTGCAACGAGGTACCATTTCACACCCCACAACCCTCCTCGTACCTGATCGCAGATGCATCATCTCTGGGATGCCCACCTCGGGGAGCTCCAAACACAGGGCCTGTGGTCCACATCCGATCTGACTTTGCATATTAATGTACGCGAACTGATGGCAGTACGCCTAGCGTGTCAAGCATTTCATGAGCACCTACATGGCCGTTGTGTGGCAGTCCTCAGAGACAGCACCATGGCCACGTTCTACATCAACAAGCAAGGGGGAGCCGGGTCGTCCCCCTTATGCCAGGAGGCCATTCACCTGTGGGAGTTCTGCATAGTCCACTCGATACATCTGATGGCGTCGTTTCTCCCAGGGATCCAGAACACGCTGGCAGACCACCTCAGCAGGTCCTTCCAGCCTCACGAGTGGTTGATTTCGTCCAGATATCATCCACTCCATCTTTCTGAGGTGGGGGTTTCCACCTCGCGCATCAGTCGGAAGTGCCAAGTGTTCTGTTCTCTCCAGGGGCACTCTGAGTTCCCTGTCAGACTCTTTCCTATTTCCGTGGAAAGACCAGCTGTTCTATGCCTTCCCTTCATTCCTGCTGGTCCACAGGGTCCTACTCAAGCTGCACAGGGACAAGGCACACATGATTCTGGTCACCCCAGCATGGCCCAGGCATTACTGGTACACCACACTCCTGGAGTTGTCAGTAGAGCCTCCGATCACGCTCCCACTGTGGCCAAACCTGATCTCACAGGACCATGGACGACTCTGTCACCCTGACCTGCAATCGCTCCACCTTACAGCGTGAATGCTGCATGGCTAACTCGGTCAGAATTACTCTGCTCACAATCGGTGCAGCAGGTTCTGTTAGGCAGCAGGAAACCCTCAACTCAAGCCACATACCTGGCTAAATGGAGGCATTTCTCCTGTTGGTGCAAGCAGTGTGACATGCCCCCGTTGCAGGCCTCGATACTTCTCATCCTAGACTATCTCCTATCCCTAAAGAAGCACCACTTTTGGTACTTTCTAATTCCTCTCTCCTCCTGGGGACTGGTTTACTATCAAAACAATTGAATTTTAAACCTAGAAATTTCCAGCCTCCTATGGATTCACTCAGGGGCGGCTCCAGACCCCAGCACGCCAAGCGCGTGCTTGGGGCGGCATGCCGTGGGGGGCGCTCTGCTGGTCGCCAGGAGGGCGGGAGGCGGCTCCGGTGGACTTCCCGCAGGCGTGCCTGCGGAGGATCAGCTGGTCCCGCGCGGCTTCGGGGACCAGCTGACCCTCCGCAGGCACGCCTGCGGGAGGTCCACCGGAGCCGCGGGACTGGCGACTGGCAGAGCGCCTCCCGTGGCATGCCGCCCTGCTTGGGGCAGTGAAATGTCTAGAGCCGCCCCTGGGTTCACTGATTCATTACTCTCATCTTAAAAGTTTTTTTTTTTTTCCTGCCTCTCCCTTCAAGTAGCTCCTGCCAAGCCTTTCCTGTGGTTGGTGTGGAGGGTTTCTCCCCTGGTCCCCTCCCTGACACTCGATCCCCTTCAGATTCCCTGCTGGACTACCTGCTTGTCTCTATCAAATTCAGGTTGCCTTTTATATTTTCCCAAAAGGCCTGGTTAGTGAGCCACAGATTCCCATTGTGTTACCCCTGGATTATTTCCTTTACCTGGGGAAGCAGGCTACACTTGGCACAGGTGTGAGGCTGAGCCGCATACATCTTAGCGGTTCAGTTCACCCTGTGACAAATATCACAATTGGTAGAGAATATTTTTAAAAAAAATCAATCATTTTATTTTCCCATTGGTTTGAGAGGAAAGATTCTTACTCTACTTCTTCCCATTGTAGTGAGCAGTGAGAGTAACCCTGTTCTCTGTCAGGTGGTGGCAGAATGAAGCAGGGTCAGAGTGTAGTGCTGCCAGAGTCCAGGAGGAAAGAAATGTAATAAAGAAGCCTAAACTATTCCTGTTGTAGTGGAAAGAGCAGATCTAATCTATGAGCAGCATCCTCATCAGTGGATGTCCATGAAAGAGATTAGATCCTCTGTCACTTGGAACTATATATGTAGCCCTGCTCATGGTTCCCTTGGACAAAATATTCCTTACCTGCAATACTTGTTCTCTGAGGATATACATTTCAGTGCTTTACCTTTTTTGTGTACACTTATATTTTAATCAGCTTTTATTTAGGAGTTCCCTCCTGCTTTTCAAAGGAACTGGCTGTGGTAGGAATAAGGGCAACCCGTGGCACCAACTGGAAGGGTACTCAAAATGACTTTACAAGGTTCCTCAGAGACTGAAAACTTTGAAGCTGTTGGTGTTCCAATCTGGTGTCATGCTTGAAAAACAGGCCCAAATGTGGAAATCTACTGAGAAGTGTATTTTTAGAGAACAAACATTTCACTAAAATAGCTGTCTTGTTCAATACAACACATTAGCTGTTATGTTATTGCTTGACTTACTGTCCCATGTTTGGGTTTAAATGATTATAGTTCAAATTTGCTCAGTTAACAAATTACTTTTTTTTTTTAGCTGATACTGCTATAAATCTCAGCCTGGTATCCGAAACTCAAGATGGGTTCTTTACAACTGGTCCATCGCCAATAATAAAGATTCTGCAGGTCAAATTATGCCTTCCAGGTACAACCAGTACAGTGCAACTCCAATGTAAATGAGAGCATAATATGATTATACAGATTTAACAAAGACATAATTTGACTTTCAGCATCTTTATTACTAGTGGTGATCTGCTGACAGGAATTAACCTGGTTCAGTTTTTAGAGCCTTGGGTGAGTCTCTAGGGTTGGTAGTATTTAAGACAGACAAACCTTGCAAACTGACCAAATTTGATCTGAAATTACTGACACACACAAATATGAAACACCAAAATACTTTAAAAAAAAAACCCACTCACATTTCACAGAACTGCACTTTACATAGGAAAATATTTGTGTTATCTAGCAAAATCACAACTTAAAGTACTTGTAACTTCAAATGGCATATAATATTGAGCTGTGCTTCTGGTAAATAAAAACAATCTTTAACTAGGTACTAGAAACGCCAAGATTAAGTGCTGCCTTAATTACTTCCTCCTTTTGTATTATAAATGGTTTTTACGATGACCGTAGACACACATAGTTTTGAGCTTAGGAGCCTGAAATAGCACATTTTTCCTTTAGCTGAAATCTCTTAAATGCTTTTCATGGTTTGCCATCCGGATGTCTTCTTGGCACAATTTCAGTTACTAGATGTGAGGGTTGTTAGTTAGTCACCACATATTGTACAATTTGGCCCATGACTCATTCTCACAGCAGTCCCATGTTTGTGACTGTTTTCAATATAAATACATGCTCTCCCTTGACCTTTATGATGTCAGCTAATGGCAGAACTAGAATCATGATTGGATATTGTTTCTAAAAGACACTAATCTGTTTAACTAATGAACAAAATGTTGAGTAAACATCTCACTAAATGAGTGCTTAGTTGTGTTAAAGTTTGCATCCTGGCTTCTTGAAATGTTCCAAACTACTGGTTAACATAGGTAATTTCTAGTTTTAATAAAAAATATGGATGGAACCTGAAAGGTTTCTGATAATTTACATTGAATGTCAGAAATCAGAAAAAGATTCCAAATAACTACACTAGGGCCTTTTGCCGTATGTGTTTTCTTGGTTACAAAATATTTAGTCAAATTAAATCAGTCCCATATCTTTATTGAATATCACTATTTGAATATTGTTCATAGCATCAGAATGAGTTCTATAATTACAAACTAATCTATTTCATTTTAACAAAAAGAGGAGGGGGGAACAAAATGTTTGGTTTTTAAATTTCATGTTTCAAATTGAAATGGAGTGACACCCCTCTCCCTCTCCACCGCTACTGCGGCTGATTAAATTAATTTGTTTTGCTGCCGTACCTATAGCAGAACCAATGCCCGACAACAGAGATTTCACTTCCCTTATGACTACCCCAGCAAGCAACACTTTTAAGCAGACTTAGGGGATGTGTGTGATGTAGAACAAAAATAACTGTTAAATTAGAGCGAAGGTTGCTCAAGTGAATTTCCTGTCACTAAAAATCAGGGCAATTGCCAGTTACGGCATAACATGCCAGAGACAGTAGCAGTGAGGGTGATTGAATGGGGAGACACACATACTAGACAATTTGCAATATTGAAAAAAATTCATTTTAAAACTTAATGTATTTATTTCCCTTGATTTTTTTTTCAGAACTGATATCTTATATTAATATTGAAAAGTTTGTCTCCGCAACCAGAGTTGCTTGAAATGTAACTTTCTTCAAAGAAAAAAGCTTAAAATCTCAGTTGCCAGGGCAAACTTTCCACTTGACATAGGTAAGTGAATCTGATTAATGTTAAATATGTTCATGCTGGCACCAATTCCATTTTTGGTTAGTTAGTTTTTCTATATGTTTTAATTTTAACATGATCTCAGTCAACATGGATTTGCTTTGAGGACCATCTGATTGGAAACCATATACAAGAAACGAAAGAAAAATTCCAGAATGAAAATGGGAATTCCCAAGTTTTTTGCTGGTCTTCAGCTGAGAATTTTTTTTTTTGCTTTGTAAGCATTTGTGTTCCTAAAAGTTATAAATGAAGCTACTTGTTTTTAAGGTGAACCCTGCTACTCCATCTCAGTGACCACAAGCAAAATGTTACTAAGTCTGAATCTTTAGTTTGATGCAGGCTGTCTCTAACAATTAAATTTTTGTGGTTCCATATAGATGTTACAGAGATGAACAGAAACCTTCTGAAATGGCTCCAGTCCTTTTCTTTCGGACTGAACTGAGCGTGTGTGTGTGTGTGTGTGTGTGTGTGTGTGTGTGTGTAAAACCTGGACTGTAACTAACTAGCTTGTTGTTTGTGATGTGGGTGCAGATGTGTATTCCATGAGCCTGTGGGTGTTTATGAACTTGTCACACAGCATAACTATTATTTATCCGTAATTTGATTCCATGACTGACAAAAAAAAATTCGCAAACTATAATATATTGCTTCTGGATGTACCCACATGTATAGATACCTTTACTTCCATTTAAAAATGTAACTGTTTAAACAATTAAAAATATTTAAATGGTTAACAAATTAAAGGACCAGAGCGGTTAGGTTTGGGGCTGCTCGGGGCGGCTGGGGTGCTCTGGCCGGCATGGGGGTTAACGGTTAAGGCGGGTTAATCAGTAAGACTAATTCTTACCAGTTAACATTTTACATCCCTACATCCAGGAGGGACTTTTTTTTTTTTTTTTTTTTTTTGGTAATGGTATTCACATTTTGCTGTAATCCTATGTCAGCAAGACACTACATCAAAGGTAGATTTGTTAGCACAGCAATAGTCAGCATTTTGATTTCATCGCAGTTGCTACATTTATGTACAGGGAAATTAAAAACAAAATGCATCAGAAGAGGATCACACTTGAGTCTGCTGCTCTTGCACATAGCACTTCTGTGGCTCCAGAAGGCGCAGCAGCTGAGTAAAACCGATATCCTTAAAGTTGAAATCCCACTTCTCCTGCTGATGTTGTATTAGAAGTGCCTAGTGGTGAAATAATACAGGTCTGATCCCAGAGTACAGAGCAGAAACAAGGAGAAAGGAAAGAAGGATAAAAGCAGAAGAGATGTGACTAGATTGCTAGTACCAGACTTTTATTCTTGGACAGACTGTGATTCCCTCATCTCATATTGTTGTATAAAAAGGTTTGGAGTGCTACAAAGGCAGCTTGTTTTGTCTATGAAGGAGTGCTTTGCTGCAGTCTTGTGACCCTCCCCACCCTATAGTAAATGGAACAGGGTTGACTGGGTCTGGAGGGAGCATTGTCCAGCCTTCCTCAACTAGAGGGTAATGTTGAATGCAGTGATGCTTTTGAGGAAGATAGAAGGGATAGTGTATGGGTGGAGGTGAGGGTGATGGAAAGATAGTATTTGGGGAAGAGAAGAACTGGCGGGACTGTTGGGAGGGTGAGAAAGAGACCCAGGGTATGTCTACACTACCGGCTGGATTGGCGGGCAGTGATCGATCCAGCGGGGATCGATTTATTGCGTCTAGTCTAGACGCAATAAATTGATCCCCGAGCACTCTCCCATCCACTCCTGTACTCCAGCTCGGCAAGAGGCGCGAGCAGAGGCAACGGGGGAGCGGCAGCAGTCAACTCACTGAAGTGAAGACACCATGGTAAGTCAATCTAAGTATGTCGACTTCAGCTACGTTATTCATGTCGCTGAAGTTGCATAACTTAGATTGTTTCCCCCCCCCCCCCCCCAGTGTAGACCAGGCCTCAGAATACAAAGCTGGGGAAATCAAGCAGAAAGAACTAACTGAACTGATTCATATTGGTGTTGATTATGTGTGAGTTTCTTTTGTTGTCTAGTCAGTGCAATTAGATGTGGTAATTAGCCAGATTCATAGCAAATGAGAACTCTATCACCCTCCCAAAGACAGAGTAGGAGATTCGTGCCCCTAGACAAAAATGACATTAAACCCCAATAAGGGGTTTTATAGACTTATAAACATGTTGCTTTTATAGTCCTTAATCACTCTATTTGTGAGTAGATAGCAGCCAGTGTAAGCTTGTTAAATATAAAAAGTATTTGAAGGAGAGAGGTGCTTTGTTTTTATATTTCTATATTGCTGAACATTGTATGTACAGCTTGCATTTTACCTGCATAAAAAATATTGTTTTAGGAAATGTTGAAAGCAGATGTGTTGGGGGGGGGGGATTTCATTTTATCTAACTCAGAATTTGTCATTTTATGATGTTTAAGATATCTGAAAATGACAACTTAAACTTTGATTTTAAATGTCACACATTTTACCACTAGTTTTGAAAATAGTGTTAATCAAATCAGTTAGAAAATATTTTCAGTTTACACATTTTTTTATATGCAACTCAAAAGTAGTGTTTTTTACTCCACTAATGTTGCAGTTCTTCATATTAATACTTTTTCATTAGTTCAATAGGAAAAAAATAAATATTCCACTCTTGTACTTTTATTCAATATCACACATGATACTATGAATGTAATTGATTTCTTAATCTGTACATTTTTAATTTATATACATGTGAACACCACATTTTATGAAATACGTTAATTTCTATAATCTTAGATTTGATAGCTCAGAAATATTCCCAGTAATATTTAGGATCTTATCTTAGTACAAATATGTACTTTATTATTATTATGGTTGTGAACACCTACCTAGAATAGATTGGAATTAGTTGAGATTTTAAATATTGCAGAAATATGTAAATATTTATGATCATTCCTGATAACATCATAGAATGCAGTAGAACATACATTTTGTTAAAATATATATGCTACCATATATTCAGATATATAAACAGATTTGTTTGGTCCATTTTCCTATTCATTTTGGTATTTTAACCATTTCTAGTCTGTACAAGTTTTTGACCACTACTTTACTTTAAACAGAGGTTGGTAGGTAGGTAAATTAGTGAAAAAATGTGTATGTATATATAATTAATCGTAGTTGGTAATTTAGGCCTTGATCCTGCAACCACAAAGAAGTACCTTTAGTCACTTGTGTAGTCTCTGAGATGAATAGGAGTACCAGCCTACAAAGTTGATTACTTGCATATATTTGCAGAATAAAGCTGCTCAGGCTCCAGTAGGGTTGCCAGCCCTCCAGGATTGTCCTGGAGTCTCCAGGAATTAAAGATTAACCTTTAATTAAAGGTTATGTTATTTGATGAAACATCCAGGAATACGTCCAGCCACAATTGGTAACCCCTAGGCTCCAGTCTTTCAAGATGATTTGTGCAAGCAGACCCATACAAAATCTCAGAAGAATTTAAAATGTCTGATTATAAAATGCTGAGTTTTACTGAATTTTAATTTTTTCCTAGGGCCATGTGGTTATGATATTCAGGTTCCATAATGCCTCCTGCCATGACAGACATCCTTGACATCTGGGCAGTGGATTCACAGATAGGAGCTGATGGTTTAATCTCTGTGGATTTCTTGCTCCCAACTGGAACATACATCAACCTGGATGTACCTCGAGATGCCACCATATGCCATATTAAACAGGTAAATTAGTGATTGGCTTGCTATTTTAAATGAGCTCCATCGCTGATTTTGTTAAGAAGTACTTTATATATAAAATGTTATTTACAAGTCTTCAAGTAAGCTTTTAGAAGCTTGTTCCTATCTATGAAACCAAGGTGCAACTTTAAAAAGTGAATAAAATGTAAACTGGTGTGATATCTGTCTTAGACTGTAGACCGCATGAAACAATAGCTCCAAGAAGTGTGAACTGCTCCCATTTGTCTGATCAAGTGTTACCTCTGAAACCTAATGCTGACAATTTAAATGTCAGCATTGACAATTTCACTGCTTATTATATTAGCTCTGAATCTAGCTGTGCCCATCTCGCAATCCCTAAATTCTTCCTGTGCCTTCTCAGGGACTAAAAACCGCAACCACCCCTTAATCATCAGCAAGAACCTTAGCTTCTCTACGTGACAAATCTATGATGAAATTATACATTGTCTCCCCCACCCATCCACCCCCAAAAAATCTACATTGAAGACTGAAAGAGAACATTGCAAAATGAATTAAATTAAATATTCAAATAAATAACACAAGGGCTATTATCCTGAATATATTATTTTAATAATTAACTCAAAATGGCGGTTTTCTTAAAATTTAGAAATCCTGCAAGTTTCATTTAGTCTGCTCTAGAAGCATGGGGGCCAGTGTACTCCCAGTTATACCTCCATACATCTGGAGTTACACCATTGACTTCAGTGGAGTAACTCAAGATATACATTGGTGTGACTGAGAACAGAATTTGTCTCCTGGATCCTTGCACAGATTTTAGGTTTAGGTTCTCTGTGGCATGCACCATGTTTTGACTATAAAGATTTAAAGTACTTCTGTTAATGTTATTTAATTAATAAAACAATTTATTTTTCATTTAGCATATATTTTGGAGGCACACATGGAGTGTGCAGTGTAGAAACTCTGAGCTAGATCTCTAATGTGAGCATGTCTAGCTGTGGCTTTGGAAAATGGAACAATGCATTTAGGTGTGTGTAGCTGTTGGTTCAGCAAAGCGTATGTATTGTGAATATAACTTTCTTTAAGGGATACAGCTAAATTTAGAAAAATCACACATCTGATTTTTTTAACTGTTGTTGAAAGTTGCATCTAAGATTACTGTAAGCAAAATAGGTTAAAGAAAATGTTTTCCATTTTTCTCAGTTTTTCAGGCATCAACAACACTTTATACCCATATTCAGTTTCCTCTGTAGTAACTCAGTTTGCTATTTGTGTGTGACACAAAAACAAGAGACACATCCATTTTAGACATAGGTAGATATGATTGTAAAACCACAACTTTTCTGGTGGACTCAAAGGAAGGTGTAATGTCTGATAGTATTTTAACTATGTTTTTTTTTAATTGACAATATTTCCATTTAGAGAGACAAGGTGGGTGAGGTAGTACCTTTCATTGGACCAACTCTGTAAGCTCAAAAGCTTGTCTTTTTCACCAACAGAAGTTGGTCCAATGAAAGATATTACCTCACTCACCTTTTCTCTCTAATATCCTGGGTCCAACATTGCTACAACAACACCGCATACAATATTTCCATTTGACAGTGTTCTTTTCATCTAAGGTCCCTGGGTTCCAGTATGTTGATTGACAGTAGTAGTAATTTCTGGAGGGTTGTTAGAAGTGCCTTATTTGGGGCATCAGTGTAAAGAGAGTGAAAGCTTTGATTATTAAACATGTTAAATGCTTTTTTCCTGTAATGAACTTGGAACATCCTTGCTCTAGTGTTCTAGAAACAGCTGGTTTTAATGTTCCTGTAATGTTTGTACCAAAGAGGGCTTTTACCTTTTCCTCCCCCAAGTCTTTAATTACTTTGGGATGTATTACTGTATTTTTATTTTTCAAAAGACTGGTGTAAACAGTCCATCCAGCAAATGAATGTCTTGCATAATTGTAAAAGGATGAGTAGAATAAAATCTGGTTCCCAGCATTCCTAGTTATTTTGTTCTTTAACTTGAAGCAATGATCTGCTTTTGTTTAAGGAGTAATAGATTGAATGCATGGTAGGGAAGTATGTACAAAAACAGTCTTCTGCATTCTTAAACTCGAAGGTCATAAAACTGACTTGTAAGAGACCTCTTTGCTGATATCCAAGCATAGGTATTGTACTGTGCTTTTATAAAGTATTAAAAAATACTAGGTGGGATTCCAGTTTTATTTTGTACCATGGATTTGAAGTTCATATAATATTCTAATTTCTAACCTAAGTTCGGTGCCATATTTTGACTGTTGAGGCGTAGCATATCTAAGTCCTCTACCTCAGTAGAAGACTTCTTTAAAAGAGGGGCTAACAGGCCTAAACCTTACCCATACATTGGTTTTATGTTTCTTTCTTAGAGCTTTCAGTATCAGTCCTTTTAAAGCAGGGCTGATAAAGACCCACATCCTCAGCTGGAAGATCCACAAAGAAACCCAAGGTGCTATGTTCGTTGTCATCACGGATGCACAAATGAACCTATTCCTTTAGCTCTACTGTCTGTCTTTTATTATTACCGTATTGTTCCGAGTATAGGCCGCTCCTGATTATAAGCCGCACCCTTAAAGTTTGGTGCTATTTTAAAAAAAATAAATTTTTAACTTTTTTTAACTTAAAGAAAATATACACATTAGTAGAACAGTAAAACAGTATTTTATTTAATGAATAGGAAGACATGTACCAGTATTTTTAACACTTTTAACACTTTTGGTAGTCCTGCTTTTGACGGCATATGTTATATACTCAGAAATATTGAAAACTATTTTGTAGTTATACTGTAAATAAAGAAGGGAAAAGGAATGGACAACAAGGAGACTGATGGGAACAGTTCTCACCCTCTCCCCTGCACAACAATCAACAACATTAGCAAATGTTCTTAGGGTTAGGAATCATGGCCCCCCCCACCGAACTCCTGCCCCATCCAACCCCCCACGTTCCTTGACACCTCCCCCCACCCCAGGGACCCCTGCCCCATCCAACCACACCCCTTCTCTCTGTCCCCTGACAGCCCCTGGAACCCTTGCCCCTGACTGCCTCCCACCGCCCCATCCATCCCCTGATCCTTTCTAACTGCCCCACCAGGACCTTTGCCCCTATTCAATCCCCCTGTTTCCTGCCCTCTGACCCCCCCAACCCTATCCACCCCCCACCCCGAACTCCCCTGCCCTCTCTCCAACACCCCCTCCCTGCCCCCTTACTGCGCTGCCTGGATGTGGCTGGCGGCACTACAGTCCGGCCGCGGCTGGAGCCAGGAGCCCCAGGATGCTGGGCCGGGGCAGGAGTCACGCGGCCGGAGCCCGGAGCTGGAGGATGTGGCGGGAGCCGGACGGCCAGAGCCAGGTAGCTGGCCAGCCAGAGTAGGGCGGCCGGGAAGGGATGCGGGGCCAGGGCCGGGCGGCGGGGGACGCGGGGACGGGGACGGGCGATGCGGCGCCGGGCGGCGGGCGATGCGGCGGGGGACGCGGCGCCGGGCGGCGGGGGACGCGGCGCCGGGCGGCGGGGGACGCGCGGCTGGGGCCGGCGGCGGGGGACGCGAGGCCGGGGCCGGCGCCGGGCGACGCGAGGCCAGGCAGGGCCGGCCAGAGAATTCCGGGGGCCCGGGGTCTTCAGCGGGGGGGGGCCCCTTCCATTCTGGGACCTGCCGCCGAAGTGTCCCGAAGACCCGCCGCGGGGCGCCCCCGCCGCCGAATTACCGCCGAAGCGGGACCCGCCGCTGAAGTGCAGCCCGGTCTTCGGCGGTAATTTGGCGGCGAGAGGCCCCGCCGCGGGTCTTCGGGGCACTTCGGCGGCGGGTCCTGGAACGGAAGGGCCCCCCGCCGCCGAATTACCGCCGAAGACCGGGCTGTACTTCGGCAGCGGGTCCCGCTTGGGCAGTAACTCGTCAGTGGGGGGTCCTTCCGCCCCGGAGCGGAAGGACCCCCCCCCCGCAGGCGAAGACCAGGAGCAGAAGAAGCTCCTGCGCCCGGCCCCGCAAGAGTTTTCCGGGCCCCCCGGAGCGAGTGAAGGACACCGCTCCGGGGGCCCCGAAAAACTCTCGTGGGGGCCCCTGCTGGGCCTGGGGGCAAATTGCCCCCTTTGCCCCCCCCCTCTGGGCGGCCCTGAGGCTGGGGCTGGCGGAGGCGGGTAGACGGGGCTGGAGCCGGGCGGCGGGGGAGGCGGGGACGCGGCTGGGGTGGAGCCGGGCAGCAGAGGAGGCGGGGACGTAGCCGGCGGAGGCAGGTACGCGGGCCTGGGGCCGGAGCCGGGCGGTGGGGACGTGGCCGGGGCTGGAGCCGGGCGGCGTGAGGCCAGGGCCGACGGAGGCGGGTACGCGGGGCCGGGCGGCGGGGGAGGCGGGGACACAGCTGGGGCAGCCCAGAGCCCTCTGAGTCCCGGCCGCGGCTGGGATTTAAAGGGCTCTGGGCTCCCCGCCGTGGCGGGCAGCCCAGAGCACTCTGATTCCCGGCCGCGGCTGGGATTGAAAGCGCTCTGGGCTCCCCGCCGCGGCGGGCAGCCCAGAGCGCTCTGATTCCCGGCCGCGGCTGGGATTTAAAGCGCTCTGGGCTCCCCGCCGCGGCGGGCAGCCCAGAGCGCTCTGATTCCCGGCCGCGGCTGGGATTTGAAGTATTTTTATTGGGTTTTTTTTCAAGTTCCTGATTATAGGCCGCACCCCTAATTTAAAGACTTAAATTAGGGGGAAAAAGTGCGGCCTATACTCGGGACAATACGGTACTTTTATTTATTGAGGACCATACAGATGTAGGAGAAGTTGTTTCTCTGAGGAGGTTACGGCCTAGTTATCTGGTCTGCTTTTGCTAGGAGTCAGACTATTAAAATGGTTGTAAATGTTCCTTGGCCATAAGGATAGTGATCATGAAAAAGGCATTAAAAAGCTTTAACTTGAGATACTCAGTGAGCCTTTACCCAGTAAAGTAGAGGGGCTCCCTAATCTCCATGTGTCCTAGGGATTACCTAGTGTTCAAATTACAGATTGTACTTGTACAATTGTACTTGTACAGATTACAAATTTCAAGTGCTTATGATTTCAGGAGTGGAAAGAAACATCTCACCTTACTTCATTTAAATTCTATTTTTCAGTCAAACTCTTCACGATTGCCATGGACTTCATTCCTAAATGATGACACAGTCTGAAACTTTCAGTGGGCTTCTAAATCTACAATAGAATGCCTCTGTTCCCTTCCTGTTCTCCTCCCTCCTCCACCTTGCCTCAGAGCTTAAAATAAGGGGACTCTTTAGCTGCTTGGGGCAACCTATCTTGCTTGTCTTGGTTAATGAGAGACAGAGAGGCAGTGAGAGACAGAAAGGCATCCTTTAAAAAGTGGAAGTTAAATCCTAGTGAGGGAAATAGAAAGGAGCATAAACTCTGGCAAATGAAGTGTAAAAATATAATTAGGAAGGCCAAAAAAGAATTTGAAGAACAGCTCCAAAGAATCCAAAAGTAATAGCAAATTTTTTTTAAGAACATCAGAAGCAGGAAGTCTGCTAAATAATCAGTGAGGCCACTGGACGAGCGAGTTGCTAAAGGAACTCAAATGTGAAATTGCAGAATTACTAACTGTAGTTTGTAACCTATCATTTAAATCAGCTTCTGTACCAAATGACTGGAGGATAGCTAATTTTTAAAAAGAGCTCTAGAGGTGATCCTGGCAATTACAGGCCAGTAAGCCTGACTTCAGTACTGGACAAACTGGTTTGAAACTATAGTAAAGAACAAAATTGTCAGGCTCATAGATAAACATAATTTGTTGGGGAAGTGCGAACAATTCTTTGAGGGGGTCAACAAGCCTGTGGACAAGGGAGTTCCAGTGGATATAATGTACTTAGATTTTCAGAAAGCCTTTGACAAGATCTCTCACCACCTCTTAAGCAAAGTAAGCTGTCATGGGATAAGAGGGAAAGTCCTCTCATGGATTGGTGACTGGTTAAAAGATAGGAAGCAAAGGGTAGAAATAAATGGTCGGTTTTCAGGATGGAGAGAGGTAAATAGTGGTGTCCCCCATAGGTTTGTACTAGGACCAGTCCTAGTCAACATACTCATAAATGATCTGGAAAAAGGGGTAAATAGTGAGGTGGCAAAATTTGCAGATGATACAAAACTACTCAAGATGGTTAAATCCCAAGCAGACTGTGACGAGCTACAAAAAGATATCACAAAACTGGATTACTGGGCAACAGAATGGCAGATGAAATTCAGTGTTGATAAATGCAAAGTAATACATATTGGAAAACATAATCCCAACTATACTTATAAAATGATGGGGTCTAAATTAGCTGTTACCACTCAAGAAAGAGATCTTGGAGTCGTGGATAGTTCTCTGAAAACATCCACTCAATGTGCAGCGGCAGTCTAAAAAGTGAACAGAATGTTGGGAATCATTAAGAAAGGGATAGATGATAATAAAATATCATATTGCCTCTCTATAAATCCATGGTACACCCACATCTTGAATACTGAGTGCAAATGCGGTCGCCCCATTTCAAAAAAGATGCATTGGAATTGGAAAAGGTTCAGAAAAGGGCAACAAAAATGATTAGGAGTATGGAACAGCTGCCATATGAGGAGAGATGAATAAGACTGGGACTTTTCAGCTTGGAAAAGAGACAGCCAAGGGGGGGATATGATAGAGGTCTAAAATCATGACTGTGTGGAGAAAGTAAATAAGGAAGTGTTATTTACTCCTTCTCATAACACAAGAACTAGGGGTCACCAAATGAAAGTAATAGGCAGCAGGTTTAAAACAAAAGAAAGTATGTTGTCACACAACGCACAGTCAATCTGTGGAACTCCTTGTCAGAGGAGGTTGTGAAGGCCAAGATTATAATAGGGTCCAAAAAAGAACTAGATAAGTTCATGGAGGATAGGTACATCAATGGCTATTAGCCAGGATGGGCAGGAATGGTGTCCCTAGCCTCTGTTTGCCAGAAGCTGGGAATGTCCGACAGGGGATGGATCACTTGATTGCCTGTTCTGTTCATTCCCTCTGGAGCACCTGGCATTGGCCACTGTCGGAAAACAGGATACTGAGCCAGATGGACCTTTGGTCTGATTCTGTAGGGCCGTTCTTTTGTTCTTATATTCTTATGTTAAAACAGGGAGCCCAGATAATTTCCATCCGAGAATATTAAAGGAACTGGCACATGAAATTGCAGTCCCAATAACAAGGATTTTTAATGGATCTGTAACTTTGGGGGTCACAACCTATGACTGGAGAAGTGCTAATATAGTTCCTAGTTTTAAGAAAGGGAAAAAAGTCGTCAGGGAACCTACAGGCCTGTTAGTTTGACCTTAATTATATCATAGAATCATAGGACTGGAAGGGATCTCGAGAGGTCATGTCCGGACTAAGTATTATCTAGACCATTCCTGACAGGTGTTTGGAGATTTTTAAGAGCAAGTTAGACAATGATGGAGATTCCACAACCTTCCTAGGCAATTTGTTCCAGTGCTTAACCACCCTCAGGTCTTGCAAAGTCTTGGAACAAATTTTGAAAGAGAAAGTAGTTAAGGACATAGAGGTGAACGGTAATTGGGATAAAATACAACATGGTACAAAAGGTAGATCATGCCAGACCAACCTTCTTTTTATATTCTTTGAGAAGATAACTGATTTTTAGACTAAAGATCTACCTGAATTTCAGTGAGGCATTTGATATCGTTCCACATGGAAAATTGGAGAGGATAGGAATTAATATGAGAATTGAAAGGTGGATAAGGAACTAGTTAAAGGGGTCATACTGAAAGGTGAACTGTCAGGCTGGTGGGAGGTTACTAGTGGAATACCTCAGGGATTGGTCTTTGGTCCAGTCTTATTTAACATTGTTACTGACCTTGGCACAAAAAGTGGAAGTGTGCTAATAAAATTTACAGATGACACAAAGTTGGGAGGAATTGCCAATATGGAGAAGGTCCAGAATATCATACGAGATGATCTGGACACCCTTGTAAACTTGAGTAATAGAAATGGGATAAAACTTAATAATTTCATAGTGCAAAGTTGAAGGGACTAACAAGAATTTTTGCTATAAGCTGGGGACCTATCAGTTGGAAGTGACAGAGGAGGAGACAGATCTAGGTATATTGGTTGATCACAGGATAACTATGAGCCACCAGTATGAGGCGACTAGGAAAAAAGGCTAATACAGTTCTACAATGCATCAAGTGAGGTATTTCCAGTAGAGACAGAAGTGTTACTACTATTATACAAGCACTGGTGATACCTCATCTGGAATACTGCATACAATTCTGGTCTCCCTTCTTTAAGATGAATTTCAACAGGAACAGGTTTAGAGAAATGCTACTAGTTTGATCCAAGGAATGGAAAACCTGCCTTATGAGGAGACTCATAAAGAGTTTGCCTAACTAAAAAAAAGGCTGAGGAGAGGGATGATTGCTCTCTGTAAATAAATCAGAGGGATAAATACCAAGGATGGAGAGGATTTATTTGACATGCTCCTATTTGGGGTCAGGAAAGAATTTTTTCCTGGGTCAGAGACCCTGTGTTGTTTTTTTTTTAACCTTCCTCTGCAGCTGGGGCGCGAATCTCTTGCAGGTTTAAACTAGTATAAATGGTGGATTCTCTGTAACTTGAAGTGTTTAAACCATGATTTGAGGACTCCAGTAACTCAGTCAGAGATTAGGGGTCTATTACAAGAGTGGGTAGGTGAGGTTCTGTGGCCTACAATGTGCAGGAGATCAGACTAGATGATCATGCTGGTCCCTTCCCTTTTAGAGAAGGGGTAATTGAGCCCCAGAGCCCTTAGTTCTCCACTGCTCTGCACCTTGTGTAGTCATTTACACATGTACAGATCAGAATGGAGCATCATACACCCACATTGCACTGATGTACATGACTACACAAAATACAGGACAATCAAGAATTGGGGCCATAGAGATGCAGGCAGTCTGTGGCATTGCTGGGAATTGAATCAAGTCTATGGAATCCCAGTCTGCTGCCCATCTCTCTGGACAATGTGTAAGACAGATTGTAGACAATAAAATGATGCAAGAAGATAGTGGTTTTTAACTGTGGTTTTTAACTTCAGATTTGTGAATCCACGGATCAGTGACCCTAAAATAGTCTGAGTTTTGAAATTATGTGGGAATTGTTTTGCCAGGAGAACTTTAGGAGCTTTAAGAAAATGAAGAAAATTCTGAAGTAGTTCATCTGACAGTTGGAAACTGGATATGTATTGAAATTTTGTTTTCACTCAGGCCCTGTTTAATTTTCATATATATCAGCAAAATCATGAATGGATATTTTTGTTCATTTCTAAATTTTTAATGAAATTTTCTTAAATTTCTTTTAGTTTTAATATACTATCTCTCCCTCCCACCCCCGCACCTCCCATTGACCCTTTCGGCTGCTAATTCTGTGCTCATATTTTAAGCACATAACTCAAGGTTCCTCCTTCATAAATCAAGCCCCGGCTATTTAATTTACGTCTGAGTCTTGCAGCCATCAAATTCAAATATATTCATTTAAGGCTTCATTTTGTAAAGTATCCCTCTCCTATCTGGCCCTTTGAATAAAGCATTAATTGTATTATATTAAACTCCTCTTTTAATTCAATTTTGAGAGAGGATAGTCTTTGTAATAAGTAATTATGAAGCCAACTGAAAGAGGCCTGCTGTAAATATTTGATGTGCAAAAAATATACACTTTAAAGTCTTTTTGTAATTGGATTTATTTTTTGTCTGTCCATGCTTGACAAATATGAAGAACATTTACAAATTTATATTGATTAAACAGATGTGGCATTGTATGTGCCAAGAGCATGAATGTTTTGTTTCATATCAACTTGAAATGTTTCATAAAATGCACTGAAAGTAACATTTTTGTGGCTTTTCTTAAAGTATAAAAAGTTGAATCATTTTGGTGCTGTTTTCCATATGAAGAACTCAGCCTCTAGGGCTGATAAACATAAAGATGGAAATTCAGTATTGGAAAGGTCAAGAGCAACTTCCATATAGCCAAAAGAATCATGCAAACGTTTTACAATGGAAACTTCAGTGGAGATTCTTAATTCCAGTCTCAAAAAGTGTTAGTGGAATATAAGCAAACATTGCAGAGCATAACAGTTGAAGACTTGCGAAACATACCTTTTGTTTCTAGCAACACAGAATTGGATATCTTTCAAACCCAGCTTTTTTTTACTGTAAATAAACAATAGCCCTATTTTATTCAAATTAGATGCATGGACTGACTTGGTCATCTAGTGAGACAGCTCAGTTGATCTTGATTTAAAGTGCATTTCTCCAAAGCTGGAGCAGGTACCCAGAGAATGACCAGCAAAATGTTTATTTGAAGCAACATTTCTCTCGTACCTCTGGCCTTAATTGGTCTCGGGCGTCATTTCAGGGGGCTAGAGGTGCATGTATCACCTGTTAAAAATAACCTAAAACTAAATATATAAATTAATTTTTAAAAAAGTAAATAAAATAAAATAGAAACTTTCTACCTGAATGCTTCATTTATATTGTGAAGGCTGTCCACAATGAGAGGCTAGAAACATCCTTTACTACAGAAGCAAACTAGCTGAGATTAGTATTGATATTTTACAGGTCTCAAAAATCTAGGGAATCCCAGTTGCAAACTTCAGAGCTCCAAAGATCATCCTTTTATTTTTCCCTCAGGCTGGTAGAGTCATAGAAATGGTATGTTCAGCTTCCACTGGAGATCCTTATATTGCTGTATAAAAAATCACCTGCTAAGTAAAATAGGATTTTTAATTTGCTCCAGAGGGAGACTTTGACCAGAACGAGGACCAGATCTGTAGGCAAAATGGGGAATTAAAAGGTCAGGATAAAAGGGGAAGATTTTCAAGACTTTGGCAAAGATGTAAAGGAGCCCAAGTCCCCCTAAAAAGGAGGGAAAAACCCCATGTCTATAGTCTAAATAGGCTAGGTGGGTCAGAGGAGTGCTAATGAAATAATGAAGGCTTTTCACTTTTAATTCAATGGTTTAAATAGAGTATATGTCAGCAGTGATCTATGGGCTCCTAAACTATCATTGGATGGTTGTAACTATATGAAACAGGGTGGTTTTCTCAAATCATTCCTTAGTGAACAAGTGACCACAGCACAGTCAGCACCCTTGTTGGCATTCGTCAGCATGTCAGAGGCCAATAATTGAATAACCATGAAGACGGAACTATTTTTTTAATCTGCAGAGTTGGTCCTTCCAGACCATGGCTGCATCATATAGAGAAGGTGATATAAGGGACATGTGCAGTGCAGGTACCTTGCTTCTGAGAGGGAAATCCTCTGTTCAAAGAATGGTCAGTGTAGTACATTTAAAGGTCTGCAGTATGAGATATTTTAGTTTCCAGTGAGCTGATTATGAGAAGTATATTGACACGGTGGTGGCTTAATGTTTTTCATAGAATCATAGACTTTAAGGTCAGAAGGGACCATTATAATCATCTAGTCTGACCTCCTGCACAATGCAGGCCACAGAATCTCACTCACCCACTCCTGTATCAAACCTATGTCTGAGCTATTGAAGTCCTCAAATCATGGTTTAAAGACTTGAAGGTGCAGAGACTCTTCCAGCAAGTGACCCGTGCCCCACGCTGCAGAGGAAGGCAAAAACCCCCCAGGGCTTCTGCCAATCTGCCCTGGAGGAAAATTCCTTCCCAACCCCAAATATGGTGATCAGCTAAACCCTAAGCATGTGGGCAAGACTCGCCAGACACACAGGAAAGAATTCTCTGTAGTAACTCAGATCCTACCCCATCTAACATCCATTCACAAGCCATTGGGCATATTTACTGCTAGTAGTCAAAGACTAATTAATTGCCAAAATTAGGTTATCCCATTATACCATCCCCTCCATAAACTTATCAAGCTTAGTCTTGAAGCCAGATATGTCTTTTGCCCCCACTACTCCCCTTGGAAGGCTGTTCCAGAACTTCAACCCTCTGATGGTTAGAAACCTTTGTCAAATCTAAACTTCCTGATGGTCAGTTTATATTCATTTGTTGTTGTCTCCACATTGGTACTGAGCTTAAATAATTCTTCTCCCTCCCTGGTATTTATTCCTCTGATATATTTATAGAGAGCAATCACATCTCCCCTCAGCCTTCTTTTGGTTAGGCTAAACAAGTCAAGCTCTTTGAGTCTCCTTTCATATGACAGGTTTTCCATTCCTTGGATCATCCTAGTAGCCCTTCTCTGAACCTGTTCTAGTTTGAATTCATCCTTCTTAAACATGGGAGACCAGAACTGCACACACTATTCCAGATGAGGTCTCACCAGTGCCTTGTATAACGGTACTAACACCTCCTTATCTCTACTGGAAATACCTTGCCTGATGCATCCCAAGACCGCATTAGCTTTTTTTCACAGCCATATCACATTGGCATCTCATAGTCATCCTGTGATCAACCAATACTCCGAGGTCCTTCTCCTCCTCTGTTACTTCCAACTGATGCCTCCCCAGCTTATAACAATAATTCTTGTTGTTAATCCCTAAATTCATGACCTTGCACTTTTCACTATTACATTTCATCCTAGTACTATTACTCCAGTTTACAAGATCATCCAGATCTTCCTGTATGATATCCCGGTCCTTCTCTGTATTGGCAATACCTCCCAGTTTTGTGTCATCCGTAAACTTTATTAGCACATTCCCAGTTTTTGTGCCAAGGTTAGTAATAGAAAGATTAAGTAAGATTGGTCCCAAAACCGATCCCTGAGGAACTCCACTAGTAACCTCCCTTCAGCCTGACAATTCACCTTTCAGTATGACCCGTTGTAGTCTCCCCTTTAACCAGTTCCTTATCCACCTTTCAATTTTCATATTGATCCCCATCTTTTCCAATTTAGCTAATAATTCCCCATGCGGAACCGTATCAAATGCCTTACTGAAATCGAGGTAAATTAGATCCACTGCATTTCCTTTGTCTAAAAAATCTGTTACCTTCTCAAAGAAGGAGATCAGGTTGGTTTGGCACAATCTACCTTTTGTAAAACCATGTTGTATTTTGTCCCAATTACCATTGACCTCAATGTCCTTGACGACTATTTCCTTTAAAAAATTTTCCAAGACCTTGCAAAAAGATGTCAAACTGACTGGCCTGTAGATGCCCAGATCACTTTTTTCCCCTTTCATAAAATAAGACATTCTGTACATATTAAAATAATTTCATATGCAGTTGTTCTCTTGTATTTTAGAGTAAATGACATCTTCACTAATAATTGAATACTTAAATGAAAAGGGGAATAAATTTTACATAAATGTATGGTTGAAACCCTAGAAGATAAGAAGAGTGCTAATGTGCCAATATTAAAAAAGGACAGGTGGGATGACCCAGGTAACAATGAACTGATTAGCCTGACATTATTCTGAGTGAAATAATGGAAAAATCCATATGTCATTAAGCTGATAAAGAATTAAAGGATAGGAATATAATGTCAACATGGTTTTACGGAAAACAGTTCTCATCAAGCATCTTATTTTGTTCTTTGAGATTACAAATTGGGTTTACAAAATATGATTGTGTAGATATAATATATTTAGACATTTTTATAAAGTGTTTGACTTAGTACCTCACAACATTTTGATTAAAAATTAGCATGAATAATATCAATAGAGCATATGTTAAATAGGTTAAGTGGCTAAGTGACAGATCTCAAAAAGTAGTCATCCGTGGAGGTGTCATCATCGAATGGGGGTGTTCTGAGAGGGGTGCCATAGGGATCTGTATGAGGCCTACTGCTATTAAACAGTTTTATCGATGATCTAGAAGTAAATACTGCAGATAAAATGTGCAGATGACACAAAGATTGGTGAAGTGATAAATAATGATGGGGCCAGGGCAATCATACAGAGTGATCTGGGTTGCTTGGTAATGTGGGCTTATTCAAATAAAATGCATTTTAATACAGCCAAATGCAAAATTATACATTTAGGAAAAAGGAATGCAGGCTATATCTGTAGAATGGGGGAACTGTTCCTTGGAAAGCACTGACTCTGAAAAGAATGAGATCATTTGAGTGTATAAACAAGAGTAGTGAGTTAGCAGTAGGGAGTTCGTTTTACCTCTTTATATGGCACCAGTGAGGCCTATTTGGGAATACCATATTTGCTTCCTATTTTTAAAAGGATGTTGAAAAACTAGAAAAGATGGAGTAAAGAGCCCAAAATGATTTGAGGACTGGAGAAAATGCCAGTGAGATACTTAGAGCTGACAGTCTGGTTAATTAATCAAAATAGATTGAGATGTGATTTGATTAGTGTATAAATACTTTCACGGTGAGAAAATGCAGATAACAAAAGTGTTCTTTAGTTTAGTGGACAAAAGCATCACAAGAACCAATGGCTGAAAGCTGAAGCCAGACAACATAAAATTAGAAATAAAGCACAGATTTTTAACAGTGAGCGTACTTGTGCATTTGAACAAACTACCAAGGGAATTGTTGGGATTCTGTATCTCTTGATGTTTTCTTATCAAGACTGACTGCCTTTCTGGAAGATATGCTTTAATCAAATGCAAGTTATTAAGGTTCAACACAGAGGTGAGATTGGGTGAAATTTTAAAGGCCTGTGATATACAGGTGGTTAGACTAGATGATTTGATGGTCCCTTCTGGCCTTAAAATCTATAGGAAAAACTGGCTCTACTCAACAGAAGCACTTTGAAGTGTTCTTTGTTTAGCCGAAGATTTAAAATACCTATGAGATCACACTATTTGTTCTTTAGTTCTTGTTCCAAAAAAGCTTTAGGAAAGCTAGGGTATAAAACTTTATACACAAGACTTGAACAGTAGCTGAAGAGACAGAACTCCTTTTCTGACAGTGATTTCAGCTTTCCTGTTATGATGCTTATATTGATGCAATTTAGGAAAATGTAAAAATGAAAATTGCTTTTAAAAAAATCTTAAAGGATGTCAGTGAAATATTAACTAGTTTTCTATGTTGAAATGAGTAGGAGCAGTATAACTCAATGTTGGGGGCCTGATTCTGAAGTTATGTGCACTTGTGTAAATTAGCAGTAACTCCAGTGGTATTCAGCTGGAGAAAAAAAAATGGAAGATTAGAATTGGGCTTATCTTCCATGCCGACTCTTATGAATAGCGGGTTACCTGCAAAAGACTATTATGTTGTCCTTCTCTACATTTTTCTTTGAAACCCACTTGTGTCATGGTGCCTACAAATGTAACAGTGGCTAGGCAGCTGGAGTCCTGTGACCATTGCTTATCCTACTGATTCTAATAGTCTCATTGTTACCTTGTGCTCCCCACCAGTTTGTCATATCAATCTACAGTAGAACCTCAGAGATACGAACACCTCAGGAATGGAGCTTGTTCATAACTCTGAAATGTTCGTAATTCCAAACAAAATGTTCTGGTTGTTCTTTCAAAAGTTTACAGCTGAACATTGACTTAATACAGTTTTGAAACGTTACCATTGTGACGGGTTCAGTCACAGAGACCTCCTTGGGACTGTCACCTAGACTCCTTCCTAGTCTGGACCCAATCCTTTCCCCTGGTACAGACCTTGTTAGTTCCAGCAGGTGTCTTAGGTGAAAAGCAGGGGATTTCACATGACTCGGACCCTTCTGTTCTGTTCCACCCCCTTTGATATCTTTGGCACAAGGTGGGGATCTTTTGTCTCTCTGGGTTCCCACCTCTTCTTCTAAATGGAAAAGTACTAGGTTTAAGATGGATTCCAGTATCAGGTGACATGGACACATGTCCTGTGAGACCCCAAGCCTCCATTCTTCCTGAACTGACTCACAGGAAGGCTTGCAAGTAAACAGAGCCATTTACAACCAATTGTCCTAGTTATTCAATGGCAAGATTCCAAGCCACCATTAATGGCCCACACTTTGCATAATTACAATAGGACTTCAGAGTTATACTTCATATTTCTAGTTACAGATACAAGAATGATACATGCATACAAATAGGATGAACACACTCAGTAGATTATAAGCTTTGCAGTGATACCTTACAAGAGACCTTTTGCATAAAGCATATTCCAGTTACATTATGTTCACACTTACAAACATTTTTATAAAGCATATGGAGTGCATCACAACCATGCAAACAAAAAATTCTGCGTTCCCTTTATTTTTTCAGTAGTTTACATTTAACACAGTACTGTACTGTTTGCTTTTTTTTTTTGGTCTCTGCTGCTGCCTGATTGCATACTTGTGGTTCTAAATGAGGTGTTTGGGTGACTGTTCAGTTTGTAACTGGTGTTTGTAACTCAGGTTCTACTGTATTGTGTTAGATGAAACTTAGATTGTAAGTTCCTTTGGGCAGGTATATAATTTATATGTTTGTACCTAGTACAGTGTGGCTCTGGCGTTTAGTGTATCTGTCTCTTGTTTATTATGTAACAACAAAAAATGAAGAAATATGGGCACTGTTGTATCACAGATAATCATGTTTACTAAATATACACAAACATGCAAGGCCTAGCTACATCCATACTGCTGATATGGTTTCTGGTGGCTTCTAAAACACTGAACATATTGGAGGGGTCACAAATTATTTAAAGGGTAGCTACCCTATCCCTATAACACAACAGTATGTCAAACATAAGATGAAAATACTGAAAGTTCATTTTTTGGTTTGATATACTGGTAATTTAAATGTAATAGATACATGGCATGAAAATTGGTCAAAAGACTTAAGTCTGAATTTTTATGGGAAGAAATTGTTGATGGGAAATGTGTTTGCCAAAGTGTAAAGAATTTTTTTTACTCAGCATAGTGATAAAATAAATCCCACAACTTATTGGAATTACTGAAAAAAGCATGAAACCTCTATAGTATCAGTTGTTTAGCCCAACCACTCTATGTACATAGCTGTGATTTTTAGAAATGTGGAAAGAATTAATATTAAATGGAAACAATAGATACAATTATTTATCAGTCTTATTTTTTGAAATTCTCAACATGTCTTCCCTTTGCTCATACTCTGTCCCCTCCCTCTAGTATCTTCCAGATCTTTCACTGTGAATGAGAATAGGAGAAAAAATGATCCGCAAATTTTTTTGGGAAAGGAGATGGTTGTGATGCGGGGAGGCACCAGAGTGATGGAGGAGAGTGACAGCTTGCTGAGCAGCACAAAGGAGCTCTGGTTCTAGGATCTGTCTGTGCTCTGTTATTATTTTAAATTAAAGCCTCGTCTTCGCTACTTTAAAAAAAAAAAAGTGAATTTTACCTCAGGGTAACTTAATGCATGTGAGCTTTCTCCAGGTAAAAATGCAATGAAGATAAGGCATGTTAGTTTTACCACCAGGTAAACTATGATAAGTCAGCATTATACATCCCCATGGGGGCTGACCTCTCCTAGTTTGCCTCACATAAAACTGCTATGCCTTGTCTTCACTATGATTTTATCTGGCTCACATGCCTTAGTTACCCTGAGGTAAAAATATACCTTTTTTAAGCAGTAAAGACAAGGCCTAACAAATACACTGGTATGTAGGTATAAGAATTAAATAAGCTGGCAAACAGTTCAGCCAGTTTTTTCACTGTATGTTGATTTTCCAGTACTATAATTCAGGAGCACATTCTAGTGCTCAATTCTCTCTCTCTCTCTCTCTCTCTCATATTGATATGGCCCTATCAATGTAGTATCTGAGTGTCTCACAATGGTCTGATCCTGAAATCAATGGGACCATGCCATTAGGATAGAGCCCTAACATTGTGAAGAATATCAGCTTTCCAAAGATAAATTTTAAGCGTAACCCTCAACATTGCTTTTGGTACCTTAATAGATGTCTATCTATTTCTTATTTGCAGCTACTATGGAAGCAGGCACACAGCTACCCTCTATTTCATCTCCTTATGGAGATTGACTCTTATATGTTCTCATGTGTGAACCAGACGGCTGTACGTGAGGAACTAGAGGATGAAACGCGAAGGCTGTGTGATGTTAGACCCTTTCTTCCTGTCCTCAAACTAGTGACAAGGAACTGTGACCCAGGGGAAAAATTGGATTCCAAAATAGGTGTCCTTATAGGAAAAGGTAATTTTGAATTTTTTCTCTTTTCTTTTATTTGGAAAAAGGAGGGAGAATTTATTTTGTGTAAGTTAGTTTCACAGAGGCCAAGATATCTCTGCCTCAGCCCTTATCTTCTAGAACTACCCATTCTAAAGCAGATAGAAAATGTAACTTTAGAATTTTTTTAAACACCATTATAACACTTACATTGGAAGTTTCAAAAATTGTAGTGAGGTCATTTTTGTAACCAGAATAAATAGAATTAACAAAAATAAACAATACAGTGTATTTCTGAGCAATTATTGCACATATCTGGTGAAGTCATAATGCACAATAATGAAGTTCAAGTGGCTGGAACCATCTGAAAAGTGCAAGAGACATGAAGTGGATAAAGTGCCTTACTACTAGTTTGAAATGTAATTTAACAAAAATAATAAAAATCCAAGTCACTTCTGATTCGTGATGACAGTGGCATGACATTTACAGCCACTTAGATCAATTTTCCGAAGATATGATCTTTAATGGGTTCTCAGTCTTTGGCCTCCAGCTCCCAGCATGAGATTTAGCAGAACTCCCTAGCTCAAAGAAGTTTGACTTTTGAGACAGAAGAAGCACTCAGCACAGACCTCCCTGCTTGCACGGTTCGTGCTTCTCCACCTGCGGCTACTTCAGCCTTAGCCAGTCCCTGATTGACCACAATCAGGCAAGGAGTTTCCTGCAGAGAACCAAAAAGAACAGAGATGAAAGAGCTGATATGGTAGTGATAATAGTTGTAGCTCCTGCCTAATCACAATCAAAAAGCATATGGCTTGATGTTTATAAGGGTAGTGGTAGTAGTGGCCTTTGCTAGTCAGGGATTAGTAGAACTGGGCTCATTTTGAACTACTGCTGCCTCAGAGGACCAAAAAGCTTTGGGCTAGGGGGAATTCTGCCAGTTTCACACAGGGATCATGAGACCCATAAGTGAGAATCCCATGAGATATTTCCAAAGAAGAATTACAGACAAATATTTTCCTGCTCCCCCATCCTGTAAGTGTAAGTGTGTGTGTGTGAGAGAGAGAGAGGTGGGGATGGTTGTTTTTTATTTTCCTTGTGATACATCTTGCCGGAGAGGAGGCCCCTTGAAACTCACAGTACAGAACTTCTATATCACATTAACATCTGTCTGAAACAGAGATCAAGGGTCTACCTCCAAAGACATTCCTAACACCTGAGTTGATTTTAAACGCCTGTTTAGTTGTCTCCTTCTTTCTCCCTCAAAACCTAACTGGGAAGGCTAGATAAAATTCCTTTTGGAGCCTGTTGGGGCTGGTCCTTAATCAAAGTAAGAATCTCTCTTAGGGGCATTTTAAACTTCAGTCTGTCATACATCAGTACATGACACTATGGCTATTGGAATTCTAAGACCAGTGTTATCAAGTTAATGGTAGAATGCAATGGATAATTAGTGATCAGAAAAAAGTATTCTACGGTGAAGGGTGTTACGATAAGGATCCTAATGTGTGTAAGAAGGTAGTAAATAGGGCTGTCAAGCAATTAAAAACACTAATTGTGATTAATCGCATGATTAAACAATAATAGAATACTATTTATTTAAATATTTTTGGTTGATTTCTACATTTTCAAATATATTGACTTCAATTAAAACATAGAATATAAAGTGTACAGTGCTCACTTTATATTTATTTTTTATTACAAATATTTACACTGTAAAAAACAAAAGAAACAGTATTTTTCAGTTTACCTAATACAAGTACTGTAGTGCAATCTCTTTGTCATGAAAGTTGAACTTACAAATGTAGAATTATGTACAAAAAAAACCTGCATTCAAAAATAAAATAATAATGTAAAACTTTAGATCCGACAAGTCCACTCAGTCCTACTTCAGCCAATTGCTCAGACAAACAAGTTTGGTTATAATTTGCAGGAGATAATGCTGCCTGCTTCTTGTTTACAATGTCACCTGAAAGTGAGAACAGATGTTTGCATGGCACTGTTGTAGCTGGTGTCGCAAGATATTTACATGCCAGATGCGCTAAAGGTTCACATGTCCCTTCATGCTTCAACCACTATTCCAGATGTACAGGGCTGTCCCTAGCGGGGTGCAGGGCCTGGAGCAGAAATGATGGATTCATCTCTTCCGGGACCGACTGCGCCGGCCAATCACACCAGCCTGCGGGGCCCCCCAAAGTGCAGGGCCTGGAGCGGTAGCCCCAATTTGCCCTACCCAAGGGATGGCTCTGCCAGAGAGCATGCATCCATGCTGATGATCGGGTCTGCTTAATAACGATCCAAAGCAGAGTGGACCGACACATGTTCACTTTCATCATCTGAGTCAGATGCCACCAGCAGAAAGTTGATTCAATTTTTTGGTGGTTCGGGTTCTGTAGTTTCTGCATCTGAGTGTTTCTCTTTTAAGACTTCTGAAAGCAAGCTCCGTACCTTGTCCCTCTCAGATTTTGGACAGCACTTCAGATTCTTAAACCTTGGGTTGAGTGCTGTAGCTATTTTTAGAAATCTCAAATTGATACCTTCTTTGCATTATGTCAAATGCTGTAAAAGTGTTCTTAAAATGAACATGTGCTGGGTCATCATCCAAGACTGCTAGAATATGAAATATTTGGCAGATTGTGGGTAAAACAGAACAGGAAACATACAATTCTCCCCAAAGGAGTTCAGTCACAAATTTAATTAACACATTATTTATTTTTTAATGAGCATCATCATCGTGGAAGCATGTCCTCTGGAATAGTGGCCGAAGCATGAAGGGGCATGTGAATGTTTAGCATATCTGGCACGTAAATACTTTGCAGTGCCAGCTACAAATGTGCCATGCAAATGCCTGTTCTCACTTTCAGGCGACATTGTAAATAAGAAGCAGGCAGCAGTATCTCCCGTAAACGTAAACAAACGTGTTTGTCTTAGCGATTGGCTGAACAAGTAGGACTGAGTGAACTTGTAGGCTCTAAAGTTTTACATTGTTTTGGTTTTGAGTGCAGTTACCTAACAAAAACAAATCTACATTTGTAAGTTACACTTTCATGATAAAGAAATTGCACTACGGTACTTGCATGAGTTGAACTGAAAATATTTTTTATCATTTTTTACAGTGCAAATATTTGTAATAAATAAAGGTAGCACTGTACACTTTCTATTCTGTTTTTTCATAGAAATCAATATATTTGAAAATGTAGAAAAACATCCAAAAATATTTTAATAAATTTCAATTAGTATTCTACTGTTTAACTGGTTTCATAGTAGCAGCCGTGTTAGTCTGTATCCGCAAAAAGAACAGGAGTACTTGTGGCACCTTAGAGACTAACAAATGCAGTCTATGCATCCAAAGAAGTGAGCTGTAGCCCACGAAAGCTTATGCTGAAATAAATTTGTTAGTCTCTAAGGTGCCACAAGTACTCCTGTTCTTTTTACTGTTTAACTGTGATTAATTGCCATTTATTTTTTTCAGTTAATTGAGTGAGTTAATTGTGATTAATCGACAGCCCTAGTAGAAACCTATTCTTGTTTTGCGTAGTTGGTGGCTTTTTGCTTCAGCTAGCTTGGTATGATTCATGGTTTCTTAATAGTTGCACTGTAGACATCTTTCAACATACAATGAAAAACTGTTAAGCTATTTTGTAGAGGCTTAACATTGCTCTATGAGTGAATTGCTTTAGGCCTCTTTAGTACAGAATTTTCATCTTTAAATACATAGTCAAATTATTCACTTGCAGATACAAATGAAGACAAATAGGGACTAGTGAGGTCATACATTGCATAGCAAAACAATGGAGAATTGTTAGTCCTTTCATACAGACTGCAAGTTTTGTTTAGGTTTCAGCAGCAAACTGTCTGCTTGTTTGTTCAAACTGACAATGGAGCCACTACTGACATAGCCTGTTTAAACATTCCAAAAATAGTATTCTGAAAGATTATTTGATTAATTATTTCAGTTTTTATGATTCTGCAAGACATTTATGTACAGAGCTAGCCTTGGGCTCCTATTTTGTGCTTTGGAAAAATAATTCATTCCATTATGAACTTTGCCTGGTTTTCAAAAGGTGCTTTAACACAATTTGGAGAATATTTTTCAAAGTGAGAGAAATGTGATGTTCGTATATGCCTTTGCTTCATTAGGTATTGAAGAAGTAAAGCTGAGATCTTTCTGCTTTTGGTTTACATAGGTTTAGCAAAGCTACACCAGTGAATTTGGTTTGTGCAAATTTTTAATCTTTTGGTTTTGACTGGAGTATCAGATTTGTACTAGTTCAAAAATCACCAAGAGAAATGCTAGGGTAAACTTGTCTGTTTGCTACACCATTAGTTCTTGTAAGCCACCAGACCATCTTTCCATCCTCTTCTTCTACCTTCTCCTAATTATTTGTGGGAAAGAGAACTGGTGGCTTGCAAACCCTTTCTCCTTGATGTCTTCAAGCTATGTCTGGCCACACTGCTTTACCTACCATCTGTTGCCTTGCAGGATGGGAGGAAGCAGGGAGGTAAAGCGGTTTAATTTTGCGATCTTTTGGGGTCCGGGAGTAGGAGTGCTCTCTTATTTAGCAGTGATCTGGAGAGGCTTTTGTTCTTGCTGTTGAACTGAGTCCTTACCCCAGACTGCATTAACATTTCTGCTCTCAAAACTGAATTAAAAATTGTATGGAATGCTCCACCCAGAATAGTCAGTTCACTCTTCAGCAGCTCTTCTGGTTCTGAAGGATGAACAGGAATAAAGTGAAGTTAAAACTTACTTACTAAGCAAAATAAGCATAGAATCATAGGACTGGAAGGGACCTCGAGAGGTCATCTAGTCCAATCCCCTGCACTCATGGCAGGACTAAGTATTATCTGGACCAGGGGTGGGCAAACTCAGACCCACGGGATTGCCAGCCCCGTGGTGCCACGGGCCTCCTCCTGCTCCCGGAAGCGGCTGGCACCGTGTCCCTGCTGCCCCTGGAGGAGGGGTGGCAGAGGGCTGTGTGTGCTGCCCTTGCCTGTGGGTACCTCTCAATGTGGCTCCCATTGGCCAGGAATGGGAGGCCAATGCGGAGCCCTCTGTCCCCCTCCCCCAGGGGCAACAGGGATGTGGTGCCAGCCGCTTCTGAGAGTGGCGCGGGGCCAGGGCAGGCAGGCCACCCCGGAGCCGCTTCAGGTAAGCAGTGGGCCAGAGCCTGAACCCCTCCTGCACCCTGCAGCCCAGCTCCCTGACCTGAGCACCCTGCCTGAACCCCAACCCCCTGCCGCATGCCTCCTGCACCCCAACCCCTTCCCCTGAGCCCCCTCGTACACACCGCACCACTCCTCTGCCCCAACCCCTTGCCCTGAGCCCCTTCCTGCACACTATACCCTCTCCCACACCCTGCACTCCCTCCTGCACCCCAGCCCTACATTCATGGCCCTGCATGCAATTCCCCCACCCAGATGTGGCCCTCAGGCCAAAAAGTTTGCCCACCCTGATCTAGACCATTCCTGACAGGTGTTTGTCTGAGCTGCTCTTAAAAATCTCCAATGATGGAGATTCCACAACCTCCCTAGGCAATTTATCTCAGTGCTTAACCACCCTGACAGTTGGGAAGTTTTTCCTAATGTCATATATGGATCTGAACAAAAAATCTTAGTCCAGGAGATTTGCAAAGCAACCAAATTCTCTGCTGTATGTTTAAGTAGTACCATTGCTTGTATTTGGCTTCAAGGGGAGGAATTTCAGTTTAGATTATTCATTTTCTATAGGTTTCTGAGGTAGAAAAAGCCAAGCTTTTCTGTCTTCTAGAATTTTTTGTTCAGAATGTCTCTTTTTAAAATTATTTATCTAAATCCTATTAAAAATGGTAGAGTCCACAAGTAAAATCCAGGGACCATACTCTGGCATGAAACGGAGGAACTCTCCCCTTTTTGGTAGCTAGGCTGGAGAGCAGGGTTTCTTGCCAGGATGTTGCCCCTAGAACAAATTGGGCTCTGGCTAATAGGTGACATTAAAACTTTTCAAGCTGTGACTTTAATAAGTCTCTTCATAATCACGTAAAAATGTTATGAGGAACACAAATGTAGTGTTTTAACTGCTTTATTTTAGAAATGGGGTGTGTTTTTTCTCCCCAATTTTATGCATGACTTTTTGTTCTGGGCATAAAAATTCTATAGAAAAATGCTGTGTGCAAAATATTAAGTATCTTGTAACATCTTACATAGGTTGTGGTAGTGAGTCCATAATTAACATTGCATTGTGGTTTTCTTTTAGAGCAGGACTAAAGTTCTTCTTTGCATTACTGATTTGAATTCCAGGTCTGGTACAAAAACTGTCCTGGAGAGATTAGAATTTTCTGTGCTATTTTGAAAGTAAAAAATGTTTAGGTGGGAAAACTGAGGCTAATGGCATGTTCATTGACCCTTAACTGGTGCTTTTCTTTGTTTTTAGTGATTATCTTGATTTAAAAAAAAAAAGCACATAAGCAGTCTTAACTCGGTTAACAAAGGTTTTGAGGGTGAGTGGGTGAAAATAGCTATACAATATTTATGCAACTAAATATTCCTTGTTTGATTGAATCTTTTTAGGCCTCCATGAGTTTGATGCCTTACAGGACCCTGAAGTGAAAGAATTCCGTAGTAAAATGCGGCGAATCAGTGAAGAGAAACTCCTGTCGCTTGTGGGCCTGTCCTGGGTTGACTGGCTAAAGCACAGCTATCCACCAGAACAAGAACTCTCAGTCCCAGAAAACTTTCAAGATAAACTCTATGGTGGAAATCTTGTAGTGGCCATTCATTTTGATAAGTGCCAGGTAGAGTTACTAGATGCCAGAATAGGAGTCTTTTTACATACATGTACTTTTTGATTTGGGATCACAGTTCATATGTGAACTACACTTCATGTTGGCTTTGGTGTGAGCACCAAACAATCTGCTCTTCACTGTTGAACATCTTTGGACTTAATTTAGTAGCAATCAGGTTGTGAATTACAGTGTATAACTACCCTCGGAAAAGCATAAGGCACTAGATTTCTCTTTGTCTTGTAAATAATAGTGCTCATGCACAAACAAAAAACTTTATTTAAAAAATAGTTAATGTTGAAATTTAAGTGTAATCCAGCTAATAACCCAGAAATTGCACTTCCTGTCCAGAAGGGAAAAAAGCACTAGTTTCAAGCCAGTTTTATTTTAATTCTCTTTGGATTATTGCTTTCACAAGCATGAAGAGTTACTTTTAGGGGTCCAGCACAAAGAGGTCTTATCTCATGCTTCCAACTGTTCTCCCTTTGCTTTTTTTTATAAACTATTTTTATTTAATTAATAAATATTAACAGGTTTACAAATCTTGCCATTTAAATATTAGAAACAAAACAATAATCATTATAACAGTGAGTTATTTAAAGAAACATACAGGAATAATCTGCCTATTTAACACGGTGTTACCTTTTTACAGAATGAGCATAATTACATCACATATATGATGTCATTTCTACTAATTTTATAAAATTGAATAAAATCTCTGATTATACATTTAACAGGGCAGGCATGTTTATCAAATATTAAAAAAACAAAAAACTGGGCAGATGTGCTAATTTTTTGGAGGTGAATGTACTTTGAGTAATGAATACATGGTACCCCATTATCTAAGTATCTATTTGTCCTCTATTTTGCTGGGTACATAATTGGTAGTTAACTTTTTCATAACCACAACCTCCCATATTTTTCTAAACCATACCTCTGCCGTTAGAATATTTTTCCTTTTCCAGTGAGATGCTTTGAGTGTCCAAGCAGCTACCAGAAGATAGGAGATTCATTCTTCTTTTTGCACAACTGTTTCTGCTAGGAAGTCCATGGGGGATTAGTAATAAATTGTCCATCCACTTGTGATATTTGATTACAGATTGCATCCCAATACTCTCTCATGACAGGACATATCTACCATATATGCACAAAGTGTCATTTTAAAAGAAAATCTCTCCAACACTTATCCCCATTCAATCTCTATATATTTTTTTAACATGACTGGCATGAGGAACCACTGAAACAGTACCCTAAAGACATTTTCTTCTACGGTGCTACAGACTGAGGTCACTGGTTCTCTTTTCTAGATCAAATTCTATTCCTCTGTCATAATTTGTCATGGTCCTTTCATATGTGGATTGGGGGCGGGGAGGGGGGGCGGCGCTAGGAAATTTGTCTGCCAACATTGATTATAAATTAGTTTTAAAATTTTGTTTCTTAATCATGGTTGATACTATTACTTGTATTAAAGTTAATTTTCGGTATAAAAGTTTTTTTAGAAAGCTGAGAAACATAATACCTAACTTTGAAAGTAGTCATACCCAGGGAAAGTGGGCAAGTTAAAGCTAGCTTTGAGTTCTAAACAAGTTAGAAAAGTTTCTTTACTGAATAGGTGACCAACTATTTGTATTCCATCTCTCCCAATCTTCAAAGCTCTCTGGTTTGTGATTAGGTTAAGGTCTGGATTTTTGTAAATGGGTGTCATTGGTAAGGGGAAAGCACTTATCCCTAGTTCTATCCCAAACCCATAGAGTAGCCTTTGCTAAAGGATGTGTATAAATTTCTGGAAAGCATAATATTGTATTAATCCATGGTAGTCTAGCAGTGTTTACATTGCCACAATTGTTCTATAACCCAGTGTTTGGCTGAGTTAGAGCTCTCCCAATCCACCACCGCTTTGATTTGTTTTAATAATACTATAGAATATTTGGATTAGCTAGTCTCCATTCTGTTCGAGTAGTTCTGTACAAAGTATCCGCACTCACTTGTAGTCTTTTCTTATTCCATATTAATTCTAACAACATCCTCTGTGTTCCTGCTAGGGTTTTATCTGGGATGATCACTAGAAAGAGTTTGAAACAAGAAAGATAACATTGGCAAAATATTCATTTTGACTGTGACTGTTCTTCCCAGCCAAGAAATTGCATACTTTCTCCAGCACTCCAGATCTTTTTGTTGAAGTAGTGACATTTAAATTGTAGAGCTTTTCATGATTGTCTGAGATTTGAATCCCCAGGCATTTTATAGAATTTGTTTCCCATTTGTACCCAAATGTTCTCTGAAGGAATGACTTCTTAGAGTCTGGCTCCCTTTGTTTTTACAGCACTAGAATGAATCAGGATGGCTGATTTTAAAAGAGAGTTCTCAGAACCATTGAGTACATATGGTGCCAATTCTGACCCAGTTCTTAGCTATTCATACTCTTAAATCAACTGTTCTGATTTTAAACTTGATACTAATGAAATCTCTCTGATTGAAAAGTGATTGATTGGAAACAGTAAAGAAGAACTTTGCTGATCTGGTGAAAAAGAATAAGCCTGACTACATAGTTGAGGCTGGATAATCAGTGACAAAACAACAATAACATTCTTCCACATCCAGCTTAATACGAATTTTCTCTCGTACCTTCCCAACAAACGCCTGGCTCCAGAGGCTCATGTATTTGTCACTTCCAGATTAATTTACTGTAATTCTTTGTATCTGAAGCTGTTACAAAAACACAGTGAAAATTGTAGCTAGTGCAGAATGTGGCTGCCTGCCTTCTCCATGGCTTAGGCTGCTGTGAACACATCAAATCTGTCTTATGGTCCCTCCATTGCTTCCCAGTCCATTTCTGATGCCAGTTGGTTCCAACAGCCATTAATAGTTCTACTTTGGTACATTAGCGCTATATGGATGTTTCTGTTTGTGCTTTGTTAGTTTTATAAAAGCAATAATCAAAAGAGAATTAAAAAAATAAAGAATGAAGAGTGGCATCTCCTTTCAACCAGGGAGAGCAAACTGAGGAATTACAAAAAGGGTTATCCCCAAAATAATTATCTAATAATCCCCAAGATTAGCTGCCTAGAATACATCAACCAACTATGACATTAATCAAATTGGCTCCTTGATCGAGAGAGAAACCACCTCTCTCACACATTTAAATACATGTAAAGATACCCCCCAAATAAGAGTCTGTAATACAGCTTCAGCAATTGTGGGGAGAGATCGCTTCACTCCATGGCTCCCTCACATTAGTTATGGTGAGGGTAAGGGGACAAAAGAGGCCCCTGGGGTCTGGCAACAGCTGTAGGAAGGGAGGCTGATGTGGACCATACCATTTTAAAATTGAGAAAACGTTGAATTGATTTTAACTTAGTTTATTATGGTTATAATTTTCCATTTGAGAGGCTTGGCTTTTTACCAAGAAATCTATATATAAATAAGATGCAAGACAAAATAATGCAAGCTAGACTACAGTACATTTGTAAATTGCTTTTAGAGTGATTACATTTTTCTAGAGTATTTTTTAAATGAAAACTCTGTGTGAGTTGTTACAAATCAACTTGTATATAACATATGTTGAGAAGGGAGAGAGGGAAGGTTTCTATGGAAGAAATATTTCTACTTTTTGAGACTCTTTAATTTCACCGTAACTTGTATCTGTGGTAGTCTCAAAGAAACTAATTTAGGTACAGTAACTACATAACTTTAGCTTTTAGATCAAAAAATAGTTTAGAACAGCATAGGGAATATGCATATAATCTCTGAAATCAATCTAAAATGTTTCACTGAAAAATTCAGGTTCTTCCAATATTCTGTACATAATCTCATCAGGTATCTGCCACTTCCCCCCAAAAAAATCAATTATATTTTTTTGAAATATAATTCTGCTAGCATAGCCTAATTTTTTAACTGCCCGCCTGTTTTTTTTTTTTTTTTCTGTGCAAGATTTTACTTACAGGACAATTTGATAAATATCTCTGTGTTATGTTGCATCTGTTTTGCCCACTTGTTGCATCTTGTATTTAGCCCATAATCCTGAAACTGACTTCATGGGTAGCTTGTGCAGAGGCAGTTGCATGTTTTAGTCCTTGGGTCCCAATCCTGCAAAGACCTATGTACATGCTTAACTTTATTCACTGTGACCAGTTCCATTAAGAACGTGCAGTGTTGGGTCTTAGATTATAATCTCTTTGGGCAGGGTCTGTCACTTGCTATTTGTCTTGACCTGGTTGAACCCACTAGGCACTGCTGCATGACAAATAATGATAATCAATAGTTATATACAGGCAAGTAATTTTATGATTTAAAGCATTCAAACTCGCAAGCTTAAAACCGATAGATATTACAAATATAGACTTTGTTTTATGTTTTTCTTATTTGAGCTTGGCTGCAAGTCAAGGGCTCCCAGAAACACTGTTCTCATATTATTGATCCCTTTGTGGTAAAATTTAAAAATAAAAATCATAAATAGAAAACACTAAAATGTTGATTGTGTATTCAGTTTTGGTAGACTAATATTTCTACTTAAGCTTTCGTGCTCTTAAAAGTTGTCTTGTTGATAGCTAGGATTAGGAGATAACCATCTCATAGCATCTAGGAGGGTTACTGTTTCACTCGCAATAGTTGAATACAGATTAACCATAGTTGCCTTAATGATAATATTAAACATAGATTTTCATAATTTTTTTCATTTTTTGTGGAAAGTGCAAATATGAAACTTAGATACATGCCAAATGAGGTTATCTGTATATCTGAAGTAACCTTTCCTTGAGAGAAATGAAATAACTTAAAATAGTAATAATAAAAACCTATACACAAGCCTTGTATCAGGTTATGAATCCAACTATGACAGATACTTTTGCGACATTTATCAATACAACTAATATCCACTCCACTTGAAATATATTGAGCAAAATTTTCAAAAGCATGAAAGTGATTTAGGCTCCTAATTCACTTAGGTGCTTCTGAAAGCTCTCACTTATATGTGTACAGCATGGTATGAAACTTTATATTTTTCCTTACTTTTAATACATTTCTCTGAAAAGTTGAGTGTTAAATAGTCTTTCTTTTTTATGTTATTAGGATGTATTTAGTTTTCAAGTGTCTCCTAACATAAATCCTATCAAGCTGAATGAATTGGCAATCCGAAAACGTTTGACTATCCATGGAAAGGAAGACGAAGTTGATCCTTCTGACTATGTGTTGCAAATTAGTGGAAGACTGGAATATATTTTTGGTGACCACCCATTAATTCAGTTCCAGGTATTGAAATTTTTTGAATTCTAAATTTAAGACAAAAGTGGGTTTTGCCTGGAAACAAGGAAAATTAATTCACAATTATGCTGGAATAACTTCTGGTTGAGGAATTAATTTTTTTGGAACAGCTGGGTTATTTATTTTAGAAGTGTTGTTGACCACAAAAATAAATTGTTGTTTCAAAGAAAATTTCACAAGGATTATCATGCTGAGAAGTAGAATGTATTTTCCACACAAAGCTGTTTTATCTTGCTTATTAGAGCCAATTTAGCATTCTATCATGATTCAGAAAATAAGGACAACATTAGAATATTAAAAATAAGGCTGACTGCTTTTTTTCCTCTCTCCATAATCACACTAGTTCAGATTGAAGTGTTGTCATGAGCTTAGACATTTTTTTTAGTCAGTTTGTCTCAACTTTAAATTTTAGACATAATGAGCCAAATTTTCAGCTGGTGTTAATCAGTAAAGCTCCACTGACTTTAGTGGAACTATGCAAGTTTACATCAGTTGAGAATCTGGCCCATTATTTTTAATATATATAACTATAAAATCAGTTTTATTTGGATGGTTATTTTGTTTCTCAGGTGACAATACCTCTCAAATTTATAATAATAATTCATACCAAAGGCTCTTTTTCTTCCTGTAAAACAATAGTATATCTGCACTGCTGCTGTCTCATTACATACACTTCAAGTGCATTCTCTGTGACTCTCATGGTAATGAGAGAAGTTTCACATTAGTGCTTAAACTAATATCCTTTTTCTATGAAGTTTCCTTCTAAATGCAATAATTTTCAGGAGTTAATTGCTCCAAATTTGGGTCTGACATAGCTTGTGACATCACATAATATTTAGAAATCACAGAGGTGTTAGGTTTATCAGGAGAGGAAGTATCAGCTTGTAACAAATATTTTCTGTTTGGCTTCAGTATATCCGTAAGTGTGTGATGAACAGGATTCTTCCTCACCTGACACTGGTTGAGTGTTGCAGCATAAAGAAAATGTGTGAACAGGAAATGATTGCCATAGAAGGTGCCATAAACCAAAAATCATCCAATCTTCCTCTTCCTCTGCCACCAAAAAAAACACGAACCGTTACTGTAAGTTGATATGGAGAACATTTACTAACAAAAATAACTTAAGACATGCCACTGATGACTTTTTTCTTTGTGTGTTTTTCCTCTCATACTTCTTTTCCAAGAGTCTCCTATTGTTGCTCAAGATATTACATCAAGAATAAGAGGCCTTGTAGCCTTTACCCTGTCCTTTCCATTTTGATTCTTTTACCCTTTTCCAAATTAATGCCTCTTTTCCACTTCTGCTGTCACTACTTTTTACTACAAGCCAGAAGAGCCGGTGATTACCTGTAACTAACCAGTGGAGAGGTTACATGAGGGAACGATTGAGTCCACAGCTTCAACTGCATGCCTGCTCTTCATCAGCTGCAGTCTTGCGTCTGCTTCTTAATCCAGATTTGCTGCACAGTGCTGCCACTTCAATAAACTCTGAAATATTTTTACTAATTCTTAATACCATGTCTGACAATTGGATTTTTTTTTTAAATGTTATCAGTCTATGTTAATTAAACTGCTGTCCTCAGAATGTGATTGCAATTTATATATGTGTGAATCCTGAGAACAAGGAGAGACTTTGTTCAGTGATACACAGTAGTTAATTACTGCAAAGTTTTGTGTTTTTGTTTTTAAACGGCTTGTATGTATGCGAGATGAATAGGTTTGAAACTTACAGGAGGTAACATTTATTATTCTGATTTGTCAACCATCACAGCAGGCATATTTTAGTCCCAAGATGTGGTTTACATGGGTTCATTCTTCTCCTGCTCCCTCAAGGCATCTGAAATGGTCTTGTGGCTATGATAGCTGAATTTTCATTCATTCATTTTTTTTAAATTTTTATTAATTAGTTTAAATATTTAATCATGCATTTTTAGCTTTATCCATGAATATTGCAAAAATATTTAACACGTAAAATTCTAGATCACTAAATTGCATTTAAAAAAAGACTTCCACATTTCTGTTTTACTTGCAGCAGCTGACTCAGAGTGTGTGGGATATTAGCAACCCTTTCAAGATTATGCTGTTAAAGGGTAATAAGTTGAACACAGAAGAAACTGCCAAAGTAAGTAATGTAGAGCCTAGTATCAGGAGACGTTCTTCTGACTGATCATATTAATTTGCAAAGTGTTTACTGAATGTCAGCTCATAAAAGCTCCAGTTCAGCAAGGGCTTTAAGCAATATGCACATGAATAGTCCCAGTTGCACTACCCACCTGCCTAAAGTAAGATGCATGCTTTAGTGCTGTGTCTAATTTGTCCCTGATTTTCAGCAAAATTTTTTCTAATGTTTGGTGTGATCTTGGCACAAAAGGTATGCATTCAGATCAAGCTATTGTGATATAGACATGTATGCCTTATACATGAGCACAGATTAAATATGAATGCACTTCTGATTCAACACTAGATATATAGTGTTTTATGTAGCTCTGATTAAACTGTATCTTGTATAAAAGCTAAGGGTCTAGATCACATGCTGCTGTGTAATCTATCCTGTTTTTAATATTCTAAACATGCTGAACATAGCAAAAATTGCGACAGCACTTCCGGTAAAACTGTAGATGGCTACATCACAGACCACAAGTTGTTAACACATGGGAATTTATTGCACAGTCCCACACAATTACATAAAGACCTTACAAACTCTTTGCCTCTGAAATAGAACAGCATGAATTTTCCTAATTTGTTTGGATGACAATTAAATAAAGAATAATCATACTGAGGCCTGGTCTACACTATAGAGTTAGGTTAATGTAAGCTGCCTTAAGTATCTGAGCACCTTACTTGTACAATGAATATCAATAGTAAATTCCCTTGTCAACATTATGCAGTCTCTGGCTCTTCTTCCATTTTAGGTTTAAATAGAGATTTATTTATATTTTTAGAGCCAAATATAAGAGGAAATTTTCTATCCAAAGCAAGATAGTTTCTGTTAAAAACTAATTCACAACTACTGACTGTCCAACTTCTCAAACTTATTTTAGTTTCATTCATGTACTTAGATACACACCATAGTGCCTCATAAAGTATCATAGACCTCATAATTGGCTGAAAACTTCAGAAAACCGCTTTCTACATTTTAATTATGGAGCTTTAAGCAAAATCAACTTCTCATCTCTTCATTCTTAAAATGAGTCATTAGTAAATCTCAAAAGATTTGATGATATGGTGCTAATAAAATCCTCAAAGCTTCTATGCTTATCTGAACCTTTGGGGCTTGGACTGGGAACCTTCAGAGGTAAGGATCTATTTTGAAATTTCTGGCATTTCTTCATTTTGGCATGAACACAAATACTATGACAACAGCTTCTAAGTTGCCTTGAAATAGGTCCATATTCCTGGTTCTTTGCTTCTAATGAATGACTGAAATATACTCTTATCTTGAAATTTTGATCTTTTGTTACAACGGAATGCTCCCTGAACTTTCTGATAACTTCAGTGATCCTAGGTCATTTCTTATCACACATGGAGGAGGAGGAGCTTGCTAGTGTTGCTGTTCCAGTAGCTCAGCTGTTGCTGATTCATGCATGTATGCACAGTGTTTTATTACATTGCTTTTTCATGGCCTAGTTTACTGCAAAGTTTAGATTAAATTATTCTGAACATGCTAAAAATACATTTAACTCATGGCGAGCAGGCTGAACAGAAGTCTAGATTTTAAAAATAGAAAAAAGTCTGACTTCTGTAATTTTGGATTATTTGTTTTTTCACAACTTTGATATAACAAATTGTGACAGACTCTTCCACAAATACAGAATTGGGGTACAATTCTATATCTTCAGTTTAAATGCTAGAAAATAAGGAAGACACAGGTATAGTTTCTATTGACCAAATGTCAATATCTTCTTCCTCTTATAGGCTCTAACCTCTGTTTGGTTTTTCCACAGTTTCAAAATTTCAATTTTGTCTTTGAAGTTCCAGTTCTTTAATTAGATTAGGCCAGATTTGCACTGAGATTTTGACACTAGTTTCACGATCCCACTCTATTCTATAGATTCTTATACAACTCCTATCACTGTAGAATCTGAATGCTTTCCAGTAGTGCACTATCATCTGTCATATGTGGTTTGTTCTCTTTCTCCCTAGAGTAGGGGTGGGCAAACTACACCCAGTGGGCCGGATCCGACCCCTCAGGGCTTTGGATCCGGCCTGCGGGATTGCCACCTCCATGGCACCGCAGGCCCCGTGCCGCTCCAGGAAGTGATGGGCACCATGTCCCTGCGGCCCCTGGAGGAGGGGTTGCAGAGGGCTCTGCGCACTGCTCTTGCCTGTGGGTATCTCCCCCGAAGCTCCCATTGGCCGGGAACGGGGAACCATGGCCAGTGGGAGCTTCGGGGGAGGTACCCATAGGCAAGAGCAGCACGTGGAGCCCTCTGCCCCCCCCCAGGGACCTCAGGGACATGGTGCCGGCTGCTTCCGGGAGCAGTGCAGGGCCATCCCGGAGCTGTTCCAGGTAAGTGACACCGGGCTGGAGCCCAAACCCATCCTGTACCCCGCCTCTCCTGCGCCCTGAGCTCCCTGCCACACCTCACACCCCTCCTGTACCCCAACCTACTGCCCTGAGCCTCCTGCTGCACCCCACACCTCTCTCGCACTCTGCCCCCCTCCCCTGAGCCCCCTTATACACCCCTCACCTCTCCTCTCCCCCAACCCCTTTCTCTGAGCCCCTTCCTGCACACCATACCACCTCTGACACTCTGCACTCCCTCCTGTACCTCAACCCCCTACTCCAGCCCTGCATGCAATTTCCTTACCCAGATGTGGCCCTCGGGCCAAAAAGTTTGCCCACCCCTGCCCTAGAAGGAAAATTGTGTGTGCTGTTCAGGGTTTTGGTTTTGGTAAGGTTTTGTTTGAGGTTTTATTTTCCTGTGTCTTGAGAGAAAGTGAGATTAAGGCTTGCAATTGGAACGGAAGGTGATGTGGGTTGTAAAGGTCCTTAATTCATGTGGGAGTTCATTCCACAGTCTCCAACCAGCCCCTGAGAAAGCAGTCTCCTGCACAGATGAACTGTGCCTTTATAGTACAAAGTTCCATAGTGGCTGAGGAGCTGAGTTGTTCACCATGGTTCTCATCTCAGAGCTTTAGGCGATCTTTTAGGTACACAAGCCCAAACTATTGAGCACCTGGAAGATAAAGCCGGAACTCTACTCAACAATGAGAGAGCCCCATGACTTGAGGTCCGTAAGCCCAAGTCAGCTGGCCCAGGCCAGATACAGGTTTTTCTTTGCTGTGTAGACATACCCCGAGAGAGGAACAGGGACTTAATCATGAGCCTCTACCACAACAATAATAGTCTGTAGAGCAGACTCATTTTATCTCTCTCTTTAAGAGGTCTCAGTGCCACTAGATGGGACAGAACACCACACCCAGAAGGTGTGTGAGTTACATACTTCCCATAGCTGAGGAAGCGCAGCCCGAGCTTCAGAGACTTCCCAGTTGAAATCCCGGATGAGCCCCCACTTGTAACGCCGACAGACCCCGGTTGTTGGTGGGGGACCTCTGGAGCTTAGTGCATGAGGCTCTTCAGCATGAACTAAAAGCCAACTGTCTGTTAGCAAAGGCTGTAGAGCAGACTCACTATTTCTCTCTTTAAGTAGTCTCGGTGCCACTAGATGGGACAAAACACCACACCCAGAAGGTGTGTGGGTTACACCATCTCAATACAATTCCTCTAGCCTCTGCCATGTGTCTGAGTTGGGACAATAGAGTTCTGTGGCTGACCATATTGAATGTTTACCTGGTATTTGTTTTCCTGATTAGAAGTAAAGAATTACCAGAAATCTCACCAGGCAGCTCTAAGATTTCCTTTTCAGTGCTGTAGATCTAAGTAGGTGAAATAAAGAAAGAACCAGCCTGAACTCTGAGGCCTGGTCTACCCTTAAAATTTAGGTTGACATAACCCCAGTGAAGGCGCAGGTATGTTGATAGAAGAACATTTCTGTCGACCTAGCTACCAGCACTGAGGGAGGTGATGTTCCTATAGCAACAGAAAACCCTGTTCTGTTGGTTTAGGCTGCATCTATGCTACTGGGTTATGCCAGCATAGCTATGGTGCCCTAAATATGCCACTGTAGTCCCTGTAGACATGGTCTTACCCAAAAGTCTAAAGAAAATGTTTATAGGTTCAAGAAAATTAGATTAACTTTAGTTTGATTTAAAAATTGTATTTCTGTTTACATGCAATTGCTGCAGAGGAAGTGGCATAATACTGTGGGAGAGGCTGTTATCCTGGTATTTCTTTCTGGACCGGAAATAAGGAATTGTCAGAAATCTCACCAGGGAGCCTTTAAGATTTCCTTCACAGTTTTACAGACCTGAATAATTTGGATAAGCATCTGAACTTTTTGACGTTCACCCAAGTCATCACTACCCTTACCATGCATTTAATTCTGTCCAGAACTGAATTGTAAATCAACATATATATTTTTGCTTTTTTCTAATGGGTTTTCAGGGCAACAGTTTCAATAGGAATATATAAGATTTTTAGAATAAAAAGGGGGAAAACACCCCACCATGAGTTTACTTTTTTTGTATCCAGATTTTGTAGTTGTTTTGCTTTAGCATGTGGGCTTTGTATAGAACAAAAGGCTTACCTTGAATTCAAGTAGAAAATAGAAAACAAGGGTAGTATTTTGGACCTGACGCCTTTCCAGGAAATATTTTAAAGGGAAGAAGTGAAGTCAATCCTCTTACTCATTATAGGCTCAGAAAAGAAGCAATTATAAAATACAGTCAGCACTTTTCTTCCCATAGCTAAATACATATAACTTTATCACTACACATTCAGTTTAATACTTATTCTGCCAACATGAGCTATGTGTGAGCACCAACAGTAATAGACACCAAAAGTGAAGTAATTTTTTTCAAGATTTGATTTAGTTTCCTGTACAGTGTATGCTTTTAGGTTAATAAATACTCTGTTTTTAATAGACCTGGCCAGGATATGGAAATCACTTCCTGCAAAAAAAAAAAATCTGGGTTTTTTAAATAAAAATGTAATTCTAAATCAGGACAAAACATCAAAATGCAAAATTTCTCATGGGTATGGTTTTTGGCTTCCCAGCTGCCTTCTTAGAAGGCCCATTTCAATTGACAAGAAATTGACAAGAGCCTGACAGCGAGACAGAGAGCCCCAGTGCTCAGCCTCCCTTCCCCTCCCCTTATCTCCAGGGCTGGAGAAGCTGTGATGCAAAGAGCCCTGGTGCTTGGCCTCAGCAGCCCTCTGGGAAAGCTTTTTTTTTCAGTTTCAAATGAAATGACGAGAGCCTTCTAGGAGAACAACATTGGAGCTGTCAATTTGATTTTCCTGATAAAAAGGAAATTTTCCCATGGAAAACTTTGATTTTGTGAAAAGGGCTTTTTTCATCAGAGAATCATTTCAAAGAAAAACTTTTTCAACTAGGTCTTATGTTTTTAAGTAATATTCCTGGCTTCATGGAATGTTTTTGAATACTTTTCTGTCACACCTCTATTACAGGTTCATGTCAGGGCTGGTCTTTTCCACGGAACTGAACTCCTTTGTAAGCCAATTGTAAGTGCAGAAATATCTGGGAGAAGTGAACATGTTTGGAATGAAACACTGGAATTTGAAATCAATGTCTGTGACTTGCCAAGAATGGCTAGGCTGTGCTTTGCAGTTTATGCTGTGATGGATAAAATGAAAACTAAAAAGTCAACCAAGACCATTAATCCCTCGAAATACCAGACCATCAGGAAAGCTGGAAAAGTGGTAATGTTTTTATTTGTTTTCCTGTAACGTACCTCTTAATGTACTAAGCAATGTATTTGTAGGCATTTTATTTTCTCACCTTGGAAATATGAAACACAAATGAAAAAAATGGGTGACCTTAAATTGAAGTAGTGCTCAGTTAAAAAAGCAACTTATTTATGAACTGTCTAGTCTCAGGGAGCTTATTTAAACAAAAAAGAATAATTTTCCCTCCTGTTGTTAATTATTAGTGTTTATTTTTTCTTTATCCTTTTTATTCTAGCAAATTTTTTTTAAATAAAGGGGTACTGTGAAAATCACATTTTAAAATCTTCATGTGTATTATTAACGGCATCTTATATTAAAAGTTAAAGATTTTTAAAAAAAAACTAATTTATTTCACATCATTTTTGTTTACTTCTTGCATTTTACTATTCAATTTTTGGTTTCCATGTACTCAGACCAAGGCTGTTTACATTCCCCAACACAGGGGACTATTCTGTTCTTATTGGGTTTTGTAAAAGCTTTTGGCCCTCCCCACACACAGAAAAAGGCCATAAACTTAAAGTAGTTGGCAATGTCTCTTTTTAAATGAGCTGAAGCTTTAAAAATTATTAGTATTTGTGAAATTGTATTCACATCTTTTGAGCTCTGAACAGGATAGGTTTTCTGTTTTTTGTTTTTATTCCTAGACCCTATCCAGAAAATCACATCTTTAACTTTCATTATTGAACTAAAGACAATGGGACTTAGGTACATGCTGAAAGTTGAGCATGTGCTGAATTGCTTTCCTGAATCAGAGTCTTAGTCTAGAACAATTTTTTTTTACTCTTTATTTTTCTAGTTTTATGCCATTTACCATTTTAAAGTTTCAGATTTATTGTTAGGTTCTATTTAAACAATAAAGTCTTCCCTTCAACAGCACTATCCTGTAGCCTGGGTAAATACCATGGTTTTTGATTTTAAAGGACAGTTGAAGAGTGGAGACCTCTTACTGCACAGTTGGACATCATTTCCTGGTAAGGTTTGATTTTGTAATCCTGGGATTTGCTGTATACTCATACTCAAGAGACTAAAGAACAACATTAATTTAGGATAATGGAATATTAATTGTTTTTGGCTGCCATTATCACTGTTCCAAATAGGGAAAGAGAGAGCTAACATTATTATTGCATAAAATATGTCTATGTCCCCTCGGTAGTTAGCTCTGTTTTCCTTCTGATATTCTATGCAGTCTCCTTAGTCTGGTGTTTGTTAAACTTCAATCCTTCTCTCAAAAAATACCAAATTTCTTGGGGTTGTTTCTTGTTTAGTTTGGAAATCCGTTATATCCTTGAAGTGTTATCCATTACTGAATAAGGACCCTTTAAAATGGCAATGACTATTATTTCTAGCTATTTATAATGTTTGCCATCTTTAAGATGCCATTATATTTTCATTGCTTCTGTTGGTTCAGATTCCTATGCCATAAAAAGCAGATGATTGTTTTGGTTAGAATGAAGAGTGGCATCTAGATTTCATATTGTTTTATAAGCAACCTGTATATTTCAGTGGAGGAAACGTTATTATAATAATTTCAATCCATGTGGTTTTTATTGACTGAGAGTTAATTGCATTGTCATGTCATATATATTACAGAGAATCTGTTCCGGCAAATTAGAGAGCTTAATCTACATTAATTTTGATTTATACATTTTTTTTCTTTAAATAAAGAGCAGCTTTTAAATATTTATTTTAAAAATCATGCTAAAGATATTCATTCTGGATTAGATCCGCAGCTGGTAAATCTGCTTGGCTTGATTGAGGATCGTGGCGATATGCCAGTTTATAGCTGCTGAGGATTTGGCCATCTATTTTGTTTAATTCAGTAACCTTTTCTGTGGAAAATGGGAATTATAATGTGGTGGTTTATGCTGAATATGCGAAGTGCATAGAATTGCCTCTGTCAGTAAATCCCAACTACTTGTAACTGCCTCTGAAGTTTTGGGGAGCCTTTTTATTCCAAGGATCTGTGTTTATAAGAAGCTTATTAAACCTCACAACCCACCTGTGAAGTAGGTAACTGTTATACCTATTTTGTCAGTAGGGAAAATGAGGTACAGAGAAGTGAATTGCTCAAAGACTTGCATTAAATAAGTGACAGAACCAGAAACAGAACATCCGAAGTCCTAAGGATATCCTTGTGCATTCTTGACTTGTGCTGCTCTCTCCCATAAAGCCCCACATCGTAGTCACCTTCCATCTGCGTGAGGAAAACTGGACAAAATGCCCTTTTGAGCTTATTAATCTTGCTCTTTCATTAGAGAAGCAATTCAGCAACACGAGGCAGTCTTGTCTTCAGTGGCTTAGAACTCCTGTTAGATACTGGATCATTCCCCCTTGGACAAAGTTATGGGAACCTATCCACGGGGTTGAAACCGCAGCTAGAGATTGGCATGCTACAGGGACAATTTCCATTTTCTGAAACAGTAACAAGTGGAAGTGTCATAAGAGCCAAGCTGGTTCTTTAACCTGTCTTCCTTTCATTGGATGATCCTCTTGGACATCAGACATGTTGACATTAGGAACAGATTGTGCCAGAGATTCATTGCAAAGTAGGAGAGAATCTGGCCCTCTGTGAACAGCTATGTATATTTTTACAATCAACACAGGAAGCAGTTTCTCATGGCATTGCTGCCTTATCCAAAGACACTTTGTTCTATAACATAAATTGTTCTGATATTTTAGATGAACTTGAAGAAATGTTGAATCCAATGGGAACAGTACGAACTAATCCTTACACTGAAAATGCAACGGCTTTGCACATTAAATTTCAAGAATATTCAAAACTGCCCATTTATTACCCTCCCTTTGATAAGGTAAGATATAATATATTAAATAAAGAGAAGCCATGAATGCTAGTATATAAATGGCTATCTGGTATTTACTTTCTTCCCCTTAAACACTGGCTTTTGATTAAATCCACCCTTCCTGCCTTTTAGCTTACATATTGTAGTTACTAAAACTTGGAACATATAACTAAACCTCAGTATTCTGGCTTCAGTATCTTTAGAGAACATGTTGAACAGAATTTTTTAAACAGTCTGCACTTCTAGTGCATGTTATTTTGAGTGTCAGAAAAAACACTGTCTATTTTTAATATTACAACTGCCTTTGACAATAATATACCACAGTTGCATTTCTGTAAACCTCAGTATAAACATATTCAGTGATATCAAACTGTACTTAACCAGGACTGAAAAGGATCTGACATTTCACGTTTAAGACTATATTTTATCCATTTTCTGTTCCCTTCAACAGTTAAAGTCCTTTTCTGGAGAAATACACTTTTTATGTCTGTTATTATACTAAAACACTTCTTTAGTTTGCTCTTGAACAAAATTACCTTTAGTTGTACTATACAATGTCACAGATACAAACAAGAATATCTGCCTAGGGACAGGAAGTATATGTGAGTGTGTGTTCAGAGTATAGCTGATGCATCTACAGTGTAAATACTAGAACACTAGTCTATTCACAAACCAGCAAATAAAGTTGATCCCAGGTGACAATAATAATATAAGTGCAGTTTCGCAGCACTAAGCAGTTGGTACCATTTTCCTGAGAGTAGTGGGAAATCTTATTACCAATTGCTGAAGAAGTTATTTCTCTTGTTTAAAAATATTTTGACAATTTTATCACCTTTTAATTATAATTCTTGTTCTTTTTCTGTTAATTATCTTGTATACATTCATTTCTAAAAATATTTAAAATCATATGTATTTGTGTTCCTGAGATAATTTAGAATATATACTACCTTTACTAGTTAATATTTTTGGTTTTGTGTTCAATTTTTCTTTTGTGCTTTTAATTACTTACAATTGAAAATTCAAATATTCAGGCATGTTCAAACATTGTCATAAACATGGTCAGAGGATTTTATTGAGTGCAGTACATTATATAGTCACAGTTGTTTAGTGTGATGATCTTCCCCTGTCTGTCATAACTCTTGTTGGAGAACTTTATCCTCTTCTTCAACTGTACCTGAGCAATTCTGTACATCAAACGTGGGGAAATTCTTGTGCTTTTATGTGAAGTGATTTCACAGCTCGTAGAAGAAATGTTCACTGGAAGCACTCAGTATTGGAGAACTTAGATACAAGTCCTTTTTTGGCGGTTCTTGGTTGCTCAAAACATTCTGCTGCTTTTAATTCTCTAGAGTTGAGTAATGTTTTATAACATCAATGGGAAACCGGAAGCATCAAAATATTTTGCCTCACATATTAAGTTCCAATATTGAGAACGAACTGAGATCAGAGCTGCTTAGGATGAATTGCTGAGATCAGGATGGTATAGTAATTAATCTTTTTGTGAAGGAATAAAACTCCCCTCTTTGAATGAAGGCCCCTTTGGACCAAAATGATGGAGACAATGGGCCACATCCTCAGCTGGCATAAATTATATTTGTAGCTACCTGTTTTATACCAGCTGAGGATTTGGACCCTCAATATTTGTTTAAATTTGCAAGTAAGATTTAGCAAATACATAATTTGTTTTAATTGTTCCAGTTTTCAGTGTTGGTTGAGGGCATTAGACAAAATTAGATGCGTGATCATGGTTTGAGAGTCTCAGTTTCATCTTCAGGATCTAACTCTCTCTCTCTCTCTTTTATTTATATCTTAAATATATTTATATCTAAAAATGATATAAAGATCATAGCATCAGTCCACCTGTTAGTAGAATATACAAAGACCCTCATTATAGATGCAAATTGATACTTCACTTTAGCCATCTTCACTGAAGCAGCAGCTAATTATTTAATGTTGTTAATCGTGTGCCTGCTGTAAATGTTAGACTGTATTTAAGTAGAATTAATTCAGAAGTCCACTGAAACTGAGTCGTGAGCCACAACACTAATCCAGATTTGCCTCATCTGCTCTCTAAGATCTATTTCTGTGCTAGGAAGTCAAGCTCTCACCACTTTACTTGAGATGATTGTATCTTGTGTTTTATTTATTGTATTGTGGTGGAGTTTATAGCTGAAATTACTCACAAATTGCATTAAAAGCATGTTAAGGTTGCAAAGTCAAGTGCTCAAAAGATAGGAAATGCCAGAATTAAGAAGATTGGCTGTGCTGCTTGAATTCAGCCCTGTTATGCATACACATTAATACAGTCTTTCATTCCGTTATCACATACTACTATTTCCACCGGGCCCCTTCCTTATTCAGTTCACAGAATGGACAGTGCTCAATGAATGACAATTTGATATTTCTTTTATCCTCATTGTTCAAATGTGACATCATGGCTTATTTATTGCACACTGCTCAAGTCCTGCTATGAGGACAAAATTATTAATTTCTTCATAGGCTCTTCTTTAGCACTCATCACTGTATTATGAGTGCTTCACAAAAACTGATGAATTTCTTTTCACAACACTCCTGTGAGGTGAGGAGGTAGTATTATCCCCATTTTACAAATGGGGACCTAAGGACAGCGAGAGAGAGTAAGGTCAAAAGTATGCACTAATTTTGACTGCCCAATTTTAGATGCCTAGGACCTGATTTTCAGAGCACTTAAGCATTTTATGGCACTTTATATATTCAGAGCAGAGCCCCCATTGAACACAGTAGCCATTGTACATGCTTAGCACTTCTGCAAATTAGACCCAAGTGTCCAGAAAATGGAGGGAACACAGTGGCCACCTGTGAAAGTTTTGTAGTATGTGACTGGTTGAGAATCACATCATAACTCAGTGGCAGAGATAGAGATAGAATCCAGTTCTCCAGGGCAGCATTCAGCAGCCTTAACCATAAGACCATGCTTTTCTCTTCCTGCAAACTCCTGCCTCCTTCACTAGATCCCTTCCAATTTCTGCAACAAAAGAGGCAGGGACTCAACAGATAAGGACTTCCTTCACTAAACGGCACTGGTTCATCCATTGCCGCCCCCCACCCCCCTCGACTGGCTCTTTGTATTATCTCAATCTTCTCCTTTTTTTTCCCTTTATCATTCTGGCTTCCATTCCCTACATCAGCTCCTATTCCATTTTCTCCCCTCTCCCAACTCTTTGTTCCAAACTACTTACTCTCTCTGCTGTTGCCAGCCTCTGTCTGGCTCCTGTCCTGTCTGCATTTGAATCAGAATAGCCTTGTGACTGCCAAGAGCAACAATTATAGGTAATGTCCTGCCATTGCAGCACTAGGCCAGAGTTTGCTCAGTACAGATAAAACCTTTGGAGAAGTTAGCTGCTAAACTGTAACAAGGCTCTACTGAGCATGTGAAAACTGAGATTTTATTTCCAAAGGTTTATAATTAGAGTGGGAGGTTTTCCATAGAAGCAGAAAAAGGCCCATGCCTGCCATATTCCAAGACCACCCCCAAAGCATGAAGGTGCAAGAGCTTCTCAATAAAATGATAAAAATATTTTTAACATGACCAAAGATGTATTTTCCTCTTAATTTCACTCTGAGAAATGGCTGAATCATTTTTGCTGAAACTTTCAAAACAAAAAACTCAATGTCAGGCAGAGACCCACTGCAGAAAATTTCAACCAAAACAATTTGGAAAAAGTTGCATGCAACTGAAAACAGAATCTTATAATAGAAAGCATCAGGCAGCCTTAACTATAGGCATTGCTACTGACTCCACCTATAATCATTGTACAGTGGATGTTAATTTGTATTTGATTTGTGATGTGTATTTGATTGCTACTATAAGCTGATTGCTGAAGTAATTTTTAGATATTAAACATGAAAAACATCTGGTTTGAATACACAGCTTTCTTATACTGAATACTGTCTATGGAGAACTATTAAATAACCTAGAGAGGATAAGTTACCTGCTTATAGTTATGTGCATTGTTCCACTGAGGTGCGTCAACCAAAGCTTTTGTGGCTTTAAGTAAAAAATATATAGATAGATATATATATGTTGGGCAGGACATGATCCACTATCTCCTTCCCCTGGCTCAGGGCTGCCACCTTCATGGTGCTATTTCTAGATATCTGAACTTTCAAAGTACTGTTCATGCTTGGGTGCAGAATGGCTCAGGATATTTCTAAAGGAATAAGTGCTGTTGATTCAAATCCAGCCCAGGTCAGTAAAAACCAAATGTTACTGTATGTTCAGCGAACTATGCAAAATAGGTTGTAGGTCTCAATCTAATTTGCAGTGGACTAGGCGGGGTGAAAGTAAATTAAAGGATTTACCGGTACGCTGGAGTCCTAAGCAGGGGCGTAGCCTCAACTGGAAGAGGCGGGGCCTTTAAAGAGGCTGGGAGCCCCGGGGCCTTTAAATCACCCCCGAGCTACTGGGGTAGTGGCAGTGGGGCTCCAGCGGTGATTTAAAGGGCCAGGTGCTCTGGCCGCTGCAGGGAGCCCTAGGCCCTTTAAATCTCCAGCCTGGGAAGCTGGTCCGGTCTGGCATGGCATACCAGCTCTTGCTGCTATGCCGGACTGGACTGGACCAGCTTACTTTCACCTCTGGGGATATGTATCTAAATCATAGAACATCTCATACAATGGATGCTACTTGACAATAATTTTGGAGGTACTGAGCACAGCCACCAAAAATTGGATGGTCATGGAAATTGAAGTACCCATCAGATTACTGAAGGGACAGTGTAGGGAAGCTGACATTATAGAAGATGTGTTTTGTGGATAGATAGCGGGCATCAGTCTCCAAGAATGTTAACTTGCAGCTTTTCACAGATTTAATTCACATGTATAATTGTAAAGATGAGGGGAAAATATTGTACTTACATGCCCTGAAGTGGAACCAAAGAACATACATTTATGCAAGGATGACATCTTAAGAGAACACCAAATTGCTTGAGAAATCCTTTTGCTTTAGGTGCATTCCACTAGTACTTGCATTCTTCACATGGGCAGCTGGTATGTAGCACTTCTTTGTGCATTTTCTAGACCAGAATCTATTTTATTAAATTAGCTATCTATATTCATAAGAAGACATTTTATGGAAGAGTAATAATACACATAAGGTTGTGATGTAACATCATACATAAACACATTTGTATACCACACATACAGTATAAAGAATTAATAAATATGGGTAAATAATCAGTTCTGTAACTAAAGAGAGAACTTCTGCTGTATTGTTTCCCCACTTCACATTTATAACATTTTTCCTTCAAAATGTAGTCCAGTTCTTTATTTCAATCTTAAACTTAAACTATTATCCTTTTTCAGATACTTGAAAAGGCGGCTGAGATTGCAAAAAGCAGTGAGAATGCTGGCATGGCAGTAAGTATCCAACCTGAAAATAGCATCTTCAAAATTAGAAAATCCCAATATCCTATTTCTCTGACACTTTATGCTTATATTATTCTAATAGAAAATAAATATATGTATTCAGGTAACATTAAAACCCTCTGGGTTTTTTAGGTTGTTTGTTTGTTTTTAAATGACCACCCACTTTTGTGGGCCTTAGCATTTCCTTCAAATCAAGCATATATTTTCTGTATTGGACACTAGTCAGGCTACAGAGTGGACAAGGGATGCTGTGGCTGAATATATTTTATGGATTATACCTCATCTATGTCTGAAATTTGGTTTCATACAGCATACAAATTTAATTAATAGTTAGTTGTAGCAAGATAATCTGTCTGGTTGTCAGAAGCTTCCCAATAATGACCATTTTTGAGCTGGATTGATCTTTGACAACAATAAATTCCTTAATTTTTTGTATACCCATGGAGTGGAGATAGTTGATCTTCTGAAGGAGGTGAACAGTTCTGGAACAGAGGTTGTACTTTTTATATGAAGTCTTTAACTTGAAATTGCTTTCTTAATACATACCCACCTAATGTTGAGGGAAAAAATAAAAAAAATACAGAAAACTACAATCCTGCTAGTTCTCCAGTCTGCTACTGGAAAGTATCTGTTCTACTTACTGATCTACAGTAAGAACTGTCTGATGTTTTAGAATACAGATGTTTGTCAACAAGTACATCAAGTATAAATAACACTGAATAGAGCACTTTAAACATTATGCAGTGTTCCGAAACACTGAAAACTCATAACTTGTTCTGTTACAAGTAACTGAATATGTAAATGAGATTACCACTTACACAGTAGAATGTCAGCTTGACATTATTTGTAATCAAGACCTTTTATTTATTATCTTTTAGGAACATGAAAACAGCTTTCTTGAATAAAGCTTTCAGTTACAAAATCACTTTATTTTCAAGACTTTCTCATTTACTGTATATTTTGACATAAGAACAAAGTACATAATTTTCTTAGCTCACTAAACAAACATTTCAGTTACACCAGCTATTTTAAGTCTATTATCTTAAACAATTTATTCTTAAATGATATTTTTGCTTGAAGATATTTACTTTTCAGCACAATGCAAGGCTCAGGCACTCATCCTGTCTAGTAAGAGCTAAATTTGAAAGTAGTAATGTGTGTAGCATTTGAATTATTTTGTCAACTAGGAACTCTCTACAGAATGTTACTATGAAGTGAAATTGTTTATGATACATAAACAATATTGTCTTCAATTTGGCCTATAATTTTAACTGAACTTTTACAAGGAAGGAAAAAGGTTTTCATACAAAAAGAATACCACTTTAGAGCAGATTCAGTTTTTTTTTTAATTTCACAAGATCCAAGGAAGTTTCCATACTAATTGCTCAAGTTTTCAGGTTGCTTCAGAGCTTCATATAATACACAGTGAAAATAGATTATCAACGTCTCTGCATAGAGTACATCTTTGTCTAGAAGCAGGAACATCTATTACATTTAATTATGTGTCTATATGGCTTTCAAATTATGTTGGTCAGCTTTATTTCTTTCCTTGCAGTTTGCATAGTAAGGATGCATCCTCTGACCAGCGTGTCTTTTAAATGAAGATTCGTTCTTAGTAAACCTAATTTTTAAAAGTAATGTTAATTTCCAAGTTCTAGTAATCAAAGTTATGTTAACTTTTAACCTGTTATAATAATTGACATAGGATAGTTAAGCACTGGAACAAGTCACCTAGGGAGGTTATGGAATCCCTGTCATTAGAGGATTAGAACAGGTCAGAAAAACACCTCTCAGGGATGGTCTGTGTATACTTAATTCTGCCTCAGTGCTGGCAGAAAGTAGATGACTTCTAAAGGTCCCTTCCTGCCCTACATTTCTTTTGATTCTGCGTTAAAATGAGAATTGTGAGAATAAAACAAATCTGTATTAGAAAACATAATGTGTGTTAGTATTTACATACAAAACCAGTCTTTTTTTGTTATAGTTGGAAGTGCATCCTTAACATTTGATTTTAATTTGACTTTTACCCTTACACTGCCATGACAATATTTAGCTGACAAATAAATGGGAAAAGTACTTGCTGTCAAAACAAGAATTCCCCAATTTAAATGGGAAAACAGCAATATCGCCATCTAGTGTTATTTATGCAGAAGTATAACTTTTTTCAAATAATTTTGTAAATTTAATTTAGATTCTGCTGTATAAATATGTTCTACCATCACCAGAAATTTGAGGTCTGAAGTAAAAGCCTGATAATCATCCCACTGTAATCTAAGAAATGAATCCAGTTCACTTAATACTACTATTTTCCTAATATAGCTTTATCATAGACTATTAGAGCAAGCTAGTCAGTCTACGTCCAGTATAACATAAATTTGGTGATTCTTTAACATACTTTTGCTAACTTTAATTTACCTAGGGTCGAGGTGGCAAAAAGTTCTATATTGAAATAAAAGAAATCATGGAAAGGGACCCCTTGACTCAACTATGCGAAAATGAAATGGATCTTATATGGACTTTGCGGTATGACTGTCGTGAGAATTTCCCACAATCACTGCCAAAACTGCTGCTGTCTATAAAATGGAACAAACTTGAAGATGTTGCTCAGGTAAGGCAAATGGCAAAGGCAATGTAAAAATATGGCAGGCAAATCATGAGCAAAATTTTTCTTGTACACAGAAACATTGAAGTGTTGTGCTAAACTTTGGTTTATAAAAATAGGCATTTAGGCCATTGATTTCAGTGGAGGTTGGGAGCCTAAATACCTTTGTGGACCTGGGCCATAACTCTTTTGCTTTCAAAGAACCTATGTCTCGAGCCAGATTTTAATACTAATTTAAAAGTTAAACATGAAAAACCAGTTTCCAAGCACTTTTTTCTCAAAAAACTTCAGGCAGAGTGTGTGCTTGAATCCCCTCTGAGTTGACAACGCTTTCAAATTACTTCTAAGAGGATGTCTCCATAATCCACCACCGACTGGAAAGGAGAGTGGTAGACAAGCCCAAGGATGCAAAAGAGAAATAAGATTGACACAGTTAAATTGTTCTATTCCCCTCCATAGTTTCTTTAGTTCGCTCCATGTCCCAATTTTAGGCCGTGATCCTAAAAACATACATCTGGTCAACTTTGAGCATGTGCCTAAGCATTTCCAGGATCAGGGCCTTGATTAGGACCTGCAAGTCCAAAAACTTAGATTCAGATTGACTGTACTTTTTCAGATGGTAAAACCTTTGGAACTTTGTGGAAAAACTGATGGTTCAAACCAGCTAATATATAGTTATTGAAGAGAACAATTAATTTTCAATTAAATATCTTGCTACAAAGTATAGTGTCACTCACTTCAGTGAGACTACTTGCTTGAGTAAGCTGTTCCTAAAGCTGCTATAGAGATAATTAGGGGCTTCAAGTTTTGATGTTAATATCAAACTAAGATTGCATTTTGCCAAACAGATTGAAACTAAAATGAGGATGACGCAATGTACCAGATATATAGGTATACGAGTCTATTTTATTACTGTAATTCATATGTCTACATTTTTCACATCATCCCAAATAGAATCCTAGTCCTGTAATGCTTGTTGAAAATTGGTAGAAATGTGTGTGATAGCTTTAGAATGACTCTCCTCAATTTGCATAGCAATACACAACTGGATTCATGACTAAAAAACTATACTTTGTCAGTGTTTAATATTAGTGGAGTATATAATTGTCCTGAATTCAGTTGCTATATCCTCTGAGTTATTGAAATGAACTGATACTTGTGGAATTCTGGTTTCTGAATGAAATGTTTATTTTTCTGAGGTGATTATAATGTGAGGTACTCCTCTGTTATGGAGCTATCTAGTAATAGCTAGATAGCTGTAGGCCATTGAAATTTTTAAGTTGTGGAACAATGTTTGTAACTTTGTATAGGAAAAGTATATGGATTTCATAGTCGTCATAATATTTCTGTTTCTCAGACTGATTTAAAAGTGTAAATGTAGCAAAAATAATGGATTTCTATATTTTTTGGGGAATTTTGCCTAGACCTTCTGTGTACTCAAAAAAGCTTACTATTGCAGTGGGCAGGGCAAAACTATACAGACCCAGACAGCTTTAACAGATCCAACACACTAACAGAGAACCAGATGCTTGCTGCAGTATGTCTGCTTGCTTTAATTTAAAATTTACTGTTACTGGAGCCATGCATTGAATGGCATTTGTGATTTTAGAGACCATCACACTAAGATTGTATCTGTCATCTGTGGATATAATTGGCAGTATTATAGTAAGTTATCATACTAACCTACCATACTAATTATTTGAAAGAGAAACTATTTACCTTTAAAATGTTTGTGCTAAAAATCAACTATGTTTTATGGAGCATAATGATCACAGTATAAACATGTGTTCCAAATAGTATCTGAATCGAATCTGGTACTCCTCCACTTACTAACTATAAAACTTGTAACCTTTTTTAGGAGACTGGGAAACCCATTCATCCACTATGTGGAAACCCCCTTCCCCTCACCACCATCACCAACTTCTGTCGACTTTACTCATCGTGCGGCCCTTTTGATTGGACAGTCCAGTTAAAATGTTGTCCCAGGGTCTAGGTAGCAAAGAGGCTAAGGAGAACATATGCACTATTCTGGAAGATCTATTTTCTTCCATTATATCCTTCTTTCCAACATGCCTTAAGTTACTCTTGAAGCTATTAAAGTAATTTGATTTTCACCCTCTAAACTTGCAGTTGAATGGTTTACAGCAGTGAACTCGAGACTAGTCATATGCATCACCCACTCATTCTTCACCCTCTTGCATTCTTTTGTACATATGAATTCTCTCACATTGTTTATTCATTCCAATATGCTCTTGCACATCTACTGTTCACTTAAGCTTTTGATTTGTTTTTATTTAGTATGTTAAGAATATTTAAACTGGTATATATTTACCCATAAAGATGAGAATGTAAGGAAGGGGCTTTGGGGTACGCTCACCACAAGTCAATGACTAAACAATTGTAGGAAATGAATTGACAGGTCCACATTACTTAGAATAGGTTTTTTATTTGGAAATAAAGATTAGAGAAAAATAGATTAAATGACATTATGGCACTTCATTTTAAAAATATTTTAAAATAAAATGCCTAAGATAATATAGATAACGTTGTGTATTTTAGCCATTTATCATGTATCTTAATGTGCACTTTCCGGAAGGAATGTGGTATTTCTTTTTGCTAATGTAGAGAAGAGGATGATTTGGCAATTGAGTACCGTATTTATCGGCGTATAACACGCACAGGCGTATAACACGCACCTTCATTTTAAGGGGGAAATTTCAGGAAAAAAACTTACCGGTAAATTTCAAATAAAGCTCCGGGCCCAGCAGAGGCAGCTGACCTGAGCCTGGAGTTTGCGGCCCCGCCCCCTCCCCACGTGGCTCTGAGCGGGAAAGAGCTCAGCCCCCTCCGGAGCCATGCGGCTGCTGCGCTGTGAGCCGGGGCGGGGGGGGCTCGGGCCCGCGCTGCTCGGGTCTCGGGGGGTGGGGGCTCGGGCGGGGGGGCAGGGGCTAGGGCGGCGCTCCGCGCCGCTGGGGGGCTTCTTAAGGTTATATCGGCGTATAACACGCACACATCATTTGCCCCCTATTTTCAGGGGAAAAAAGTGCGTGTTATACGCCGATAAATACGGTAATGTATTTGGCAACATTAGTAACCTATATTTGTGAGGAAGACAAAACTCTTCTTCAAGTGCTTGCTCATGTCCATTCTGTTCTAGGTGTGCGCATGCCCACATGCACAGTCATTGGAGATTTAGCCTTAGCGGTATCTGTAGGTCCAGCTGTGGTACCCCCTTGAGTACCATGCTTATGCATTGGTATATCAGGCGCCACCAACCCTATGACCTCTCAGTTCCTTCTTACCTCCCATGATGGTTAGTTGGAGCACCTTTCCTTGCATAGCAAGGGCTAGCGGTTTTGTCTCTTCTGACTTTGAGCCTTAGGGTCTTGTAAATAGTGGTTTATAGTAGTCAGGGTTAAGTAGGTGTTAAGTGTAGTTAGGAGTCAGAAGGTAAGAGTCCAGTGGGGACTTTGCCCTAGGTGGGGCATGCCCTGGTCTCTGGGGTTTAAGCCCTGTGTAGACTGTAATAGGCCTATGCCTGTAAGTGACCCCCACAGCAGCTGCCTCCGGCACAGAAAGGCAATTCAGCCCTCCGCCAAGACTCCACCGGTGTGAATGGGCACCTGATGCCGCATCAGCATCTATGGCGCCGCCTTGGCAGCATGGCCAGTGGCCAGCACATTGGCCTTATTGGAGTGCATGGGACATGCTGGTGATGATGATGCCCCTTTCACACCACTCATCTGCCGCTGCCTCGGAGCAACTGGCGGTACCGGGCTCCGTGCATGAGACCCGCTCAGAGGTCGGGCCAGAGGAGACAGAACCCACCCCAAAAATCCCCTACCCCATGAGGGATGATGACCCAGAGCCTACCCCAGCGGTACAGTCGTTGTTCTCATCCCTGGATGAGGCGGTCATGGGACCCTCAAGGGGCCAGCCGGCTGGATGATTTTAAGGAACACAAGGCCCTGCTTCGACGGTGGCCAAGAACTTGGGCCTAGAGGTGGAGGGGATGGGGGAGGAGATGGCAGAGCAAGCGGACACCTTGTTCAATATCTTCTCAGCCTCTACTCCGGCACTACCAGTGCATGACAGGGTCCTGAAAATTGTCAAGGCCCTCTGGAAAACCCCATCATCCATCCCTCCCACCTCCAAAAGGGCCCTACAGATACCGTTAAGGCAAAAATCTCCGACGACTGCACATGTGGGTGCATGTACACCTAGAATGGAATGGGCGTGAGCAACACATCTCGAAGAACAACAGTTACAAAAGGTAGGTAACCATTTTTTCTATTCTAAAATGTTTAAGATGTTGTTTCCTGCAAGCATTCATCCGCGTGAATAGTTCCATTTAATTCAATGGGAGTTCTCATGTGCCTAAAGTTGCTCACTGGGCAAGTGTTTGCAGAAGCAGGGGCATACTTTGCTGTGAAATATGTATATTTTTTGTTATTACTCTGTTATGTGTTTATATTAAGAATAAGAAATAAAGAGCAGATTCTGTCCCCCATGCCAGTCTTAAATCAGGCTTGGCTCAGTGGAGTCCCCTGGAGTGGGAGGAAGGAATCCTCCATGCCATACTCTGTGGCTGCAATAGCATCCACAACACTTGAAGCACATTTCCATGAAGAGAAATGGCTCTGAAATCCACAGAGCTGTGTGTCTGTTAGTATTTCTCTCATTCCCGTGCTTTCCTTTTATGCTGGGTCAGTGATAAAGAGCTGAGCTTGTTGGCATGCAGAAGTCAAGGGCTCCCCTGCACGTAGTCCCAGAATCCTGCCACCCTATCCCCAATGCAGCAGAATCATATTGATCTGCTTTGGATAGGGCCTCTCAGTGGTGAAAAGGTGGGAGAGTTAGCCCTGTGGTAGTGGCTAAATGAGTTTTATAAATTATAATTCACATTTGGCCCATAAAAGAATGTTGTGTGGCATTCATGAATGTTTGTTACATGTTTGTACAGACCTTGTGCACTGCCTCAGACATGTAGTAGGGACCTTGCACTGAATGGAAAAATAGAAAAATAATTATTAAAAATCTCTTTTCAGGATAATATAACTTCAATTTGGATTAAAAATGAAACAGTTGTTTGAACAGGACCCTTACTCGATTAGGTTGTAATAGATCCCATACAGGGGAACTGTGCGAGGTCTCGGGCACCACATAAGATATTCATTAAAGGTTTGTCACATTTATGTGGTATACAGGACCTTGTGTGGTCCCTCTGCACTCAGCTCAGTTTCACTCAAATTGCATACACACTCTTCCTGTTGGTATGCATACTTCCACCTTTTCATGTTCTCTGTATGTATAAATATCTCCTGTCTGTGTGTTCCATTCTATGCATCCAAAGAAGTGAGCTGTAGCTCACGAAAGCTTATGCTGAAATAAATGTGTTAGTCTCTAAGGTGCCACAAGTACTTCTGTTCTTTTTGCATACACAATGTATTTTAAGAAGGCTTCTTTATCTAAAGAGCGTTTTGTGCATATAAGACTTCCAGAGCTATACACAGTAAATGTATTTGTACAAAATAAAGATAAGAGGTATTTGTAGGTTACAAATACTAGCAATATTGCAAATACTAATACCCCACACGCTCTCTTTGTGAAGCACATTTAAAAAAAAATACTGAAGCATTTTGGATGAACATCTGAATTTCCAATTTGTTGATTGATATTAAAAGGACATTGTCAAATTTAGTCTCCTGAATTGAGTTTTGGAAAATAATTCAAATAAAAAAGGACAAGTAATGCATCCCAAAATGTATTTAGCTTATTTAATTTCACAGTTGTAGTTTAGTAATATTGGTTATAATAATTAATGTGTTAATAAATATACTGTAGTATATTTTACAAAAGTAATAAAGTATTACTCATGATTCCTCATTACTGGCCTATATTATTAAATCTGTTAAAGGGGAGAGACTGCCACTTTTGTATGAATTCCAAAAATTAGAGGTTCTACCGTACCTCAAAAGTTGTATCTTATAGTAGTTAATGTTCGCCAATTTTAAAATAAATGTTACGTTATGGCCAAGGACCATCACAAAAGCATCAACTAATTCCCGCTGTGTAAAATACAGTAATTTCTTGGCATTAGATGTTTGAATAATGTCTTTTACTGGCAACAAACATTGCACTGAGTCTGACGTGGTGCAAAGAAGATTTTTAACAGCAGTTGTCACTAAATGTGATCAAAACTATTTTTCTGGGTTTTTTTTTAAATTTTGCTATTTGCAGTCAGAATCTAGTCTCAAGAAATTGTGTAATATTGTTAACAGCAGAACATCTTACTGTAATAAATTATTTTAGATGTTCTGAAAATAGCAAATAAAATACTGTACACCAACAGCAACTCTCAGAAAATAATGTAATTTAATTTTACTATTTCTTTTACATACTACATTCTTGTAACTGTTACAGCAGAACAGTCATCTAGAATGAATTTGTCCAAGTAATTGCCCTTATTGTTGCTGAGGTGCCTCGTGAATACCAAAGGCTCTTTCCTTGGCCCAGCAGCAGGATGGGAGAACTTGGTTAAGTGAGGGATTTGTAGAGAATGTGTGTGGAAAGCAAACGCCAGATCTTATTAAACAGATCATCCAAGTTGACCCATCCACTCTCAGTAGGATGTCACCCTTTGGGAGGAGATAAAAAAAAGACAACTCAATTGGGTATTTTGAAATGTCAAACAATTTTAAATAAAAATATAGAGTTTTTAATTCAACCGTATTGCTTAATGTGGTAAAGAAGTCTCACTTGGAAAGAATTCTTGGTGCATATGTTCATTGACTAGTGAAAAGCCAGAGTTTCAAATCTATATAAAGACCAATCAGATTTCAGGTGTCATTCAATCCTTTTTTGTATCTCTTCTAGAACCTTAGCAGCACTGAGAGTTGAGAATCCTCACTTCTTGGTGTAATGCTCCTGGTATAGTCTTCATGTATGTGAGATTCTAAGGCATGTCTACAATGCAGCAGGGAGGTGTGATTCCCAACAAGAGGTAGATAGACTCTCACTGGCTGGAGTTGAGCTAGTGTGCCAGTGCGGATGTTGCGGAACGGCCGGTGGCTCAGGCTAGCTGCCCAAGTCCAAGCCTGCTCAACTCCCTGGGTCTGAGCTTGGGCTGGTAGCATGAGCTACTGCCAGTTCTACAACCTCCACACAGCTATTTTAGTGTGCTACCTCAAGCTGAGCTAGCACGAGTCTGTCTACCCGCACTAGGAATCACACCTCCCAGCTGCAGTGTGAATATAGCCTTTCTGACACAGGAATGAGTGCTTAATCTCATTTAGTTTTCATGAACTGATTTGTTTTGTTTTGTATTTTTGAACATGGTTGATATTGAAAAGAGCACATTTAAATAAAAATCCAGTACTGTAGATGTAAGGATTCTTAAATGTTTGGAAAACTTCCAAATAAACTTCCCCATAGTCCTGATAGTTCTGCAGATGTGTTTTTTAAAAATGGATTTAAGAAAGGAAAAATTATCCAGATGTGACTAGTACGTCTGATGTCCTTTGACCTTCACATTTTGATCAGCAGATGCTCACCTGGGACATTGAGCTAGTTGGCCTACACTTCCCTCCTCATGCAGATTCAGAGGAGGAATGTAAACAAGAGCAGGCTGTATTTTTGGAATTTTCTTGGCTCTTTCACAAGTCATCTAGCTCTTGCTTCCTCTAAGGTCACATCAGTTAACATTTCCTGCTTTAATACCCATTGTCTTTAATTTTAACAATTTAATGCAGTCCTAGTCTAAGCTGTAGGAAATAAATATTTTAAATTATTGCTTAAGCTAAGATTTGGGTAGTATAGGGCTATAATTTTCAAACTTAGTTGCTTAAAATTGAGCACCTAAAACCATATTTATACATTTTAATAAGTGTCCTGATTTTCAGAGGTACCATTGAGATCAACATTCAGACATGACATATCAGCATCTGGGATTTTTATCTGCTTCAACATGTAGGTCTCTGTGTTTTTGATGGTTCAGCACCTGCACTGGTGCTCTGGCATATTTGTTTTGGTGTTTAAGTGATGAGATGCCTATGTTGTCAATGCTTCAGTACCTGTGTTTGTTGGTGCTCAGCACTTGCTTTGGTGTGTCAGCATCACTATATTTTTAGAGTTCCAGCACAAGTGGTTGTGGTACTTCAGCTCCTGTGTCGTGCTGCTCCCTGACGGAGGGAAATAGTATGACTGGATATTCCCATCTCTGGGCTGAATATCTGGTACATCAGGTAGTTTGAATATATATTTCTGTGGCAAAGCAGTATTTATATTCCAGATAATTTTTGTACTATCTTTCAATCATTCTGAAACCTACAAATATCAATTCTTCTCATCAGTCTGTGTTACTGAAAATAACCTCACTGACTGAAACATTGATTTTTTTTCCTCAGGGATTGTAACATGGGCATTTGAGCTAATTTTTTTTTAATTGATGTGCAGCCCCGGCAACCCTGTCAATGAGATTGCACAGGATATAAATCAGCATGGAATGTGGCCACTTAAATTTTAAATGATGGCCTTGGATAGTAATTAACATTACAAAATAAGTGCACATTTGGCATATTTGAGTGAAACCATTCAGCTCTGATCTGACATGCAGTGGAAAGTGGAAATCTCACTTTGTGGATAAACGGATTCACTAATCGGAGCGAGAACATGTAAATTACTTTCATCATTCAGCATTTACCGAATAAGTAGTCCTTTTCATTGTGAAATATTTGTATTCTCCTACTAACAGGAAGGGTTTTTTAGTATAGATGCTGCTTACCACTAAAGAAAAGTAAAAATAAATAAATAAATAAAAATAAATTTAAAAAAATGTAATGTTGATATCCCATTTAGATCCCCGCTGGGTTGCTGATTTAATACTGACAAGGCCTACTGTCTCACTACTACATGGATATATGCATTAGAAAAGGTATTTTCAGGTGGCAGATTAATTTTAAAAGTACTTATATTTTAATTTAATAAAAGCAAAACAGTGTTCTGATAATATGATCACTTCTTTTCAGAGACTTTTATAGATCTATTTCCTCAATTATTCTAATATGTGCTCTAGTGTTTCTTGTACTAACAGATCTTTATTCATATATACTTGGTCAGGGCTAGATCTACCATAAGGGATAAAAATAACAAAGGCAGTAAAACTTCACTAATTTTACTAATCACTCATAGTGTTACAGGTGACTGTGAGCTAGAAGTAGATCAACTTTTGCTATTTTAATAAATATTTCATATTTTCAAATTATAGAAATACATGCCCCTTAACCAGTTTGAGAAATAATGCTTCTGTTTGCAGGCATGTAGCAGTTTAGATCAATTCTGCAGCTGTAGCATGAATTAGGGAAGGAGGATAGTCTTGTGGTTAAGGCAGCTGGAATCAACTCCCAGTGATGTCACAGGCTTCTTATGTGACTTTGGGCAAGTTGATTAATCTGTCTGTTCCTGAGCTTTAATGGGGATCTATATTCCTTTTCTCCCACTGATATTTGTGGAGCAGGTGACAGTTTTTTACTGAGTATATATACAGTGCCTAGCACAGTGGGGTCCTGATCCCACATTTGGGACCTTTAGACACTACTATGAAGTTTATAATGATGAAGTGTATATTTTTAACAAAAGCAGCCCTCAGGAAAGTTGTGTACCTTACTGGATAACTAATTTAAACTTGTAGGGTCAGCTAAAATGTACAGCTAAAATGTACAGAACCGAAGTCAAGGGGTATGTTTTGAGTTGGGTTAAAGCTTTCATTTGTACTGCCCTGATCTTTGTGGTGGTGTGCATATTTTTTCTTTCTTGTGGTCTGTTAGACTGAATGCTACTCTGATCATTTTAGGGGGTGAAAATCTAACCCAGGATCCAGACCATGCCCTCTTTTCATTAACCACGTTCTGTAGCTTTAGGTCTATGGGCTATAGCTTCCTTTTCCCACTATGCTGGTAGCAGGGTGTGTGTATGGAATTTGAGTACCCAGGTCATCTGCACACCATTACAGGATCATCCTTCACTGTGGTGTTCTTCCCTGGGTCACTTATACTCGCAGCCAAAATGACATTAGTACAGAGCAGTCAGATTACATCCAAAGATGTGCTGCATAATTTGAACGGGCCAAAATGTATAATCTGAAAAGCTTTTTTGTCCGTCCACCCCCCGCCCCAAAACACTTAATTTTTCACAAAAAGTTTTTCTTTTTCTTCAAAATTTTCATGTTTTCAAGAAATTTTCCACAAAACTTTACAAAAAATTTTTACTGAAATCATTTAGAACATTTATCTTATTTTTAGTTATCTGATTTTTTTGTTTGCTAAAACCACTGTTTACTTACTGAAAACCAGGTTTTCAGAAAACAAAACTCCACCAAAAGAACCCCAGAAGAACAGCTGAAAAATGGGAAATTTTTCAAAAAGTTGTTTTCCTGGGTTTTGAACCAGTTAGCCCCATAATCTTCTTCCAAATAATTATCATCAGGAAAATCTGTCCATCTGATTTCTCAGCTATGTATTGAACAGGTAACTGACTGTAGATGATATTGTTTTTAAAACAGCTTCAGGCTCTTCTTCAAATATGGTCAAAACTGCCTCCTAGAGAAGCATTAGAGTTGCTGGATTTCAATTATCCGGACCAGTATGTGAGAGAGTATGCAGTGGGCTGTTTACAGCAAATGAGGTAAGTAATGGTAATTGTTCCGCTGTAAAAGTATTATTGCGGGGGGGAGGGAATTGCATTCTACTTTTTTACAAGAGAAGAAAGGACTCAGACTCAAAAATGGTCTAAGAACACATTATTTCCCACACAAGGATCCCCCAAGTAAAATAATACATACAAACAATTAGATAAACTCTTTTAGAATGGCCCAATTATAGTCTAGTCTGGCAACCCATTAACACCTCAGTATACTGCCATTCTGGGAACAAGGTTCATGTCCTTCCCTTCCAAGAAGAGGCTGACAGTGTCCTCATCCCAAAGAAAGGAAATGTCTTTCCTCCCCACTTAGGGCATCTACACTTACTGGGGATCCATGCTGCGGTGATCGATGCACCAGGGGTCGATTTAGCAGGTTTAGTAAAGACCTGCTAAATTGACCGCAGAGCTTTCTCCCATTGACTCAGTACTTCACCAGAATGAGAAGAGTAAGGGAAGTCAACGGGAGAGTGTCTCCCGTCAATGCAGCGTGGTGTAGACACCACAGTAAGTCGACCTAAGCTACGTCGACTCCAGCTACGTTATTCACATAGTTACAGTTGCGCAACTTAGGTTGACTTACCCCCCGTAGTGTAGACCAGGCCTTAGTCAATGGGAGAATCACTATAATGTGGGGCCTTTGATGATGGGGAGAAGTACATGGATAGTGAAGTACTGTGAGGATCACAAACCAGCTACTCTGTGTCTGAAAATAGTGGCCCAATTACTCACTGTACCATTTAATAAAAAGCTAAGATTTGATAGAGTTGTTGACTTCAGTTTCTTCACAGAGGTAGTTTCTCCTGCTTGCAGTTCTTCCTTTATAGTGTATGTTTCTGCTGTTGTAAAAATTTTGCTCCACAATATGTTGAAGTTTATCATTTGCAGAATTACTGCATTTCTCTTGTCCTTGACTCTTGAACTTTGTATGTGATGAACAGCTTTTTATTGTCAAGGCTAGGTTATTGACAAAATATTTTGACTTCTTTCAAATGTAAACAAGTAATTGCTCTGTTAACCCTGTCTCACCTAATAATGCTAAATTGGTTATCTGGAATGATTATTCTTAGTAATGTCTCCAAAGCAGCATTCCCTTCAACAGGATATAAGAACTCAGTTTCAGACTTTTTTTATATGCCTGATAAAATACCTCAAGTAAAAATGTAAAGAAAATGTAATCTAAATGGTGGTTAATAATAGAATGGATGGAAGGGACCTTAAGAGGTCATCTAGTCAATCACCCCCATGCTGAAGCAGAAGCAAGTGTATCTAGACCATCCCTGACAAGTGTTTGTCTACCTGTTCTTAACAGCCTCCAATGATGGGGGTTCCACTGTTAGAAAGTTTTTCCTAATATCTAACCTAAATCTCCCTTGCTGCCAATTAACCTGATTACTTCTTGTCCTACCTTCAGTGGATATGAACAACAACTGATCACCATCCTCTTTATAACAACCCTTTACATATTTGAAGACTGTTAGGACGTCACCTCTTAGTTGTTTTTTTTTAAGGCTAAACATACCAGACAGCAGAAAAATACTTGTATTCTAGGCTTTCTTACAAAAAAATAATAGTTATAAATAAAGTATTATCTTTGTTGGAATTTATGCTACAACAGATTACAATACTTTTATCCAAATTAAACCTTAAGCATTCTACTAACTGTCACGATTGAGTTTTCAGTAACTTGTAAAGTTTTAATTTTTACTTTTGTGTCTCTTTTGGGTAAAGAGTTCTATAGGCAATTCAGAAGTGTAAAATCTAGAAAGTTCAGTGCGGGAGTTCAGATATGTCCTGACATCGCTTAAGCAACAAAGTTACTACATAAAAAATAGAGAATGCAAGTGTTTATTTCTCTTGGAAATAGATGGTTTCCTAGAAAGATGTATGTTATGTTTGAGAAGGAATAATTTTTTTTCAATTATACAGAACAATTAAGTTATAACAAGGGGGACCTGAAAGGTTATTTGGGTGGCTTTTTGAATGAATTATTGAATACTTTAGTTCTGGAGTTTTTTGGTTTGTTTACTTTTTTGTTTTAAATTTTGGTTGCTCTTGACATCTTTTTATGAGAGCCATTCTAAACCAACATGCCATATTTTCATTTTTAGAGCTACTTGATTGCAAAATTATCCAGGTGAAATGGGTGCTGAACCTCAAATAATTGTAGGCGGAAATTTTAATTCAGATCTTGGGTGCTGTGGTTGCATAAATATAGAGCTACCCATTTAACTTCAGATGCAGATGCAACCTCGCAGAGGGCTGGCAGAATTGTAAGGCCCCACAGAGATCTTGTAGCTCACCTTGACTGTCTCATTAGAGCCATAGGAATGACCTCAACATTTGGATAACCGTGAAGGATCAAATCCTTGGGAATGGCAGAACTGTACTTAGTGCACTCCCTTCGACCTGGGACCACTAAGAATTTATTTTTTCCCTAAAGACAAAGTTTGGCCATTTAGTCACCCTTACCTGGCATCCCTAAGTAAGCTTACTGCGTTTCACTGACCTGGATTGGGAGTTGCTGAAGTTTATTTTCTTAGGTGATTTCAATGTCCATTCCTGTCATACCTCTTGCACTACGTGAGGGGGCAGGGTGAGCCTGAGCTGTTGCCTTAGATCCATCTCCACAGTCAGAGTAATTGAAAGAGGGGCCAATGATCTGTTATGAAGCGTTGAAGGCAGTTAATCTGACTTCACACACACACTGGAAAAAATTCCTGTTGATTTCAGTAGATTTCACCCAAAGCGTTTTATGTCCCTTGATTTCCATCAGAAGTTTCTGCTCTAACCATAACGGTGTCGCTCCTTATTATTCAAGGTCTTCTAGAACCTCTTTGGCAGTTTCACACTCAGCCTACATGCATTATTTTTTCTTCCTCATTTGCCTGAAAGGTGGAAACCTTTCCTGTTAGATGTGGCTCTTACCATTGTTACAGACTGTGTGTCTCAAGAATCGATCAATCTAGTTACCTGGCTGTTTACGAGATTTTATTATCTCCTTCCAGTGATGAAGAGCTCTCTCAGTATCTTCTCCAGCTTGTGCAAGTTCTGAAATATGAACCTTTTCTCGATTGTGCCCTCTCCAGATTCCTGGTAGAGAGAGCACTTGCTAATAGGAGGATTGGGCAGATGCTATTTTGGCATCTAAGGTAAGAATTTCCCCTTTTTACTAGTGTGGGTGGTGTGTATCCTCAGCAGGCAGAATAAACTCTTTCATACCAAATACACGTTCTTGAGGATTTTTCATTTTAGCTATTCCCCAGTATTGTGTATTTCTTGATTTTGTGATTTCTTAACTTTGATGTTGATAATATTAAATTCTTCATAAAATGGCTGAAAAATCAGAAAATGTAATAACAGTAGCGCAATCTCCAAAACAAAAGCTACATTTAAAAAAATATTAAATTGCTCCATTTTGGAATTAATATTGTCATAATTTGGAAGTCTTATTTCTATAATTTGTTCTGCATATAAATTTAAATGCTTGTTTTGTTTGCATTGGAAATACAACATTTATACCTCACAAGTTTGAATGAATTTCACTTTTATTTGAATTCTTGTTGAGACATTAAATTTCTTTGATTCTTAGTTGCCACTTTTTGAAGGCAAGAGTAGAATGGCCTTTCTGATGACAAATACCTTGTAGGAAGAGCTTTAGTTTGTCTCAAGCTTTTACCTAAAAATAAAGTAAATACAGTACTACATATTTAATTTTTGAGTTGAGGATAATTAGCTTTTGTCCTAATACCTTTAAAATGGTTTGTTTTGGAGGAAGGGGGACTCCTTTGGAAAATTTCCACATTCCTCGTGAACCCTTGAGACTGCCTCCATTTTTCCTCACTATACCCCTGCCACTCTAGCATAACTGAAGCCTAGCCAGCATCATTCCCTCCATAGTTTTTCAGCAACATTTCTGGCCAAAGAGGTACTGAAGACAAGATATAAAGGCATTCCTTCCTTCCTAGTGATTTAAAATGCCTCTGAAATATTCCTAGGCCAAAAAATGAGGAAACTCCAATAGAAACCAACTCTTCTGCTTCAAAGTCTAGCACCTAGCCATTGAACTATGCTGCTGTCCTTAGGAAAAGTGGCCCTGCATTAGGATTTTGTTTTTTCAAATGTAGTTTTGCATTTTAGTTAAGTCAGAGTATTATGTTTTGTGTTTAATTACGGTAGTAATAAATTCCTATTGTAATAGCTTGAAGATTTCTTATCTGTAAAATGGATACAATCTATCTTTGCAACTCGGTGATTTTTTTTTCTGTTTTCACATGATGCTTCCTGTAGGTCAGAGGTGCACATACCTGCTGTCTCAATACAGTTTGGTGTAATTCTTGAAGCTTACTGCCGAGGAAGTATTGCTCACATGAAAGTGCTTTCCAAACAGGTATTGATTGTTTAAATATTTGTCTTCTCTTATTCCTGACTTGCAAGTGAAATATCTATTCCATCGATGATATGGGGCTCAGCTGCAAGCTCCTTCCGTAAGAACTGCTGTGTGTGAAAGGGGAAGGGAGGTAAAGAGAAGAAAAAGCTAGTGAGAGACATAGGAATGGGGAACCCCTGCCCCAAGCCACTGACACAGGAAGTAGCAAGGGGTTGGGGAGCCCCAGAGGAGGAAAGCTCTCCTGCATGGCAGCCATTTAACTATTCCTGATACTTGCAAATAGGGTGCATGCATCCCCAGGGAACAATGGGTTTAGTAGATTACTCTAAAAAGTCACTTCCTGCAGCTTTGGCTTTTGTTAAAAGGTAATTCAAACTGTTGCTTTAATAAAGAGGCTGAAATAATGCCTTAACAAGTTTAATAAATCTACATAGATTGCTATAAAGAGAAATGATGACAGACATAATTTTTGCTATCACTGTGGGGGTACCAGTCAAGAGAAGAGGTGAGGTTCAATTCTAAATATATTATAGTGTGCTGCTGTTAATGATCTGCCAATGTTTACATTGCAAAGCTTGTTCTGAAGAGTTTAATGTGTCAAAATTGCATTGGCTTAAGAGCTGGGCTGCTAGCAGTAATACACATTTTTGAAAAACAGAGGTAATATCTCTGATTTATTTAATGCACAGCGAAAACATAAACTGAGAGGAGGCAACAAAAAGCAACCCAATTAGAAATTGTCTGATCAAAATTTTCTTTTAGTTCTGATCACATCTGGGTTACAACTGTATCTCAAGAAGTAAATGAAATAGGAATGTACCATTGTTCTTCTCTCTTAGTGCTGTTCAGAAAGCATTGAAAAAGCCATCTCTCACAAATGTGCTTGTTAGTATTGTTAAAATCATAAAAAGACTAGGTGATGAAATGCTGTCAGTAAGAGACTTAAGGTCAGTGAAGTTTTCTATGCACTTCTCAGGAAACAAATGTCAACACAATCAAAGAAGGGGCAAAAAAGTTCCCAACTGTGCAAACACGGAAGAAATTCAAAGTAGAAATACTTCAAAAAGTTCCTGTTTGTTCAGTACAGGTTCCATTTTGTCCCCTTGTCACTGGTGTTTGTACAGCTCCTGGAACTGTGGAAAAGCAGAGTGCTTTTGGTTTTGACAGATGGCTGACCTGGCAGGTCCTCCACTGCCTCAGTTTTATAATCATACTGCATACAGCTTCCACAGCATCCTGTCTGATAGTTTATCTATAGAAATTTTGAACTTTAACTCAACACCTTATAGATTAGGCTGAAGTTTCCTTGTATAGAAACTAACTTTGCAAATGTGAAAGTAGAATATCCTTGAGTAAATAATAATCAGCCTTAGATTATTGAGCAAGTTAGCTTTGGTTTAAGGAGGATTTTATGTATACAATTATAATAAAGATCCATTTTATAACCACTTATCTCTAGTTGAGATTAAAATACAGCATGCACATGTTAATGTGTTAATCAGTAGCAAGCCTAGAGAGAATGTACAAAGGGCTTTGCTATATTGACATTTGGTGCTGTAATGTCACGGCATTTTCTTCAGTGTCTTTCCTCAAAAAGATTGCCACAAAGAAATAAACAGTTCCGTGAACATCACAAGGAATAATACGATATTGGTTACAAATAATTGTCCAGTTACAAGCAACAAGATTTAAAGTTGTTGGTTAAATAATAATAATCTCTTATAAACTCCTAGTAATCAAGATATTTAAGTATGTGCCTAACTTCCTCATGTGAGCGAAGTCAGTTGAAGTTAATGGCACTGCTCAAATGCTTAAAGGTTAGGGACATGGTTAAGTACAGTTGATTGTGGGCCATATAGCACTTTTCTTCCATAGTTCTCAAAGCACTTTTAACTCATTCTTGGTCACATTAAAGTTTCATTGCAACGAGGATTTAATAAAATAAAAACCATATGTTGATTTTCTTGAATTTCCCACAGATATACAATATGCCTTACCTGTGTGGCTGAGGTCAAACAATTGTGATCAGAGAGACATTTCCCCCCTCCCCCCTTAATTATTTGATTAGGGAGTATTAACAGTTTTACAGATCTTTGCCATATAAATATAGGAAACAGAATCATTACAACTGAACTTTTACTTAAAGAGACATTATACAGAAATACAGTAATCAGATCTCTCTGTTAACAGGGTGCTAACATATTAACAGAGTGAGCATTACTACACCACCAATGACATGTCATTTCTAGTGATTTTATTAAATTGAGTGATAACACATATTAAACAGACCAGGCATGTCTATCAAATGTTAATATTCCAAAATAATTGGACAGGTGTGCTGGGTTTTTTGCAGGTGAATGTACTTTGTCTGAGTATTGAATAAAATTTAGCCAATTATCTAAGTACCTGTTTATCCTCTGTCTGTTTTTTCTGGGTATTGGTATGGAAAAATTAGCATAACCACAACTTCCCATATGTTTTTTTTTAACCATTCCTCTAGAATTGGGCTATTTTTCTTTTCCAATGAGATGCTTTCAGTAGCTGAGCAGCTACTAGCAGACGAGAGACTAATTCTTCATTTCCTTTTGTGTGACCATTTCTGGAAGCCTCAGGAGATTACCAAAGGATAATTTAGTAATACCCATCAATTTGTGATATTTGATTACTGATTTCTGGGGTTGACAGCTTTCCAAACCCCACCCCTGCCTCGCCCCTTCCTGAGGCCCTGCCCCCTACCCAACCCCTTCTCCAGGGCCCTGCCTCTGCTCACTCCATTCCCCCCTCCCTCTATCACTTGCTCTCCCCCAGCCTCACTCATTTTCACCGGGCTGGGCAGGGGGATGGGGTGCAAGATGGGGTTTGGAGTGCAAGCTCTGGCAGCACTCACCTCCAGCAGCTCCTTGAAGCAGCTGGCATTTCTCTCTGGCTCCTAGGCAGAGGTGTGGCCAGGCGGCTCTGCATGCTGCCCATGTCCTTAAGCACCGCTCCTGCAGTTCTCATTGGCTCCGGTTCCCTGGTCACTCTCAGGGCAGAGACAGCACGTGGAGCCCCAGTAGCCGTGCCTCTGCCTAGAAGCCTGAGGGAAATGCCGGCCACTTTCAGAAGTCATGCAAAGCCAGGGCAGGCCAGGAGCCTGCCTTAGCCCTGCTGTGCTGCTGACAGGACTTTAATGGCCCAGACAACAGCACTGACCAGAGCTGCCAGGATCCCTTTTCGACTGGGCATTCTGGTCGAAAACCGGATGCCTGAAAACCCTAGTACTTTCTAATGACTGGACATGTCCACCATGAATACATAGTCTCCTTTTCCATCACAATTTCTCCAATTTATCCCCATTCAATCTAGATTTTTTAACCTGTCTGGTGTGAGGTACCCATTAAACAATATCTTAAAAAGAAATTTTCTTTTATTGTGCTACAGAGTGAGATTACTGGTCCTCTTTTCCAGATCAAACTCTATTCTTCTGGGGGTAATTTGTCTATCCAGATCCTTTTCCCAGCATGTCATACATGGGCATTTTTTTTTTAGGAAAGTTGTCTGCAAAGACTGATATAAACTAGTTAGATTTTTTGTTTGTTTGTTTCCTAATTGACCAGATGCCATTGCTTCTATTAGTTAGCTTTCTGTATGAAAGAGTTTTTCTAGAAAGTTGAGAAACATGATGTCCGACTTGAAAGTAGTGGTATTATGGGATAGTAAGCTAGTTAGTTTTGATCTCTAAATAAGTTAGCAAAGTTTCTTTACTAAATAGCTGGCAAACTGTATATATTCCATAGCCTTCCCAGTCTTTATAGCTCTCTGGTTCATGATTTGGATTAAGATCTGGATTATTTGCAAAGGGTGTCATTAGCAAGGGAAAAAAACTTACCTCAGACAAACCATTTCTAACTGGGTAGCTTTTTGTGTCCTCCCCTCAGTTCATTTGAAAGTGAGTCAACTATAGTGAATAACTAACAAAAATATTTAGAGTGAATTCCTGGTCCCATTTAAATCAATGACAAACTGCTGTTAACTTCAGTGGAGCCAGCATTTCACTTTTTACATAGTCAGTGAAGATAGGCAAACCAAACAGATAAGTCCTATTTTAATGTTATAATAGGGTAGTTTTCAAGTGTTTGTTATAATGGTGGGTGAAATGGAGGGTTTTAGCACAATTTTATTAAACCAGTGTTCACTATGGCCCCAGTTCTGCAAAAACTTAAACTTAAGCATGTGCTTAATTTTTTGTGGGATGAGTGGCATGGTTGTACTGAACTGATATAAGCCAGTTAAAGCAAGGTGCCTGAATCCACATTTAGATTCTTAAATAAATTTGTTTTTTTCAGAGGTGATGAATGCCCACTGACTTCAGTATGAATTTAGGTGCCAAATTTTAGGCATCTAGTTTGAAATTTGGCCAGAGTTCTTAGAAGTACATTGTATATGGAAGAGATAATGCATGTATATAGACCATACAGTAAAATAAGTTTTATGGGGAAATTTTTCAAAAACACCGTTTTATTTTAAAAAATAATTTAGGAGCTTGTCTCAATGAAAGTGTGTGGGACTTGTCACTTTTGAAAATGCGACTTAGAAGTCTCAGGCACTTAGGTGCTCTTGAAAATTTTACTCCCTTTTCAGAAATGGCATCTTCATTACAATCGACTCTTACTGTATTGAAAGAAACTGTTACTATTGCTGGCTTTAATATTTTAACCAAATCTTTAATTGGCCTTTTATTTTGAAAATGAGATTTTGCATTTGTAGTTGTATAATATGGATTTCAAATTATCCTTTTATTTAGAATTTCATAAATGATTCAGAAATTAATACTTTAAAAAATCTATTTCAGGTTGAAGCCCTCAATAAATTGAAGACCTTAAATAGTATAATAAAACTGAATGCCATGAAGCAAAGCAAAGCAAAAGGAAAAGATACAATGCACACCTGTTTAAAACAAAATGCATATAGAGAAGCACTTTCTGACCTCCAGTCTCCTTTGAATCCCTCTGTTATACTATCAGAACTATAGTAAGTTATATACGATTGTCTGTTTACATTTTCACCGTAACTTTAATACAGAAACACTTTGAGTTCTGTTGTCTGTGCAACTCAGCAGGCGCTCTGACACAGAGTACGTTTTCAAGGGTGGGAGAAGGTCTGTCTGTCTGGTATCATCCTAGCTATGTAAGCAAATTTCTGCTTTCTTAAGGTTAAAATGTCAGTTTTAGTTTGGGGTTGAAGATTTTTGCTATCCACCTTAAAACTCTTTCTGATCTCTTATTTAAATATATGTGTGTGATGTTGCACTCTATATGATTTTATGAAAGTATGTTTATGCGTGTGAATATAATGTAATTAAAATATGCTTCATGGAAAAGGTCTCTTGTAAGGTATCATTACAAAGCTTAATAATCTATTGAGTATGGTCATCCTATTTGTATCTGAAACTAGAAATATGAAATATAACTCTGAGGGCCTATTGTAATTATGCAAAGTGTGGGCCATTAATGGTGGTCTGGATCCCATCATCCAGGACAATTGACTGTGGATGGCTCTGTTTGGAGGCAGGCCTTCCTGTGAGTCAGGCTGGGAGGAATGAAGGCTTGGGGCCTTACAGTGACATGTGATCATGTCACTTGAACTGGAATCCATCTTTAACTTGGTGTTTTTCCATTGAGAAGGAGGGGTGGGAACCCAGAGGGACAAAGGATTCCCACCTTATGCAAAAGATATATAAGTGGGTGGAACAGAACAAACGGGGGAGCCATCATGAGAAATCCCCTAGCTACCACCTGATCTGGAACAAGGGCTGTACCAGGGGAAAGGATTGTGCCCATACTAGGAAGGTGTCCAGTCTGTGAAAGAAACTTATTGAAACATCTCTGAGGGTGAGATTTTTATCTGTATTCAGTTTTATTACTGTACTAGGCTTAGACTTGGGTGTTTTATTTTATTTTGCTTAGTAATTCTCTTTGTTCTGTCTGTTACTACTTTGAACCAATTAAATTCTACTTTCTGTATTTAATAAAATCACTTTTTACTTATTAATTAACCCAGAGTATGTATTAATACCTGGGGGGGCGGTCAAACAGCTGTGCATATCTCTCTATCAGTGTTATAGAGGGCAAACAATTTGAGTTTACCCTGTATAAGCTTTATACAGGGTAAAACGGATTTATTTGGGGTTTGGACCCCACTGGGAGTTGGACATCTGAGTGTTAAAGATGGGAACACTTCTTAAGCTGCTTTCAGTTAAGTCTGCAGCTTTGGGGCACGTGGTTCAGACCCTGGGTCTGTGTTGGAGCAGACGAGTGTGTCTGGCTCAACAAGACAAGGTGCTGGAGTATCAAGCTGGCAGGGAAAGCAGGGGCAGAAGTAGTCTTGGCACATCAGTTGACAGCCTCAAGGGGGTTTCTGTGATCCAACCCATCACAATATATATAAACCTAAAAGTGAGTCAGAGTACAGTCTTGGCATCTGTTCACAATAATAAACACGCTAGCCATTAGAATACTATGCTCAGCAGTTAAATATGAGCATAAAACTAAAATTTTACTGGGTTGGATTTAAAGAAGGTAATGTATTTTCTTAGAAAATACAGAAAGCTATTTCAGGCATTAGGTTTAGTAATTTCCAGATATAAATTTATATAGATATAGATAAATAAGTAACGTAAATTTGCCAAGTATAACTGACACAATAGTGCTGAAATGAAAGTTTGGAATGGCATTCAACCAAAGTATAATACAATTCCACACTAGAACTCTAAAACTTTTTATTGCCCTTCATTCTTACAAATAAAGAGTGTTTACTTAATTGAGTAAAATAGTTGTTGTATTTCCCTCCAGCGTTGAGAAGTGTAAATATATGGATTCTAAAATGAAGCCTTTATGGATAGTATACAACAATAAGATGTTTGGAGGGGATCTCTTAGGAGTCATCTTTAAAAACGGCGATGGTAAGTGATATTAAAAATTTATATTTTTTGCTCTTTTTTTTTTCCATTTAGACTGTATGGCTTTTTTATTACCGTAAGTTACCCATGCCTTCCTATGCTCGATAAGCAGATACTATTAAGCCTATCCCATTAGAAACTCATCCATGTGTCAGTTTATATGTTAGGGCTCCATATTATTTATTCACCCCATTTAACTTTTGGAACTGATGTAGTATTTGATTGGGCAGTATTCTTTGAATAGAATGTTATAATGTTTACTCTGTATGTTTTGATGTAATTAACTAGTGACTTTTTAATGCCTTTAATACAAACGACAGGAAATTATTTAATTAAAGTAGCAATTTTTTATCTTTCCCCTTGCAGATCTACGACAAGACATGTTGACACTCCAGATTTTGCGTTTGATGGACTTACTTTGGAAAGAAGCTGGTCTTGATCTCCGGTAAGAATTTTTACTGAATCCAGTGCAAAGAGAACCCAGTTCCCTGAGTAGATAAGGTACTCTAATGTGATACATTTTCACTTCTCATATCAGTAGTGATGTGACTAATGAAATCACAGAATTTTTTCCAAAGTTTTCAGGCCTTCTGGTTAACAAATGTGGCTGCAGTTATCACATGCAGTTGTTCTAAAGGTATTCACAAGTTATATGCATATTCAAGCAGTTATTTGATTGTGTCTTTTTGTGCAATCAGACATGGTCCACTATAAAGGTCTGAGGTCTTGTTCTGCTATGCAGTCTTTAACCTGAACTCTTACTTTGCTTTCCTGAATTCTTTTGCTTAGTTTTCCTGCAGTTCAGTGTGCTGATAAAGACTAATAAGGTTGAGAAGGCTTTGGGAAAAACAGATTAGTGCTGCCTTTGTGGCAAGGTAGTACACTCCAGTCTGACTAAGTCTGTCTCTCTCTTATGCCAGAAATCTTAACTGTTAACCCAGGGTCTTCAGCATAGTCTCTACACCAGATAGTGAGGAATAGTCTTCAACAAGCCTAGAATCTGGGAACCAGGTACCTTAAGCTTTAACAAACGGAATTGACCATTGAGGATGTGACTGTTTTCCTTGTCCCAAACTTATCTTCTCCACTGGACAAGGGCTTTTTAGTGACAAGAATGCATCTGACTAAAACAGCCTCAATGCCCACTGAGCACTTAAAAGAAAGAGGTTCATCATTCACAGCTCACCTGCTGTGCCAGCTAGGATTGTCTTCGCTTTTTCAGTCTTTTTCTGATGAAATTTCACTTGCTAGTGATTAAAATTCAGATGACCTTTCTGCTGCTCATTGTCCCAGCCTCGGGCAATATGGACCCGCAGTAAATGAATCTGACTTTTCAACTAAGGGAGGAGTCCAAGAAAACATCCCCAACCATTTCCTGCATTTTGTCCTCAAAGACCATTCAGTGTTACAAAGAAACACTTCAAAATTACTAACACTGACTCGGACAACTCTCAGAGGCACTCCACATAGGTTTATCCTCCTTGAAACCTAATAATGCCTGCACCCCTCCACCCAGCTTATCCAAAATATTGATTCATAATAGTCGAACAGTGCCAAACTTCCACTTTGCACTCACAATTAACTCCTTCAAACTGCAGATTGCTGGTGGACAGGTGCAAATTTAAGGATTTACACTCATATAAAGGTGAATTCCGCAGTGGCCAAAAGTTTTGATAATTCCATTTTTGCCAGAGAAGTCAGTGCTATCTTCAGGAATCTCCTAACCAGTGGTTCTCAGCATTTTTTGGTTTCTGACTCAAAATGGTCCAAATTATTGTGGGAAAGAAATAATGGAAGTAGTGCAGTGAATGGAAAATTATGTACTTTTTTGTTGTGTACCAAGCAAATATGCTGTCACCTTTGCCATGGTGAAGTCTCGTTGTCATGTTATTTGCACACATTTCTGTCTCGCATTTATATGACAGCTTTCATGCCATCAATTGCTATGTCTGTTTGGCTTTCTTTTGGAACTTAGGCCCAGATTTTTAAAGGTAGTTAGGCATTGCTGCATTCAGCATTAAAATGCCTAACCGAATTAGGAGCCTAAATCCCATCATCTGTCAATGGGATTTAGGCTCCTAAGTCCCTAAATCAGTATTATAAGTGAGATTTAGGCTCCTAAGTCATCTAGGCGTTGTAGCACTGAACACAGCAAGGCCTAAATACCTTTAAAAATCTTGGCCTTAATCTTTTGGTGACAGGAAACACTCGAATAAGGGTACAGCAGACTACTTTTATGATCCTTTGGTATATGTCAGGAATATATAGATCTGGAAAACATTGTCTGTGATATTCTGTGATGTAATGATTTTGTGGATTATCTGTTAACTTGGCCTTTCAGATCTAATATAAATATGCTTCGTGTTCTGGTCCAGGAAGTGGTAGTCCTAGTTAGCATTCAATACTGTGTATGTCCAAGTGAGGTAAAAACTTAGAAGACAAATCTCTGTTTGCCAGCCAGAGTAGAGAATTTTGAACAAAGAGCATACTTATGTTTGGCTATAGCTAGGAGGCTAGCCATTGGCTAAGCCATGAATTATCTAGGGGGCTAGCCATTGGTTGAGCTGTGAACTAGCTGGAGGCGGGGCTAGCTACTGTGTTGAATTGTGGGAGTGTGTGGATCTGCAATACCACTTTGCATTTCTCTAATAACCAGACCTAAGTGGCAAACAGAAAAAAATTGGAAATTAGACACATTAAGCTATTCATAAGTAGATATCCATATGGATCCCTTACAGGAGGATTTCAATATCTGACTGAGAAGTATTAGGTCTGTCGGAGACCCAAAGGCCGTGGAAGGAAATAAAGATTCTTCCCCTGGTGGTTTAAAAAAAAAATCTCAAGGCAGTGTCATTTTGTCATTTTGATGTACTTAGAGTTATTGTATCACTGACCAGCCAACTCCAGTTAAGCACTTTAATCTCAGACAGCCCTTGTGCAGCTCTCAAACTGAGAATACATTTATGTGGCAAATATATGACATAGCTGTGTTGAGCACTTTTGAGGTCATTTGTTTCCTCTGCTATCCTTAATTGCCCTTAATGGTCATTCTGGGGCAATGCTGAATGGGCTAGAATGTTTGAATACCAAGTTCTGTTGACTTGTCTTTTCTCTGTATCTCCAAAAAATACATAAGTATGAGGCCGTTGTCTCTGTAGGTACACCTTCCCCTGGTATAAATCATCCTTCGCGTCTTCAAGACAGGTTTCTATTAGTAGGGTGGCTTTTCCCACAATGTCCAGTACACAGAATTCATGCATACATATCAGTTAACTATTACTTTTCAAGGACTCAAGATATCACCTTGAACAGTGCTTGGTTACAATCTGGAGGGAGGCAGGCTCTTTACATAGAGTATAATTCAGGATATAGACATCGTGTCTCTAATATAAATGTTACACACATTATTAAAATCATCCAAATTTACAGACTGATAAAATCAGGCTAGATATGGCCATCACAGCATGTCATTTTAGTATTTTTCATAATTCAAATATTTTACTGGATTGGAGTCCTCTTTGATTCGTTGTTTTACTGGCATACATGTCTATTAGTTGATATTACTGGAAGTAGGTTTCCTACTGCTTTTTCATCCCAAAAAGTTGGCTTGTGACCATCGCCTGCATATATTTATAACCTGTGCAGCTACTTTCATTAATAGCAGAGGCTCAACATTTCTGTAGAGTGCAAAAATGGCCACAAAGGAAACAATCACAAAGTGCTTTGGGAGCAAATTATGTTCCTGTATATGCACTTGTAGTTCATTATTGAAATTACTCACTGAAGAACAGAATTTTATTTATTGCACAGCATATTAATGTACCACTGTCTTTAAATGTTAATATTTATCCTTTTTAACCCAAACTGAAACTGAGTTCTGTATTTTATTTTATTTGGTAATTTGTATTACATTGGATTCTTACTTAAAATTTAAACTGGCAAGTTGTATAGTAGAGGGAAAGAAGAATGTAGACAAAGGTTCAAGACAGGACTAGGAAAGATTACTATCCCCCGTCCACTCCTTCCTCTCCCTCACCTGGAGTAAGTATTTCAACTCATTTGTTTGGAAACAGTTTGCACTAGTGCGGTATATCCTAATTCTGCATAATTGTGGGATGTTTTTCACAGTGAAAAGTCTCTAGCATAGAAACCAAATACATTTTAAGACCTTATATACAATGACCCAAAAGTAGACACAAGTAATCTAATTATTTAAAAGGAGTAATCTAAAAATAGTTAATACTGTAATTTTTAATTAAATAAAGCCAAGGAATTTCGCAGTGTTGAGGAGGAAATGGAGTTTGCCAAATCTCCCAGTGTCATCTTACCTGTTAAGAGAATACTGCCTATCACTGCAGGAAATTGCCCTTGTGAATTTCTGTGCTGAAATTGAAATCTATCCTCTTAAAGGCATTTAGGCAAAAATCTTCTCTCAGCTTTCTGTGGTATATTTAAATACGTGTCTGACTTAAGTTGGGTAAATAAAGGAATATTAGTGTTAAGATCATCAATCTGATCTCTCTTCGATCTTTTATACAGGTATCTCAGTTGTGTATGATGATTCATGCTACGAGGTACAATACTTAGACTGATCATTTTCACTCTGCCTAATTTTATAAGTTTAAGTCAGAACTTTAACTTTTTTAATGTAGTTTTGTATTCATTCTAGTCAAATTTGAAGCATATTTAGCACAGTCTAATATAGCCTGAAGGCAAAACGAACAGAGGCAACAAGATGTGGGACTGTTACAAATAAGCCTAGTTTCTGTTTGATGTAAGGTAATGCATGCCTGGTGAAAGTAACTTTCTTTGCCTAATTTTTTTCTACTTCTGTGCTTTGTTTAAATAAACCTCCAGTGAGTTAACTCTTAAATGCTCTTTTTTACTAGAGCTGTTAGCATAATTTTCAAAAAATTACATTTCCTTACCTGTTACGTTTGCCTTTATTTCCTAATGGCAGTTTTTCAAGTTAAACGGTTTATATATGGCAGGCTCTAAACTCAGTTCTTCTGACCTGGAACATACCTCCAATGTGAATAATTACTACATCTCATAGATGATGTATATAGTGTCATTGAGGTTTAGTTCCTGCACTGAGCCCTGAAAAAGTGCTCTTTCATTTATTCTTATAATTGGATTATAACTGATTCTCATGAAAATTTTCAGAAAATGCTTTTGACTTCTGCGCAGACTACAATTAAAAAAAAGAGAACAAACAAATTTTATATTAAAGACAAGAAGAACTAGTTAAGTATGAGATCCCTGTAATAATTGCTTTCTTACCACTTGTTCCCTGATGATAAAGGGAACAAAGGGTGAGAGGGAGAAACATGATGTAATAAATCTGCAAAGCAGTTTCTGTTTCACTTCTTGGTATACATTAGGGGGGATCTTTTAAAAAGTGTATATTTACCTTACCATGCTATAAATCCTTCATTGCTATCTTATATTTGAAGTATAGGAAAATGCCACAGTTCATCTGAGTAAAGTTAATAATAAAATAAGATACTGTAAATGTTTAAAAGTAGCTCAATGTGCTGCAATGAAAACGTACATGATTTTCAATAATTTAGGGATTGGAGACTTAAATGAATAGTGCAGCTATCACTCATTTTGGACCAGTTTTGAAATGCTATTTCTGAATACCAGTGGAATAGAATATATTGTTGATCTAGCTATTATCATGGGTTTATGCTAAGGAAGGAATAAACATAATTTCCTGCACCTAAAGAGTGGTAATGATGGTTGCTTAACTGCTGTAGACTTCTGACATACGATTTACCATAATGTACCTAATGAAGAGGGCAAACTTTTTAATCATCTCTGTAAATAGTCATGAACTTGACACTTCTTTTGTATACCCTCCATGTTTTTCTTCCTAAGGTTCATCTTTAGTACCCCTCTTAAAGCTTAAGAGTTGCTCCCATTATTACCATCTTTAACATACATCCCCAGATCGTAGTCACCCTCCTTCTCCTCATTGATGACTGGACTGGACAGCACAGAATTCCTTTCAGAGCTAGTAGGTCCTGCTCTTATATCTTCCAGTCTTTGTTACAGAGCAACATAAAGAACTCACCTCCTTCCACCCACTCACTACAGCGCTGAACATAACTGTGCACTAGTACCAGTTCCAAGAATTGAATTACAAGATAAGGAATATAGCATTATAGTGCAGGACACTAGCTATTAGGCAGCTGCCTCTGCCACTTCACCTACTGCTGCGGATACATATACAAACACACAAATGTTAGTTTTAGTTGATTACACCCCACACCCCTTTAAAAAAAAAAAAGACTGATTTCTAAGAACATCTTTGGAACTAATGTTTCTAACAATAGGTTGATTTTTTTTAACAGTCTTGCAATTTAGCATTCCATGCCCTATCATTATCCATAACTTGAAACCATGTGAGGTACAGAGCTGTAATCTTTACAGTTTGTGATTTTAATTGCTAAACTATGTACATCTTTGCAGTAAGCTAGAAGTCAGCATATTTTTAAATAATATTCAGGCTGCACCAGCTGGAGAATTTGATCTCATCATTTAAACATTTGTAGTTGAAGACTCATAGTATGATTTGCAAAGGCACATCGCATCAAACCACACAGATATGGAAAATTATAAACAAGTTACCCATCAGGAAAATATGCTATTTATGAGAAGATTCCTTTTAGTAAAGTCTAAGATAGAAGAAGAATTTAAATAGACAAATTACTTCAGGAAGTGTATGTTTGCTTTAGGGTAATTAAATGTTTGCTTAGTTGCTGTAAAGTTGAACATTTAAGTTAATTTTTTTTTTGAAAAGAGGAAAAATATTTGCTGATAATTTATACTATTATGAATAGCCTACAAGAGGTTGCTCTAATACTTGGGGGCAAGGACTGCCTTCCTGGCAGCTGGAGAGCACGAGATCAGGCAGTCCGTTACTCCCTTCTCAGGGATAGACTCTATGACTCCAGCCCAGCCCCACACACAGCGTCTGGCAATTGGGAATTAATTTGATGGGTCATTAGATATGTTTTCTCTGACTGACCTTCTTTCTAAGGTCGTCGAAGAGAGATGCCATGCAGTCCAAAGATTGTCCCCATAAACTCTCAGAAAGAGTCGTAAGGGGAACCCCCAGAGAGAGCTGAACCTGTAGATCTGTTTGATTGGGAGCCCTGCTGTCATCCATCCTTTATAATTCATGCTTATAAACAAAATTCTGAGGGGGTGTAGAGCCTGCAAAAAGAATTAAGAAGTATGCAGGCAGCAGCATCCAGATGGTGATCCAGGCACACTGAAATAACCTTAGTTATGACAGTAACAGCATCCAGCCCCCACAGTAGCATATGCTGGAAGCAGGGGAGAGAACCATAAGTCACCCCTACCGCAAAATCAAATGTAAATAACCCTATTTCTCCAGCACATGTGTCTCATCAGAAAATATAAAAATAACCAGGCTGGGCTCTTGTGAAGGTCAGGGGTTGGGTGTGTCTGCTGTTCATGAGGCATAGAGCCTAAAGAAAGGATGAATAGCAGGCTTTGAAAAATATGTCCTCAATTTATTTGCTTGAGGACTAAAGCTATTAGCATAGGATGAAAATACTGGTACTGCCACACAACTGAAGTCTAACCATATTTAATTTCCACTGACACATCTTCAATCCCCCAAATAAAGCAATTCAATCTGGTTGAAAAAAATCACACCTACCCCTCCAGTCCAGTCAGTTCTGCCCCTTCCTCTCCAATCCTCCTGCCCCCCATTTCTTTGAACAATAGGTCTCCCTTTCACTGCTGCCCCTTGTGCTGTCCTGGGTGCACAGAAGGCCCTAGGCTTCCCAGCTTCTCCTACTTCACCTGGGACCTCTGGATCCTTAGCCACCAACCACACTCCTGTGAAAACAGCAAGGCTTCAGTTGCTCTATTGCTTCTTTTCTCCACCTTTCCTTTTAAAAGAGCAGGAGCACATGCTTACTGCCTCAATCGAATCTTCTCATGGGAGCCTTATCCAATCTGGGGGCCCCTGCCACCACAGATGTTGCAGCTTCAGTGAACTGGCCCTCGTGCGGAAAGCGCTACGCAGCAGATGAGCAATCTGGGATGGGGGCCAGACTTCTCTTATAACCACCACAAGCCTGAATGTTTATTTTAGAGCAATTCTAAATGGAGGCTCAGTCCAGTTCTTCTCTTCTGCTTGGCGTCTACACAAGGAAAGAAACCCCAGCAGATCATCATCTCCTGGAAGGGAGACAAAGTATTCAGCTACTGGGAGCATGTGTTGGTCTTCTGTGCTGCAAAGCTGGACAGGGGTAGGAGATTTAGAGACCAACCTTTCACCTGGATATATTGACTTGCTTTACAGTCAGCCTATCTCATAACTTCAGGTTTGTCTACACTAGGAAAATGAGTGGTATTTTAAAATATGTTATCGAACACATTTTTAAACAGCATTTTGCCATAGGATTGTAGGTAAAGATAATTAAGTTTAAAAAACATGCTACCTGGTCATGATTAACTGTTAGAGGGCAGTGAATGTTAGTCAACACAACTTTAAAATACCACCCATTTTCCCAATGTACACAAATGGTTTCAAAGGCTGTGTATTTTTTTCTAGGACTCAACTGAACTTTCACATATAAATCAAAATGCTTTAATCCAAAACCTACATATTACAGTGTTTGGTACATTGATAGGCAAAGAGAGTTATATACATATATTTACCTTTCTTGTCTAGAAGCTTACAGTGGATTTTCATTTTTACCTGTATTGATAGGTGTGACGTCTGGCATTGGCATTGTGGGTACTACAAGTAAATTAAGGGAAAGTTTATTTAAAAAAAACAAAGAAAATCTTTCTTTAAAGTTTGTAGGATTTCAGTCATTTAGTAAACTGAATGCTATACCTGAAATAGAAGAACTTGCTGATGTAATGAAGTACCAATACTCTCCCATTTATTTGGAAGAGATCCCTTTTGAAGAATTAAAGCTTTTGAAATAGTTAGGGAGTGAAAAATACTAGTGAAAATATCGTGCGGAAAGAACATTACATTTATTGCCAAAGATTGCTTATAGATCTGTCAGTGATCTTTACATAGTCTTAAAAAAGGAGGAAGGTATCCTACTGACAGATGTTGAAGGCAAAAAGGCTAGAAGGAGATGGACAGAGCCCTGAGGATTTGTCCCCAATTTGACTCCTGTCAAACTGTCTCTCTGACAAGAATGTTTTTTCCTCCAGTTGTAAGCACACTGTCCTCCAGGGGCTGAATAGCTTTCATCATTGCTTGCTTTTGAAGGGGAAGTTGTTGGATATGTGCCAAGTTTAGCTGCAAGTAAGGTAGGTTGAAATGCCATGGAAGAGCGCCAGCTTGCACTTTAACCTGGCAATACTTGGCTTACATTTTCATGTCGTGATAAGGATGGGAAGTGTTCCTTGCATCATGAACCCTGGTGTTATGCAGTTGTTATATGTATTCTTTAATTCCAGTGTGAAAACTCTGTCTTGGATGTTGTTGTTTTTTAACTAGGAAAGAGACTGTAATAAAAAAGAAAAGGTTACAAATCTGAATTTTTTTTTTTAGTTTATTTTAAAAACAGATTTCTGAAATACTGAGCAATAATCTGGATATATATTATAACCAAATCATCTACATTTAGGCTTTATTTTATGGTTCTCAGACAGATTGTATTACATATATATGATTCTGTTATTCCACTGAATGGTAGAGATGGAAAAAGTAGCAGTGCTTCTCACTGCCAATGGAAGATTATTCCTGACAGTATGGTTTTTTTAGTGCTTACCCCAGTTCAATTTTATATGTCCCTAAAACACAATCAGTTTCCTGAATTGTGTAGGGGCAGTTAAGAGATGTTTACTGGGGGGGATAGTCTGTGGCCGGGCCAGGGTTGGGATTCTCAATCCATGTATTCTCTTCAGCCTGCCTTCTAGCTTTGCCCCAACTTGTCCTTCTGCTGGTCCTATCCCTGCCCTTAACTAGGAAACCATAAAAGGGGTTGGTGGCTTTCAGCGGTGAATTCTTGACCCAGATTCTGAAATGGTCCTGCATGAAGAGAGAACATGGGTGATTGGCAGCAGGAGGCATTCTACCTGCTCATAGCAGTCCAGAGTTCAAACATTTACATAGTGTAGGGTGACCATATAGCAAGTGTGAAAAATCAGGACAGGGGTGAGGAGGTAATAGAAGGCCATATTTAAAAAAAAAAAAGCCTCAAATATCAGGACTGTCCCTATAAAATTGGAACATCTGGTCACCCTAACATAGTGAGAGAGGGCTAGAGAAGTTGTGAGCGGAGGAGACTGTTCTGCGGCTAGGAGTGAGAAGAAGGGAAAAGTGTGGGTGGGAAAGTAGAGAAGCATTAATTCAGCTTCTGCCCTCACCCTAACAGACAAGGTCGTCAGTTCACCTTTCAAGACCAGTGGGTAGTAATGTTAACTATATACTTTTCAGCTTATGTCCACTATATTTGGTGCCATATTTTGGTCTAATTAAATAAATCCTAAAATCAGTAACCAGCTTTTTAATATTTATGAATATTTTGTAATTTCTGTTATAGTTAATATAGTAAATTTCAGTTTTAGAATCAGTTACTTTAATGAAGATGTATAAAATAGCAGTCTTCTTAGGGTTAGTGATGGGAATAGTGTACAACTAGAACACCAGATTTGATGAAACTGCTTCATATTTATTTGAGTTGTAAATATTGCTAGCATCTATATGACCCTATTCTCCATATTTGTAAATACCTCAATTAAATTAGTTCTGCATTAAATAATCTTAATCCTGTTTTTTGTATCCCCCATCCATACCTCCTCACCATATTGGTTGCATTTGTGTGGTCCAGTTCAATCTTAGCTCTAATTTACTTCAATATGAATTATCAAAACTGAAAACAGAATATATTACCATTGTTGAGTATAACGTAATTATGTGTTGCCAATAGGCTCGTCTCTAGATGGTCTTCGCTATCAACATCAGTGCCTATGGTGTGCACTTCCTTGTCTTTGACAATTTTCTTGATTTTAAATTAGTGTGCTGGTGGTGGTCTTGGAAAAGAAATTCCAGATTTGGGTTTTCTATCTCTTTGTAATGCACCCAAGCAACCTACAGTGGTCATTCTTAAACACTTTAGAGGAGATACTGTGCTACCTCTTTATTAATTTCTTGAAACTTTTTAATTGAACTAGGAAGAATGGAAATCCGATAAATATTGTGCTAAAATATAGAGGGGCTGGATTTTCATTGGCACTCAGGCATCTTTAAACCTCTCTGACAGTATAAAGGAATCTTAAAGTGAGTGTGAATGTAATTTACTTCCTCTTTACAGCCCGTTTACATTCTAAACTAGCAACTGACATGAAATGGCTCCCTCTATTGTTGTTCTAACAGAATTACACTTCTGTAAAAAGCAAAGTGTTGCCAATTTCCCATATAGTAGAATCCCTGTTTTGCAGACTAATTGGGGACTGAGGAGTGTGCAAAGTGGAAAAGGTCTTTAAGACCTTTTAAGCACTAAGAATTACAGTAGGTACAGTGTATAAATTGTAGTATTGTGCACTGCATCATTTTCTTCTTGTCCTTCCAAGCATTGCAAAACAATTTCCAATACACTAAGGGCATCAAAATGTGAAAGAATGTTGACTTGTTCTTCATCTACATGATTTTTGTTATGTGATATCCTCCCTCCTGCCCTTCTCTCCTTCCCCCCCCCAATAAATAAATCAGGAAATCGTTCCATATAAGTGGCCATTTGTAACTTGTAAGATTGGTATTTGTAAAAGTGAGCTTCTACAGCAGTTTCTGTATTTATGTAGAGGAGGGAAAATACTATTTTTAAATAAAGCATTGACGTTTTCACTCTGGAGACATGTCCATTTATTAACTTCTGAGAATTTAGCCTTAAAATTAGCATAGACATGCAGCCCAAGAATGTTTGTGTTGAAAGAAACAGTCTTCCTAATTTTTTTTAATAGTGTCTCTGTTTTGTTTCAGGATGTTGCCATATGGTTGTTTAGCAACAGGAGACCATTCTGGCCTTATTGAGGCTGTTTCTGCTGCAGAAACCATTGCAGATATTCAGTTAAATAGTAGCAATGTTGCTGCTGCTGCTGCATTCAACAAAGATGCTCTCTTAAACTGGCTAAAGGAATACAATTTAGGGTAAATTTTCATGTGTATTTCTTGCTTATAACTTATGTTATAAAATTTCCTACAAGGTGAAATTCTGTTTTGAGGATTAAGAAAAAAATAACAAATCCCATTTTAGGGTCCAATCCTGCACGGTGATGCAGAGCACCCCTTTTTCAAGTAAATTTTCAGAAAATGTATTCTGTATTCAGAATTAGTAGAGCATACACTGTATTATTCACACATAATAAATAGGTTTGATCCCCTCTTTAAATTCAAAGCAACCTTAATTCTGGAGCCATTATAGCATCACCATAATGCATATCCAAAAGGATTGGGTGAGATTCTGCACTGCACCTCTAAGAGGCACAGCAGAAAACTCACAGCCCAGGGATTGGGAGAGGCTAAGGTGGCTGTAAACTCTGTAGTCTCAAGCATAATTTAGACATCCCTCAGGACTTGTCTGGGACCCGTTGGGCCATAGCGCTGTCTGGAATCTCCAAGCACTGTGTGCTGTAGCCCTGCCTCCAGCACTCTCTGTATGCCAGGGCCTGCCAGGGAGTCCTCAGACAGCAGTCTCATTGCTGTCTTTCACTGTTTCTGTGCCTTGAGAGTCTTCCCTTGGCTGCATCCAAGACTTTTAGCTGCCTATTACATTGCTCTGTCCCTTTTGCCCAATGTAAAAGGGTTGAGTGGAGTGATAATCTCTCCCATTATGTGCATGCAGGTATGCGCAAGTACACACATATATAGCTGTCTTCGCAAGTTTGTTGCCTTTTTCTTTTTAGATACTGGATCCATATTCAGATTCAGGTTGCTCTTGGAGTTCAAACAGCAGTCCAAACACTGCATTTAACATTGGCAGCATCATTGCATAAGCCATGAAACATAGTTTAAAGAAAATAATAATTACACATACCTAATGGCTTGGTGCTATTGCCTACTGTAATCATTTCATGTCTACATAGTGAAATGGTTTAATAATCCTGCAGTTGGGCTGTTTTAAAATATCCATCTCTGATCCTTGTTTAAGCAAAATTGTGTGTTTTCTTAATGTGAAAATAGAAGGTGAATTATTGCTAATGTGCAGAATTATTGTTTGCCTTTGTGTTTTTTAGAGATGACCTGGATCGAGCCATCGAGGAGTTCACCCTGTCTTGTGCTGGCTACTGTGTAGCTACTTACGTACTGGGCATTGGTGACAGACATAGTGACAATATCATGGTCAGGAAGAATGGTCAGGTAAGAATCCTGTTAGCAGTTAGATGAACTCTATTTAAAAAAAAAGTCTTCGCCATTGTAGTTCTTGTATAAAGCTTATTTGAGAGGGTTTTTTTTTCAGGTACCTTTGTCTTATTCTAGTTTTGGTGTCTTATTAGAATAAAACATATAAATATGGAACTCAATATGTAAATAGTAGTCATTATGGTTAACTCAGTTCTGGTAGATGGGGAGAGAAAGTGAATCTTGAGGAAAGATTTTAATCAAGAGAGGATAGCAGCTTAGAGACCACTGCATATATTGTAAATAATTATTTGTCAAGTAAGATTGTTCTGAATAATTCATCACTTCCCTAAAACCCAATAAGTCTCCTTATTAGAGCTGGGCATTTTTTTTTCATGCTAATCATTTTTTCACTGAAAAATGCTGATTCTTCTTCGAGTGATTGCTCCTATGCATTCCAGTTAGGTGTGCGCGCCGTGCGTGCACGGCTCTTCGGAAGATTTTTACCCTAGCAACTCCGGCGGGCCGGCTGGGCGCCCCCTGGAGTGGCGCCACTATAGCGCTAGATATATACCCCAGCCAGCCCGTCCGCTCCTCAGTTCCTTCTTCCCGCCCGTGACGGCCGTTGGAACAGTGGAGTGCTCCTTTGACCTCCACATCCCTAGCTTATCTCTGGTTTTCGTTGTATTTAGTGTATATAGTTAGTTAAAATAGTTAGTTAAGTTAGTTTATTAAGTAGATTAAGGGGAATTAGGGGGGCTTAACCCCTCTTTTCCCGACCGGTGCGGGCTTATGCCCAAGGCACCGGGGTTTAAGCCCTGTGCGGCTTGCCAGCGGCACATGCCGATTGGGGACCCTCACGACTCCTGCCTGCGCTGCTTAGGAGAGGCCCATCGTGCAGATAAGTGCCCAATTTGCAAATCGTTTAAACCAAGAACGAAGAAAGAGCGGGACATTAGATTGAAGCAGCTCTTAATGGAGTCGGCGCTTACCCCTGCGGTGCCGACACCATCAGCCCCACAGTCATCTTCAGCGCGGAGCGCCCCAGCGGTTCCCGACCGGTCCGGTACCGAGACTCTTAAAAAGAAGCAGCCGGCACCGACGCCTCGGCACCGTTCCCTCTCGCCATCGGGGAAATGCAAGCCGCAGCAGAAGTCTACCAAGACATCTGCGTCGGGACCGCTCGTCCAGCCGCCAGCGCCGGCTCCCTCGGCACCGGCTACAACAGCGCATAGACCATGCGTGGTACCATCGACTCCGGCACAGACAGGGCCGTTGAGTCCGGTACCTCTGTGCTCCCCGGTGCAAACCGTGGTCGAGCTGCCTCTCCCGTCGACGCCCGAGACTTTCTCGACGGCAAGAGAGCTCATAGAGCTCACAGAGGCACCGAGCCCCCGGCACCGCCGGTGCGGGCTGTGCAGTCAGTGGGCAAACCGGCCATCATGAGGCCGCCTTCCCCTGACAGACGGGATAGAAGGCGTTCCAGGTCACGCTCCCGATCCCGGAGACGGTCGTCTTCACGCCGATCTAGATCCCGGCACCGGTCACCATCCCGGTACCGTTCTCCTTCTCGGCGCCGGTCGCAGTCCCGGTACCGCTCCACATCGCGGTACCGGTCGCACTCCCGGAGACGATCCCGGTCCCGATCTCCCGACCGTCGGTACCGAAGAAGGTCCGGATCCCGGTATCGCTCCCGGTACCGATCATCACGAAGCCGCTCCCGCCGACGTCGGTCGAGATCGCGGTCGACCTCCCGGTACCCGCACGGTCGATGGTCCCGCTCTCGCTCCCAGCACCGCGACGACCGGCACCGATCCCCGGCACCGTCCAGGGACAGACCGGCGGCATCGACGGCGCAGTCCCTGAGCGCCTCTGCCCTCCCATGGCCTTCCCGCCAACCTTCGGTCGCCTCTCAAGCGGGCAGCGGTGGTGATCTCCGGGCCGATCCCCAAGGGCAGGACCACGGTCCGCAGCAGTGGGGTTTCTGGACCCCCTGGGCCTATCACAAGACTCAAGGGGTCCCCTCCCTTCAGCGACCCAGGACCTCCGACCACAGGGTGCCGGACGCCACGGTCAGCAGGCCCCCTCCATCACCGCCGGTTGAGGCTCCACCGCCACCTGTAGCGGCAGAGCATCCCGTAGACGCGGAGGCTTCGCACCCCATGGACGAACCACCTCTACAAGCCATGGGCCAGGGCCTATCCTCGTCTTCCTCGCCGGATGAGGCGGTGGCGGGGGCATCAACATCAGACCCCCCTCCGATTGACTTGAGGGCACACCAGGACCTACTTCGACGGGTGGCACAGGCCATGGACCTCCCAGTCGAAGAGGTCGCTGAAGATGAGGACCCGGTGACCAGGGTGCTTGGAGCTGAGGCCCCGCTGCGGGTGGCCCTGCCCTTTATCAGGACTATCCAAAAGAATGCCACTATGATCTGGCAGTCGCCAGCGTCCATCCCTCCCACCGCTCGAGGGGTGGAACGGAAATACTCGGTTCCCCCCAGCGTGTACGAGTATTTTTACACGCACCCAACTCCGGACTCCCTCGTAGTACAGTCCGTGAATGACCGGGAGCGACATGGGCAACCCGCTCCGGCGCCAAAATCCAAAGATGCACGGAGAATGGATCTGTTGGGCCGGAAGGTCTATTTGGCCGGTGGCCTCCAGCTACGGTTTGCAAATCAGCTGGCTCTCCTTGGTCGCTACACCTATGACACTTTGGTGTCCCTCTCTAAATTTACGGAGCTGATCCCAGCAGCCTCCCGACCGGAATTCTCGGCCCTTCTTGAGGAGGGCAAGAAAGCCTCCCGGTCCTCCCTCCAGGCCTCTCTGGACTCAGCAGACTCAGGAGCCAGAACCCTGGCCTTGGGAGTCACCATGCGGAGAATTTCCTGGCTGCAGGCCTCCACCTTGCCGCCCGAGGTCCAGTATACTCTGCAAGACCTCCCTTTCGACACTAAGGGCCTCTTTTCAGAGAAAACGGACTCGAGGAGTCAGACCCTCAAAGATGGTCGAATCGCCATCCGCACCCTGGGTATGCACACACCGGCTACCCAGCGGAGGTCCTTCCGGCAGCAGCCGTACCGGCCATTTAATCAGGCCAGGTCACGGCCTGATAATGGGCGCAGAGGCAGGCTGAACCGCCGTAGACCATCGGGCAACCGGCGTAACCAGTCCCAGGCGCCCTCCAAAGCCCCTCAAGGGCCTAAGCAGGCGTTTTGATGGGACGCCCGAGGACGGCCCTTCAGTCTCTTCACCGGATCCTTCCCCGTTATTTTTCAAACGTCTTTCCCACTTCCTCCCGGCGTGGTCCCAGATAACAACGGACAACTGGGTTCTGCACACGGTAGAGTCTGGTTACCGCCTTCAATTTGTTTCGCTCCCTCCCTCCCACCCACCCTCCCGTCCCTCTTCAGGGATCCCTCTCACGAGCAATTCCTCTTGCAAGAGGTCGAGACTCTGCTGAGTTTGGGTGCCATAGAGGAGGTGCCGAGCGACATGCGAGGCCGGGGATTCTATTCCCGATATTTCCTAATCCCCAAGGCGAAGGGAGGTCTCCGACCTATTCTAGACCTCCGAGAGCTCAACAGATACCTGCTCAAGCTCAAGTTTCGCATGGTAACCCTGGGGACCATCATTCCCTCCCTGGATCTGGGAGACTGGTTTGCCGCCCTCGATATGAAGGACGCGTATTTCCATATCTCAATTTACCCTCCTCATCGACGCTACCTGCGTTTCGTCATCAACAGCATGCACTACCAGTTTGCGGTGCTACCCTTCGGCCTCTCCACCGCGCTGAGAGTCTTCACCAAGTGCATGGCAGTGGTTGCCGCAGCCCTCCGCCATCGTCGGATACATGTCTACCCGTATCTCGACGACTGGCTGGTCCGCGGACCATCCCGCCAACTGGTAGCAAGTCAAATGGCCACGATCCTAGCCCTGTTTCAGCGCCTAGGACTTATGATAAAGGCCGAGAAGTCCACGTTAGCTCCATCACAGAGAGTGGAGTTCATCGGAGTGGTCCTGGATTCCAATTTGTCCAGGGCCTGCCTCCCTCAACCTCGGCATCAGGCTATGCTTTCCTTAGTTCGAGACCTACAATCCTTTCCCACAACAACGGTGCGATCCTGCCTCCGCCTCCTGGGCCACATGGTGTCGTGCACGTTCGTGACTACGTACGCGAGGCTGTGCCTTCGCCCGTTTCAAACTTGGCTTGCCTCGGTGTACCGGCTGCACCGCGACCCCATAGACATGGTAGTCACAGTCCCGAAACCAACCCTCGCTTCACTCAACTGGTGGCTGGAGCCAGAGGTCGTGTGTGCCGGAGTCCCATTCCGCCTTCCTCGCCCGACCGTCACCCTGACCACGGATGCCTCGGAGTTGGGGTGGGGGGCACACCTCGGCGACCTACACACCCAGGGTCTCTGGTCGCCGCGAGAGCTCTCCCTACATATCAATGTCAGGGAGCTGCGGGCGATCCGCTTGGCGTGTCAAGCTTTCCACGCCAATCTTCAAGGGCGCTGTGCGGCGGTGTTTACGGACAACACGACGGCGATGTTTTATGTCAACAAGCAGGGCGGGGCCCGCTCCTCCCTGCTTTGCACGGAAGCGATGCTCCTGTGGGACTTCTGCATAACCCACTCGATTCACCTGGTAGCGTCCTTTCTTCCAGGAGTGCAGAACACGCTGGCCGACCGTCTCAGCAGGTCGTTCCTCTCCCACGAGTGGTCCCGTCGTCCAGATGTGGTGCACACAATTTTCCGACAGTGGGGGTTTCCCCAGATAGACCTGTTTGCCTCCAAAGAGAACAGGAAGTGCCACCAGTTCTGTTCTTACCAGGGTCGCTCCCGAGGCTCCCTGTCAGACGCATTCCTCTGCTCCTGGACGGATCACCTCCTATATGCCTTCCCTCTGTTCCCACTCGTACATCGCGTGCTACTCAAGCTTCGGAGGGACAGGGCCCGCCTCATACTCGTCGCTCCGGCCTGGCCGAGACAGCACTTGTACACTCTGCTGCTCGAACTCTCCGTACGGGATCCCATTCCCCTCCCGCTGTGGCCGGACCTGATAACGCAGGACTTCGGCAGGCTCCGCCACCCGGACCTACAGTCCCTCCATCTTACAGCTTGGTACCTGCGTGGTTGACCCACGCAGAGCGTGACTGTTCGGCGGCGGTGCAGCAAGTCCTGATGGAAAGCAGGAAGCCTTCCACTCGCTCAACCTACCTCACGAAATGGAAGCGTTTCGCACTCTGGTGCGATCAGAGAGGCCTTAATCCGTTCGTTGTCCCTATTCCAACGATCCTGGACTACCTCTGGTCCCTTAAGGAGCAAGGTCTCGTGGTTTCGTCTTTGAAAGTACACCTAGCGGCCATTTCCGCCTTTCGGCCGCCCGTAGGTCACTGGTCCCTCTTTTCCGATCCGATGGTTTCCCGCTTCCTTAAGGGCCTAGATCGCTTGTTCCCGCCAGTACGACGCCCGGCCCTGTCCTGGGATCTGAACCTAGTTCTAGCCAGGCTCATGGGAGCCCCCTTCGAGCCCTTGGCCACGTGTTCCCTGCTTTATCTATCATGGAAAACGGCCTTTCTCGTCGCTATAACTTCAGCGCAACGAGTTTCCGAGCTTCGTGCCCTGACGGCTGGTCCGCCGTATACCGTCTTCCATGGACACAAGGTGCAGCTTCGGCCACACCCGGCCTTCCTCCCTAAGGTGGTGTCGGCCTTCCATTTGAACCAGGACATTTTCCTCCCGGTCTTTTTCCCAAAGCCGCACGCCTCGAGTCGTGAACAACAGCTTTGCACCCTGGACGTCCGCAGGGCCCTCGCATTTTACATAGAGCGGACGAAGCCCTTCCGGCGTTCGCCCCAGCTATTCGTAGCGGTTGCTGATCACATGAAAGGCAAGCCGGTCTCCTCTCAGAGGATTTCCTCCTGGGTAACATCTTGTATCCGGACATGTTATGAGCTTGCTCGAGTGCCACCTAGCCACCTCACCGCTCACTCTACGAGAGCGCAAGCCTCGTCTGCCGCCTTCCTGGCCCATGTTCCCATCCAGGACATCTGTAGAGCGGCCACCTGGTCTTCTGTCCACACCTTCGCTTCCCACTACGCGTTGGTGCAACAATCCAGGGACGATGCAGCCTTCGGCTCAGCAGTCTTACACTCTGCCAAGTCTCACTCCGACCCCACCGCCTAGGTAAGGCTTGGGAATCACCTAACTGGAATGCATAGGGGCAATCACTCGAAGAAGAAAAGACGGTTACTCACCGTTGTAACTGTTGTTCTTCGAGATGTGTTGCTCCTATCCATTCCAGACCCGCCCTCCTTCCCCACTGTCGGAGTAGCCGGCAAGAAGGAACTGAGGAGCGGACGGGCCGGCTGGGATATATATCTAGCGCTATAGCGGCGCCACTCCAGGGGGCGCCCAGCCGGCCCGCCGGAGTTGCTAGGGTAAAAATCTTCCGAAGAGCCGTGCACACATGGCACGCACACCTAACTGGAATGGATAGGAGCAACACATCTCGAAGAACAACAGTTACAACGGTGAGTAACCATCTTTTCTGTTTAACCGAAATGCATATTCAAGTCTATTTCAGAAAAAATTTTGGTCAACTCTATATATTGTGAAATATGCAAACAGTTCATTTTCAGCATTTCCACAATGTAATATTTTAACTTCTTATTTCAGAAATACATTTTGTTTCAGAATTTCACTGTTTACCTTTTCAAATTTTTAAAAAAAACAAATCTTGAAAACAAAACACTTTAGTTTCAGGTTGAGCAAAATGTTTTGTTCAACCTAAAACAAATTTTTTTTCCATCTTCTTTGTTTCTCCAGAAAAACTGAAACATTTGTGTTTTGGGTCAGCCCAAACAGAATTTTAAGCCATGAATCATAGTTCTGGTTGTTGTTTTTTTAAATAGGAGATATACCAAACTCCTAGAACTGGAAGGGACCTTGAAAGGTCATTGAGTCCAGCCCCCTGCCTTCACTAGCGGGACCAATTTTTGCCCAGATCCCTAGGTGGCCCCCTCAAGGATTGAACTCACAACCCTGGGTTTAGCAGGCCAATGCTCAAACCACTGAGCTATCCCTGCTGGTTTGGCCACCAAAGCAGAAAAATCAATTATGTACACGGTGCTACTCCTTATGGCCCTAGAGCAGGGGTTGGCAACCTTTCAGAAGTGGTGTGCCGAGTCTTCATTTATTCACTCTCATTTAAGGTTTCGTGTGCCAGTAATACATTTTAATGTTTTTAGAAAGTCTCTTTCTATAAGTCTATAATATATAACTAAACTATTGTTATATGTAAAGTAAATAAGGTTTTTAAAATGTTTGAGAAGCTTCATTTAAAATTAAATTGCAGAGCCCCCTGGACGGGTGGCCAGGACCCAGGCAGTGTGAGTGCCACTGAAAATCAACTCGTGTGCCGCCTTTGGCACGTTTGCCATAGGTAGCCTACCCCTGCCCTAGATGATTATAGCTATGGTCAGATCTCAGTATATCTTGCAAATGACCACCTAGAAAATCCAAGTATAGAGTTTTGAACTGTATGATTCCATCAGGGTTAGACATGAAGAATACTCTCAATAAAAACTGTTATTCATAATGAATATTTTTTATTTCTAGTGTAGCTTTATCCAGATTTCAGTGAAATCACTCCTCCATCTATAAAACATTTTCTCATTTTTAGAACAATGCTGTTAGTATTTTATTAATGTGTAGAACAATTTTTCCTCTAATATCACTGACACTGCCCCATCACCAAAAACATTAAATAAATAAATTAATTATTATTAAAATTTAATGTATTAAAAAAAACCTTACCTGACAGAGTTTCAACCCTGAAAAGGTAGAATGCTAGAGACTCCTTGAAGTCTACAGGGGACTTCATGTGAAACACACTCAGGGTATGTCTACACTATGAAATTAGGTCAATTTTATAGAAGTTGATTTTTTAGAAATCGATTTTATACAATTGATTGTGTGTCCCCACTAAGCACATTCAGTCGGCGGAGTGCGTCCACAGTACCAAGGCTAGCCTCGACTTTCAGAGCGTTGCACTGTAGGTAGCTATCCCACAGTTCCCGTAGTCTCCACCACCCATTGGAATTCTGGGTTGAGCTCCCAATGCCTGATGGGGCAAAAACGTTGTCGCACGTGGTTTTGATTACATGTCGTCAGGCCCCCCTCCCTCCGTGAAAGCAATGGCAAACAATCATTCTCGCCTTTTTTCCTGGGTTACCCGTGCAGACGACATACCATGGCAAGCATGGAGCCCACTCAGCTCACCGTCATCATACATCTCCTGGGTGCTGCTGGCAGACACGGTACTGCATTGCTACACAGCAGCTTCTTGCCTTTGCAGCAGCAGACAATGCAGTACGACTGCTAGCCATTGTCGTCATCTCCTGGGTGCTCCTGGCCGACCTAAGTGAGGTCGGTCGGGGCACCTGAGCAGACATGGGTGCTCCTGGCAGACCTCGGTGAGGTCGGTCAGGGGCGTCTAGACATAAATGGGAGTGACTCCAGGTCATTCTCTTCTTTAAGTTTCATCTCCTGGAGGTTCAGTCCTCCCTGGAATATCATGCGAGCTGGAGGCTTCTGCCTAGGCTGCTCTCCCAGCCAGCAGCACCACATGGTCACACCTACCCCAGCCTACCCCTTGCTCCCATGGCTCGTGAAGCCTGGACAGTAGTAAGGAGCAGTTCAACTATAGGCTGAATAAGTGCAGAATGGTGGTAGAATGTGCCTTTGGACGTTTAAAAGCTCGCTGGTGCTGTTTGCTGACTAGACTGTGTGTGATTAGAAGAGCACAGCAAGGCGTACTGCACATCGCAGAGGCTTTGAAAACCAGTTTCATGACTGGCCAGGCTTCGGTGTGACAGTTGTGTATGTTTCTCCTTGATGCAAACCCGCCCCCTTTGTTGATTTTAATTCCCTGTAAGCCAACCCTGTAAGCCATGTCGTCAGTCGCCCCTCCCTCTGTGAGAGCAACGGCAGACAATCGTTTTGCACCTTTTTTCTGCACAGACGCCATATCACGGCAAGCGTGCAGCCTGCTCAGCTCAGCTGCCGCTGTTGTATCCTGGGTGCTGCTGGCAGCAGACAGTGCAGTAGGACTACAAACTGTCATCATTGAACGACCGCTTCCGCTGCCACTCTGCTGTAGATGCCATACCACGGCAAGCATGGAGCCTGCTCAGATCACCATGGCAGTTATGAGCACTGTAAATACCATGCGCATTATCCTGCAGTATATGCAGCACCAGAGACTTCAAAAGCAGGCGAGGAGGCGAGGGCAGCGCAGTGATGAGGACATGGACACAGATTTCTCTCAAGGCACAGGCCCTGGCAATTTGGACGTGAGGGTGGGAGGGGAGCCTGACGACACATACCCAAAACCACCCACAACAATGATTCCAGACTACGTGCTACTGGCCTGGTGTGGTAAAGTGTCCTACCATGGAGGACAGAATAAGGCTACCCTCCCCAGAAACCTTTTGCAAAGGCTTTGGGAGTACATCTAGGAGAGCTTCATTGAGATGTCCATGGAGAATTTCCGCTCCATCCCCATACACGTTAACAGACTTTGCTAGTAGCTGTACTGGCTGCGAATACATCCCAAGTCTTCAGGGCAAATTAATAATTAAATACACTTGCTTTTAAACCATGTATTATATTTACAAAGGTACACTCGCCAGAGGTCCCTTCTCTGCCCTCAAGGCACTCACCAGAGGTCCCTTGAGCCTGCCTTGGGTGGGTTGGGAGGGTACTGGCTCCAGGGTGATAAACAGTTCCTGGCTGTCGGGGAAAACCTTTCACCACTTGCTTCCTCTGCACTGTCTTCAACTTCCTCATCTTACTTGTCCCCAAAATCCGCATCCCTGTTGCATGAGATCCATTGACTGAGTCCACGCACAGTGGTGGGGTATTTGTAGGGGCACCCCTAGAATGGCATGCAGCTCTTCATAGAAGCGGCACATCTGGGGCTCTGACCTGGAGCGGCCATTTGCCTCTCTGGTTCTTTGGTAGGCTTGCCTGAGCTCCTTAAGTTTCACGCTGCACTGCAGCGGGTCCCTGTTATAGCCTCTGTCCTTCATGCCCTTGGAGACTTTTTCAAATATGCATGCCACTACATGCATCTGACGAAGTGGACATTCACCCACGAAAGCTCATGCTCCAAAACGTCTGTTAGTCTATAAGGTGCCACAAGACTCTTTTCAAATATTTGGGCATTTCGTCTTTTGGAATGGAGTTCTGATAGCACGGATTCCTCTCCCAATCAGCAATCAGATCCAGTACCTCCCGTTCAGTCCATGCTGGAGCTCTTTTGCGATTCTGGGACTCCATGGTCACCTCTGCTGATGAGATCTGCATGGTCACCTCTGAGCTCGCCACGCTGGCCAAACAGGAAATGAAATTCAAAAGTTTGCAGGGCTTTTCCTGTCTACCTGGCCAGTGCATCTGAGTTGAGAGCATTGTCCAGAGCGGTCACAATGGAGCACTCTGGGATAGCTTCTGGAGGCCAGTACCGTCGAATTGCTTCCACACTACCCCAAATTCAACCCAGCAAGGTCGATTTCAGCACTTCTCCCCTCATCGGGGAGGAGTACAGAAATAGATTTTAAGAGCCCTTGAAGTCGACAAAAATGGCTTCGTCCTGTGGACAGGTGCAGGGTTAAATCGATCTAATGCTGCTAAATTCAACCTAAACTCGTAGTGTAGACCAGGGCACAGATACTATGATGTTGGCATCATGGTAAAGCCCTAACATAGATAAATAATGTTTATTGCTGTACCTTGGAAGCTTGAAACTGAAATTTCCTTTCTGATTGACAATATTTCCTCCTGTGTGGACATTGCTTTGTACTCAGAGTGGCCAGAAGAGCCAGACTGCTGGCACTGATTTTTCTGTTCAGTTTTGAAACACTGAGAATAAAAACCTAAACAAGAAATTACATCTCCTTCAGAGAGACACAAAAGATGAAGTGTGAGGGCAGGATGGGGGATCACTGAGAGTCTTATTTTTAGCTAACTGTTCCTGACAGGGTCCCCTTTAAGTTTTTTAAACAAATTAGAAAAATAGAATATTTATCTGGAGAAATTAATTTCTATTTCTTTTTGTTTAGCTGTTTCACATAGATTTTGGGCATATTCTTGGAAACTTCAAATCCAAATTTGGAATTAAAAGGGAACGAGTGCCTTTCATTCTTACCTATGATTTCATTCATGTCATTCAACAAGGCAAAACGGGGAATACTGAGAAATTTGGCCGGTAAGTATTGTTTTGATGTCTAAGATAAAGTCATAACTTCTTTCATCATCTTATAGCTGGAACAAAGTATGTTGATCAGTTCCAGCACACAGTTCTATGCATAATCAGCATGCAGTAAAATAATGTAAGGTGATCACCCATCCAAGTGGACCTAGACTAAAGAAAAATACACCTTAGCAAACTTGAAACATTTTTGCTTTTTAAGAAAGAAGTAATTTTAACTCATTTAAAAACAAAGTATTAAGAAAATACTGTACATCCTGTGTATATAGATGAACTGAACTACTCATTATGGTACGTAACCTATCGCTTAAGTCAGCATCTGTACCAGATGACTGGCAAATAGCTAATGTAACACTGATTTAAAAAAAAAAAGGCTCCATGGCTGTTCCTGGCAATTACAGGCCAGTAAGCCTACCTTCAATACCAGCAAATTGGTATTGCTGGTAAGAATAGAATTATCAGACACATAGATTAACATGATATGTTGGGGAAGAAAGAACATGGCTTTTGTAAAGGGAAATCATGCCTCACCAATCTATTAGAATTCGCTGAGCGTGTCAACAAACATGTGGACAAAGGTGGTCCAATGCATATAGTGTACTTGGACTTTCAGAAACATTTACAAGGTCCCCCACAAAAGGCTCTTAAGCAAAATAGGTACTGATGGGACAAGAGGGAAGTTTTTCTCATGGATCAGTAACTGATTAAAAGACAGGAAACAAAAGGTAGGAATAAATGGTCAGTTTTCAGTCAAGAGAGGTAAATAATGAAGTCCCCCAAGGATCTGTACTGGAGCCAGTGCTGGTCAACATATTTGCAAAAGATCTGGAAAATGGTAAACAGACTGTGAAGAGTTACAAAGGGATCTCCAAAAACTGGGTGACTGGGCAACAAAAAGGCAAATGAAATTCACTGTTGATAAATGTAAAGTAATGCACAGTGAAAGACACAATCCCAACTATACATACAAAATTATGAGGTTTAAATTAGCTGTTACCACTCAGTAAAGAGATCTTGGAGATATTGTGCATAGTTCTCTGAAAACAGCTGCTCAATATGCACTAAAAAGAACAGGAGTACTTGTGGCACCTTAAAGACTAATTAGTCTTTAAGTACTCCACAAGTACTCCTGTTCTTTTTGCGGATACAGTCTAACACGGCTGCTACTCTGAAACCTGTCAATATGCACTGGCACTCAAAAAAGCTACCCAAATATTTAGGACCCATTAGGCAAGAGATAGATAAGGAGAATGCAAGAGGGGAGGACTCCTGTCTCAGACTGAGAAAGCGGGACAATCAGCGAGTTATCTTAAGTGCCTATACACAAATGCAAGAAGCCTGGGAAACAAGAAGGGAGAACTGGAAGTCCTGACACAGTCAAGGAACTGTGATGTGATTGGAATAACAGAGACTTGGTGGGATAACTCACATGACTGGAGTACTGTCATGGATGGATATAAACTGTTCAGAAGGGACAGACAGGGCAGAAAAGGTGGAGGATTTGCATTGTATGGTAAGAGGAGTATGACTGCTCAGAGCTCCGTTATGAAACTGCAGAAAAACCCAAGAGTGTCTGGATTAAGTTTAGAAGTGTGTCTGCTATAGACCACCAGACCAGGGGGATGAGGTGGATAAGGCTTTCTTCCGGCAACTAGCAGAAGTTACTAGATCTCAGGCCCTGGTTCTCATGGGAGACTTTAATCATCCTGTTATCGGCTGGGAGAGCAATACAGCGGTGCACAGACAATCCAGGAAGTTTTTGGAAAGTGTAGGGGACAATTTCCTGGTGCAAGTGCTGGAGGAACCAACTAGGGGCAGGGCTCTTCTAGACCTGCTGTTCACAAACCGGGAAGAATTAGTAGGGGAAAAAAGGTGGATGCAAACCTGGGAGGCAGTGACCATGAGATGGTCAAGTTCAGGATCCTGACACAAGGAAGAAAGGAGAGCAGCAGAATATGGACCCTGGACTTCAGAAAAGCAGACTTTGACTCCCCTCAGGAAACTGATGGGCAGGATCCCCTGGGAGAATAACATGAGGGGGAAAGGAGTCCAGGAGAGCTGGCTGTATTTTAAAGAATCCTTATTGAGGTTGCAGGAAAAAACCATCCCGGTGTGTAGAAAGAATAGTAAATATGGCAGGTGACCAGCTTGGCTTAACAGTGAAATCCTTACTGAGATTAAATGCAAAAAAGAAGCTTACAAGAAGTAGAAGATTGGACAAATGACCAGGGAGGAGTATAAAAATATTGCTCAGGCATGCAGGAGTGAAATCAGGAAGGACAAATCACACTTGGAGTTGCTGCTAGCAAGAGATGTTAAGAATAACAAGAAGGGTTCTTCAGGTATGTTAGCAACAAGAAGAAAGTCAAGAAAAGTGTGGACCCCTTACTGAATGAGGGAGGCAACCTAGTGACAGAGTATGTGGAAAAAGCTAATGTACTCAATGCTTTTTTTGCCTCTGTCTTCACAAACAAGGTCAGCTTCCAGACTCCTGCACTGGGCAGCACAGTATGGGGAGGAGGTGACCAGCCCTCTGTGGAGAAAGAAGTGGTTCGGAACTATTTAGAAAAACTAGACAAGCACAAGTCCATGGGGCTGGATGCGCTGCATCCGAGGGTGCTAAAGGAGTTGGCAAGTGTGATTGCAGAGCCATTGGCCATTATCTTTGAAAACTCATGGCGATCGGGGGAGGTCCCGGATGACTGGAAAAAGGCTAATGTAGTGTCCATCTTTAAAAAAGGGAAGGAGGAGGAGCCAGGGAACTACAGGCCAGTCAGCCTCACCTCAGTCCCTGGAAAAATCATGGAGCAGGTCCCCAAGGAATCAATTCTGAAGCACTTAGAGGAGAGGAAAGTGATCAGGAACAGTCAGCATGGATTCACCAAGAGCAAGTCATGCCTGACTAACCTAATTGCCTTCTATGAGGAGATAACTGGGTCTGTGGATGAGGGGAAAGCAGTGGATGTGTTATTCTCTGACTTTAGCAAAGCTTTTGACACGGTCTCCCACAGTATTCTTGCCAACAAGTTCAAGAAGTATGGGCTGGATGAATGGACTATAAGGTGGATAGAAAGCTGGCTAGATTGTCGGGTTCAACGGTAGTGATCAATGGCTCCATGTCTAGTTGGCAGCTAGTTTCAAGCGGAGTGCCCCAAGGGTCGGTCCTGGGGCTGATTTTGTTCAATATTTTCATTAATGATCTGGAGGATGGCTTGGACTGCACTCTCAGCAAGTTTGCAGATTACATTAAACTAGGAGGAGTGGTAGATATGCTGGAGGGTAGGGATAGGATACAGAGGAACCTAGACAAATTAGAGGATTAGGCCAAAAGAAACTTGATGAGGTTCAACAAGGACAAGTGCAGAGTCCTGCACTTTGGACAGAAGAATCCCATTCACTGTTACAGACTAGAGACCGAATGGCTAGGAAGCAATTCTGCAGAAAAGAACCTAGGGGTTACAATGTATGAGAAGCTGGATATGAGTCAACAGTGTGCCCTTGTTGCCAAGAAGGCTAACAGCATTTTGGGCTATATAAGTGAGGGCATTGCCAGCAGATCGAGGGATGTGATCATTCCCCTCTATTTGACATTGGTGAGGCCTCATCTGGAGTGTCCAGTTTTGGGCTCCACACTACAAGAAGGATGTGGAAAAATTAGAAAGAGTCTAGCGGAGGGCCACAAAAATGATTAGGGGGCTGGAGCACATGACTTATGAGGAGAGGCTGAGGGAACTAGGATTGTTTAGTCTGCAGAAGAGAAGAATAAGTGGGATTTGATAGCTGCTTTCAACTAGCTGAAAGGGGTTCCAAAGAGGATGGATTTAGACTGTTCTCAGTGGTACCTGATGACAGAACAAGGAGTAATGGTCTCAACTTGCAATGGGGGAGGTTTAGGTTGGATATTAGGAAAGACTTTTTTTCACTAGGAGGGTGGTGAAGCACTGGAATGGGTTACCTAGGGATGTGGTGGAATCTCCCTCCTTAGAGGTTTTTAAGGTCTGGCTTGACAAAGCTCTGGCTGGGATGATTTAGTTAGGAATTGGTCCTACTTTGAGCAGGGGATTGGACTAGATGACCTCCTGATGTCCCTTCCAACCCTGATATTCTATGATTCTATGATAAGACAGAAAAATATCATAATGCCACTATATAAATCCATGGTACGCCTGCTCCTTGAATATTTCATGCAGTTCTGATTACCCCATTTCAAAAAAGATGCTAGAGTTGGAAAAAGTATAGAAAAGTGCAAAAATATGATTAAGGGTATGAAACAGCTTCTGTATCAAGAGAGATTAAACAGACTGGGATTGTTCAGTTTAGAAAAGACATGATTATGAGGGGATATGACAGAGGTCTACAAAATCATGAATGTTGTGGAGGAAGTTAATAAGGAAATATTATTTACCCCTTCACGTAACACAAGAACCAGGCGTTACCCAATTAAATTAATAGGCAGCAGCTTTAAAACAAATATAAGGAAGTACTTCTTCACACAATGCACAGTCAACTTGTGGAACTCATTGCCAAGGGATGTTGTAAAGGCCAAAAGCATAACTATGTTTTAAAAAAAGAATTAGCGAATATCACAGAAGATAGGCCCATCAGTGGCTATTAGCTAAGTTAGTCATGGATGCATCCCCATGCTCTGGGTGACCTGAAGCCTCTGACTGTCAAAAGCTGGGCTGTACAACAGGATGATCACTCAAAAATTGCCTAGTTCTTTTCATTGCCTCTGAAGCATCTGAAACTGGCCACTGTCAGAAAACAGGATACTGGACTAGATGGACCTTCGTCTGATCCAGTGTGGCCATTCTTACATTCTTAAGTCTGCATTCACAGCAATGATGTCTCAACCATGAAACATAGCTATCTTTAGCCATGTGATATAACTGATTTGTTGCCCCGGGGGTGGGGGTGAGAAAGAGGAGTTTGGTATAAGAGAAAAATGAGGAAGGATTTCTTTTATAATATAAATTGGATGTATATAGATCTGATTCATGTTCATATTTTTATAAATGATTTTCCTGAATTTAAAACCCACCCATTGTTAAAACACACACAATTATTTTAACACCCCTCTTGAGTACTGTGTAAGTAGAAATAGCACTGTTTCTATCACTGTCAGAAATTATCCTGCAGTTCTGCAGTCATCAAATTCTAGGGTTTATAGCACTATTTAGCAGTTTTGGTGATATTTCTAAAACTAATTTTCTACTGATTTTTGCCAAATGGCTAAATGTAAATGTATGTGCCATCGTATTCGGCAGCAAGCAATTATTGAGAGCATTTTAGGTCTGCCTCCCAGAATCCTAAAGATAATATAGCTGTCAGCCAAGGCTACTAATTTTAAGCTCCACTTCCTTTCCATGTTTTGGTCACCTGACCTAAATGCATAGATGATAATGTGATTCCCCAGTTCTTCTAGTGATTGTTCATATGGATTCCATTGTGTGCCTGTTCCCCAGGCATTCAGAACATTCCGTCCAAAGGAGGAAGCTTCAACTGAATTCATAAGTTTAAAGGCTAGAAGGGCCTGTTGTGATCATCTGGCCTGTATAACACAGGCTATAGAATTTCCCCAAAAGAATATCTTAGAGCAGATCTTTTAGAAGAACATCCAGTCTTGATATAAAAATTGCCAGTGATGGAGAATCCACTGTGACCCTTGGTAAATTGTTCCAGTGGTTAATTATTCTCACTGTTAAGAATTTACACCTTATTTCCAGTCTTAATTTGTCTACATTCAACTTCCAGCCATTGGATCGTGTTGCACCTTTTTCTGCTAGATTGCAGAGCCCATTGTCAATTATTTGTTTCCCAAATAGGTACTTTATTGATTGTAATCAATTCACACCTTAACTATCCTTTTAAGATAAATAGATTGAGCTCCTTGTGGCTCGTTTACTAAACTTTTAATCGTTCTCGTGGCTCTTCTCTGAACCCTCTTCAGTTTATTAACATCTTTCTTGAATTGTGCACACCAGAACTGGACACAGTATTCCAGCAGCGGTTGCAGTGCCAAATACAGAAGCAAAATGACCTCTCTACTCCTACTCAAGATTCCCCTGTTTTTGTATCCAAGGATCCCATTAGCCCTTTTGGCCAGCATTACACAGGGAGTTCATGGTTAGCTGATTATCCACACCTCCCCCCCACCAAACCTTTTTCAGAGTCACTGCTTCCCAGGATGGAGTCCTCCATCCTGTAAGTATGGCCTAAATTCTTTGTTCCCAGGTCTACACATTTACATTTAGCTATATCAAACGGCATATTGTTTGTTCATTTGTTTGCAACCAGTTTGCCAGGTGATCAAGATCGCTCTGTATTAATGACCTGTTATTAATGACCTCTTTGTTATTTACCACTCTCCCAGTTTTTGTGTCATCTCCAAACTTTATCAGTGATGATTTTATGTTTTCTTCCAGGTCATTAATAAAAATGTTAAATAGCGTAGGACCAAGAACATATCCCTGCAGGGCCCCATTAGAAAGATACCTACCTGATGATGAGTCTTCATTTACAATTAAGTTTTGAGACCTATGAGTTAGTCAGCTCTTAATCCATTTAATGTGTGCCATGTTAATTTTATATCATTCTAGTTTTTTAATGAAAATGTTGAGTGGTACCAAGTCAAACACCTTTCAGGAGTCTAAATATATTACATCAACACTATTATTTTTATCAACCAAAGTTGTAATCGCATCACAAAAAAAAGTATGAAGGAAACAAGAAATCTTTTCCATAAACCCATGTTGATCTGTATTAATTATATTGCCATCCTTTAATTCTTTATTAATTGACTCCTGTATCATTTGCTCTGTTACCTTGCCCAGAATTGATGCCCAGATTGGCAGGCCTATAATTACTCAAATCATCCCATTTAACCTTTTTAAATATTGACACAATATTAGCTTTCTTCCAGTCTTCTGGGACTTCCCCAATGTTCCAAGCCAGCTCTTCTAAAACTCTTGGATACATGTTATCTGGACCTGCTGATTTAAAAATGTCTAACTTCAGTAGTTGCTGTTAAACATCCTCCTGAGATACCAGTTGAATAGAAAGAGTGTTATCAAATAGACTGTCCTATAAAGCTAAATGGAAAAGGATTTCTATGTGGGCATTTCATCAGCATCCGTTTCCCTCAAAACCCATTTCAGCAGTATTTTACTGTTTGTTAGTCCAGAAAGAATCTGGACTTTTAGTTTCTGAAGGGTCAGTATAGCAGCAATATCTGCACGTCACTCTCTTTATCCAGGGTCACACAATATTTTCTCATCCTACAGCAGCTAGATTCCTTAAGAGCCTTATTCATGTTTTCCCCTCAGTTTGGGAGCCCTGTCCCTCTTGGAACTTCAATATAGTATTAAATGTTGATGGCTCCCTTTCTGAGCCCATAGCAACCTGTACCCTATACCGTGTATCACTGAAGACTTCTTTTTTAGTAGCCATTGCATCAGCTCAAAGGGTAGGGGAAATCAGGCCCTTCTGGTGAGTCTCTTATTTAGTTTTTCATAAGGACATTATTACTCTCAGGCTTCATCCCAAGTTCCTGACCAAAGTTCTTTCAGAGTTCCATATGAACCAGTTTATTAATCTCCCAGTTTTCTTTCCTAAGCCTCACTCAAACCCAGGGAAAGCTCAACTTCATATATTTAATGTAGTAAGGGCATTGTCATACTATCTTAACTGGACAAAATCATTCAGGAACACACCTAGACTGCTAATAGTTTTCCCTGATAGTGTTAAGGGTCAGGCAGTATCCTTACGAAGATTATCAAAATGGGTCTCCAACTGTATAACAACATGTTACGAGATAGCCAAGTTAGCTCTTACCACATTAGAGGTCATTCCTCTAGGGCACAGGCAGCTGGTCCACATCTTTACAAGACACTGTTCCTTGGCAGAAGCTTCCAGATTGGATACCCGTTTGGTAGGGCTTTCTTGCATTCATTATTTGTTGACTCCTAGTATCCAGGTCCAAGCAAACAGACAACTGTTGGTGGTTACCAAGAGCGGAATACATGTGGACAATCATTTGAACAAGAAAGAATGGAGATTCTTTGAGATGTGTTACTCACATGGATTCCAAGGCCAACCCTCTTTCCCTGCAACTTACAGAGTCCTGCTCCTCTCGAATTCTGGATTGTCAAAGGAGCTGAGGGATGGTTGGGCCCGTTCTACCTTTTATTTCTTTGGGCCAGTGTACACAGGACATATATAGAGTGTAGGCACTGCTGCACGCTACATGGGGTGTGTGTGTCCCAAGAGGGGAATCCACTTGGACAATGCCTCTTAAAGAACCATAGTTACTATCAGATAAGTAACAGTACTTTCTTAGCTCTTCTGTTTCTTCTCTGTCTTTCAACTCATTTAAATAAATGAGAAAGAGAAGAGAAAAAGGAAGAAAAAAATCTAGTTACAGGAGAATGAAGAGGGAGGGAATGTCTGTACGGACACCTCCAAGCCAGCTCACAGCTAAAAGACTGTAGCTGGTAGGCAAGAATTACAGGGAGCCAGCAGAAATAAACTATCCTTCAGACCAAATCTTCCACTCAGGGGCTCTGAACCATCTCATTGGCAGGGACACAGTAATGTCCCTGAGGTTTGACTTCATCTCTCTGACTTCTCTACCTACCTGAGAGCTTGTCACACAAACAGGCTCTCAGAAATCTGGCCAGTTCCATAGCCCCCATGGCTATCAGTGTTGTGGAGACCATTTTTTGTGCCTCTCCAGCTTGGGCCTCCGCAGATTGGCTGCCGGTCCTTCGACCCATTGCTTACAACAGCCACTGACTGTGTTTACTGTCATTGGCTAGTATGAAAGGTAAGGTACGTGCAACAAGGGAAAATTGCCCACCAGTAATACTATTTGTCAAAGTCCTTTCTACATAATTCCTGACTCCTACCCACTCTGACTTGTCCCCCTTCTATCCACACACAAATCAGTTGGACTCAGGTCAGCAAGCACTCAGGACCTAGAATCCTGCTGGGGGTAGGGGCCAGGGGGAGGAAGCAGTCAAAGATAAAGTCCTGGTGTCACTTGGGTTCAGGCCCTGTCATTTTGAAATGTGGATGCAACTCAAGCCACAGACCCAAGTCAGAAGGTCTGTGTAGTGCAGTATTGATGCATTAGCAAGGTCCAGCAATTGTAAACCCAGGTTTATAATGCAGTGTGGACTGTCAAGTGTGGGCCTGGAAACACCAAGTCCACAAGCCCAGGTTCCACAGACCTGGACTTAGTGTGCAGTGGAGATGTACTCTTAGAAGGAGTCTCTCCGAGATTTTACTTTGATGTAAGTCATCACTTTGCAACAGAAGCCCATATTGGCAAAGAAGTGGGTATATTGATGATCATACATTCAATCTGACTCACCTTTTGCCTCCTTGCTTCTGGTAGGTGGAGCCATAATGCTGTCTGTAGTTGGTGCTGCTGGATAAATGGAAAACAAACTGAATGCCAATGAGCCATTTTTCTACTGTAGAATAAGTAGTTAGCCCACAGTTCCGTTTGATACTGTCAGTATTTACTGTGTTTATATTGGCAAACAAATGCAGGGTTGGAAGTGGAACAGCTGGAGGGCTAAATAAAAGTTCACAAGTGTCATTTCAGACAGTAATTGTATACTAAGCTTAATTTCATTTGAAAAAATATGTATTGGGCCAGATGACCTATGAAGAGCTATCTCACTGTATCTTCTCCTGCTTCATGTCCATTACATGTATGTTTTGTGATGGATGTTCAGGTTCCGCCAGTGTTGTGAAGATGCATATTTGATTCTGCGAAGACATGGAAATCTATTTATCACACTCTTTGCACTGATGTTAACTGCAGGGCTTCCAGAGCTAACTTCTGTCAAGGATATCCAGTATCTCAAGGTAAAAACCAGAACTACATCTCAGTATGACTTAGCATTTGTTCTGTACATGAATTTATGGTCACATAGCAAATGCATTTCCTTACTTTTCTAAGCCCTTTCCCTAGGATTCCTTTCCATATAATAGAACTTTCTTCAAGTGGTATCTAGTACTGAGGCACAGACCCATTTCCCTCAACTATTTTGTATGTAAGATCCTGGAATGACTAGTTGCAGTCTCTCAAGGGATCTGTGATGCATGCTGGGGGTACCAAGAGTTTTGAGGAACCTTGCTACCACCAGGCCTTAGTATGAGGAATGCTTGTGTATGCCTGCTGTGGGTCAGTTCCCCAACTCCACCAGTCTCTGGCAATGCAAGCACTGCCCTCCAGGCCTCCATCAGCCCCACTCTCCTTTACTGGTTAATGATAGGTACACTCTAACCCCTGAGCAGCCCCATGGAGTGCACAGCCCATGATCCACTAGACACTCACAGAACTCCCAAATACTCTGTTCCCAAAGGTACAGTACAGCCAGCTTATCAGTTACATCTTAGACCATGGCTCTTCTTACCACACAATACTTAGATATGTTTACAGTAAAAACAATACCTTTATTTAGCAAAGAATAGATACAAGAAGCTAGTAGAATATATGATTTCATTTGATATGTTTCTATATTTTATAATATGCTTTCTAGAGCCTAAGCTTAACTAACAGGACGTTCCGATGTGTTTCAAAGGTTAGTTCACCCAAAGTTTCTCTCCAGTGTCAAACAGCCAGACAGGCTGTGATCCTCCATTCAAAAGACAAGCACGCTGGCAGCTTGTTCTCTCGGTGAAGGATAACTGGGTGCATCTCTGCACCTCCAGATATAGTTCCAGTGATTCATTGTCTTCACTTGTAAAATGGGTAACCCCCACTGCTTGTTTTTTCCTATCTAGAAGCTCCCCTGGAGACATTACTATCATTTGATTTGCATTTTTCACAGACTGTATGTAGTTGTTCATTATGCAGATGGCACTAAACTGGGAGGCGTGGTAGATATGCTAGAGGGTAGGGAAAGGATACAGAGGGACCTAGACAAAGTAGAGGATTGGGCCAAAAGAAACCTGATGAGGTTCAACAAGTGCAGAGTCCTGCACTTAAGAATCCCATGCACTGCTACAGACTAGGGACTGAGTGGCTAGGCAGCAGTTTTGCAGAAAAGGACCTAGCGGTTACAGTGTATGAGAAGCTGGATATGAGTCAACAGTGTGCCCTTGTTGTCAAGAAGGCTAACGGCATTTTGGGCTGTATAAGTAGGAGTATTGCCAGCAGATCAAGGGATATGATTATTCCCCTCTATTTGGCATTGGTGAGGCCTCATCTGGAGTACTGTGTCCAGTTTTGGGCCCCACACTACAAGAAGGATGTGGATAAATTGAAAAGAGTCCAGCGGAGGGCAACAAAAATGATTAGGGGGCTGGAGCACATGACTTATGAGGAGAGGCTGAGGGAACTGGGATTTTTTAGTCTGCAGAAGAGAAGAATGAGGGGGGATTTGATAGCTGCTTTTAACTACTTGAAAGGGGGTTCCAAAGAGGACTGTTCTCAGTGGTACCTGATGACAGAACAAGGAGCAATGGTCTCAAGTTGCAGTGGGGGAGGTTTAGGTTGGATATTAGGAAAAACTTTTTCATTAGGAAGGTGGTGAAACACTGGAATGGCTTACTTAGTGAGGTGGTGGAATCTCCTTCCTTAGAGGTTTTTAAGGTCTGGCTTGACAAAGCCCTGTCTGGGATGATTTAGTTGGTGATTGGTCCTGCTTTGAGCAGGTGGTTGGACTAGATGACCTCCTGACGTCCCTTCCAACCCTGAGATTCTATGATAAGCACACAGTATACAATATACATATAGCCAGACAGGTAGATAAGCATCTCCTGACTGAAAGTAACTTGTTAAAAACCTTCTGGTGACCAGTCCCAAGGCATAGATCTTAAGAACATAATTTGCAGTATGCATACATAACTGCTTACATATTATCCATACATACATTTTGTGATGATTATGGGGACTATTGTGACTCAGGCTTTCAATAGAGACCTTACATGACACACTTTGTCAAACTAGTATGTGGATACCAGACCTGGGGGATCTCTGTGACTCTTATGAACCCCTGTGCCCTCTGCCAGTTGGCACCAAGAGTATCTTATCTAGGTAGGTAGTTCATGTTCATATGAGAGGGCTAATGGAATGTTTTTCACAACAGAACAGTACAGCATGTTGCAAATTGCTTCACTCAGGTAAAAGTACATTTTTCATACCAGCTTTTCCTGGCTGTCACTTTTTTAGATTCTCCGTCAGTTCATTTCTTTTTTGCCAGCATTGAGTTGCCATCTGCCTGTATGTTACTCATAACTTCTAGTTACTGAACAGCAAATTAGTGCCATGTTCTTCTTCAGTAGTTTTTTTTTGTTGCTTTAACAGTAAACACTGGCCAGAGTTGGTTAGTTTCTCAAAAACACCTGTGATTTCCTCTTTTTTTCTTTCTAACTTTATCATTAAGTCCAGAAAATATCACTGTATATTGATAAAAGACTAATAGATTTAAGAGGTTTATAGTAGAAAAGAAAGAATGTGATTTAGAAAAATTAAAATTGCTGGGAAGGGGGGGAACATAACTGGATTTTAAATTCCCAACAGTACCTTTTTGTTTCCTTTTTGTTTTTTAGGACTCTCTTGCCTTAGGGAAGAGTGAGGAAGAAGCGCTAAAACAATTTAAGCAAAAATTTGATGAAGCGCTCCGGGAAAGTTGGACTACTAAAGTGAACTGGATGGCTCACACTGTTCGAAAAGATTACAGATCCTAGGTGGTTTTTAGATTTGCACTAAACTGAATATTACTCTGACAATAAGTGTTTAAAAAGGGAACTGTAGGCTTGACCAACAAAATGTATTTCAAAACAGAAAAAAGGAAGTGGCCTGGAGAATTGCTGATTCTTTTGCACTCTGCTTCTGAATGCTTGATCCCAAGACTTTCTGAACAAATAGTAAATATCCAGGATAATCAGTTCCTGCTGACTTTGCACGCTGAGAGCTACTAGAAACTTTATTCTTTTTTTTTTTAATTATTTGGTACTTTAAGAAAGTGTAAATATTTGTTTTTGTATGTTGGGGTAATGTATTCTACACACTCGGGAGGTTTGGAGACCTCTTATGAAACTGCTCATTGTTTTAAAATTGGGGCTTAAAAGAAGGGTGAAAGTTTTTGATATCTTAATACTAGCTAAACATGACCATACTGTATATATTTTTTCATATGAAATCTGCCCTACTTGCATAAATGCATTAATTAATTCTACTGTAAAGAGTAGCCACAGTTATTGTACTACAGGGAGGTGCTTAAGGTCTTGTACTGCTGCTGAAAGAACAGTATACAGATATTTCTAAGATTTCTAATGGGAGTTCTTCAGAAGCACTTAGATTTGGCCTAACTTTGCTCCCACTGACTTCACTAGGAGCAATTAGACCAATGCTGAATGCTTTTGAAAATCCCTCCCAAAAGATGTATTGTCTTCAATTCAATCTGTTTAACTCTTTGCAAAAAGCAGAGTTATTTCATCTGTCTGCAAAGAGTTGCTTGACTCAGTCTTCCATTTAAGTTCATAACACTGATGCATATACAAACACATTGTGTAAAGTATGTACAGTATATGGACAATTTTACTTAAATATAATACAAATACTGATTAACAGAGCCTATGTACCAAAATAATAAGGAAATTGTGCCACCAACTTGGTACTTAAGATTTTATAAAAATAAAGTCCATACTTAAAATTCAACATGTTATAAAACACCAGTGAGGAGTCATAACTCTGTTCTTACTGTATTTATTAAAAGCCTGCAGTAATATTACTTTTCCAGGATATTTGTGTTCAGTTTAAGATGGTTGCTAACGAAACTGGATTTGTTTTAATTTATTTACTGAGGTATCAGTTTTTTAGGTGCCTAAATCGAGAGCAATTGTGATACGTGCAATAGAAACTGCTGTTTTAAAGGTGTAATATATACACTGTTTCTGAACATTAGCAAGATGGAACTTAACTACTGTTCATTCTCCAAAGACCACTGGTAGCTCTCAATTTGGGTTGACATTTGAAAGAGAATTAAATATATATTTACCTTTGGACTAAACAATTGTTTTACACAGGAATTTCATTAAAGATGATTTTACTTTGTTCTTAGAGTGAATTGTTTTGTCCTCTTTGAAGATCAGACACCAAATCTAAGCCAGTTAGAAGTACAGCATTTTACACAGTTACTTGATTTCTTTTTTGTCAGATATGAAAGGACTGAAATGTTGTTTTGCCCCAACTGTTGGGTATACTCTCTCATCATTGTTCTGTGCTACTACTGATGTTTCTGGGAATGTCTGTTGTGTTAATATGTTAACGTATCAATTGTTTTAGTTTCCTATCCACTTTTGGTAACCATGTACCATATCACCCCTCTGCTTTTAGGAGCAGACACAAAGAAGGGAAGAAAAACTACTCCAATGGCCACAAATCTGTCTTCACAGTAAAGGGAAACGTATCATCAGTCTCTGCCAGTTCACTGCCTAAAAATTAACATCTGTAACCATTGCTCAGTTGAGTCAGCAGAAACATAGCTTGACATGTTTAGTTTTGCTATGCAACAAGGCAAATTACCCAAATTACTCAAGGCTAATGTAGGTCTGATAGTTAGAGGCTTGCATTGGAGGTCATGTGGAGCCATACTGCAGTACCTCTGATAGGGACTGAGCTTCAAGGAGGTGCAATCTCTCCAAAAACTCCCGAGAGCACAGGGGGGAATGCACATATTGCATCCACCCTGGCTGGTGCAGAAGGATTGCAGGGCCATGACAGGAAGAATGATAGCCCACTGGTTAGGGCACTAGCCTAGGATTTGGGAAGCCATTGAATTTCCTGGTCCACCATAGACTTCTTCAGTGACCTTGCACAAATAACTAATTCGCTCTGTTCCTCAATTCCCCATCTGTAAAATGTGGATAATAACACTTCCCTACCTCACAGGGGCTTTGTGAGCATATATACATTAAAGATTATGAGGCAGATAGATATTACTAATGGAGGGCATATAAGTACCTGAGATGGATAGATGGCCCCATCTGTTCCCTGCTTCCTTTTAGTGTAGCTAACACCCCAGGGAACACGAGCACTTGTACAGAGTCCTGCACTTAGGACAGAAGAATCCCATTCACTGTTACAGACTAGGGACCGAATGGCTAGGAAGCAGTTCTGCAGAAAAGGACCTAGGGGTTATAGTGGACAAGAAGCTGGATGAGAGTCAACAGTGTGCCCTTGTTGCCAAGAAGGCTAACAGCATTTTGGGCTGTATAAGTGAGGGCATTGCCAGCAGATCGAGGGACGTGATCATTCCCCTCTATTCGACATTGGTGAGGCCTCATTTGGAGTACTGTGTCTTGTTTTGGGCCCCACACTACAAGAAGGATGTGGAAAAATTGGAAAGAGTCCAGCGGAGGGCAACAAAAATGATTAGGGGGCTGGAGCACATGACTTATGAGGAGAGGCTGAGGGAACTGGAATTGTTTAGTCTGCAGAAGAGAAGAATGAGGGGGGATTTGATAGCTGCTTTCAACTACCTGAAAGGGGGTTCCAAAGAGGATGGATCTAGACTGTTCTCAGTGGTACCTGATGACAGAACAAGGAGTAATGGTCTCAAGTTGCAGTGGGGGAGGTTTAGGTTGGATATTAGGAAAGACTTTTTCACTAGGAGGGTGGTGAAGCACTGGAATGGGTTACCTAGGGAGGTGGTGGAATCTCCTTCCTTTAAGGTCTGGTTTGACAAAGCCCTGGCTGGGATGATTTAGTTAGGAATTGGTCCTGCTTTGAGCAGGTGGTTGGACTAGATGACCTCCTGACGTCCCTTCCAACCCTGATATTCTATGATACTGATGCTTATATTGGAGCATCCTTCCTGCCTCCATGATTATCTTTTATCTTCCCTATATTTGTTGTTGGCAATGAATGAGCCAGAAAACTCTGGAATCTGAGAGGCAAACTGGGGTGGTTTTCTCCACCTGGAGACTTTTGTGACGGCTTCATTTAAATTTAAAAATGGAGTGTCTTAATTACTAAATAAGAATGATAAATTAGTTTCCCCTATTTATGTTCATAAATTGAATTTTAGGCTGTCCTTCAAGTTTCAGTTTTTAACCTGCTGCACGTTTTTTGCTGACAAAGCATACCTGCTTTGGAGAAGGTGGCAGGAGAGACAAAGGCTAGAGATGTTGTCCTCTAAGTAGGAACTCTTGGGCCATTGACAAAGGAGAAGCTAATGGGATCAGTAGCTGGATATTTCAGCTAAAATCATCAGCAGAGAAGTAATTAGCTATATTGACATTTTAAATAGTCATTTGTTAGGTTTTGGTGTAAACATCCCATTGAGGTAAATGGCCATTCACTCAAAGACAGCTGCTGTTTTAGGCTGATTGCAGCCTTCAGGAGACATCATAGCATCAGATTACACTTGTTTGACAGTTTTAAGATTTTCCTCAATGATGAGGAATAAGAATATAAGAAAGACAATACTGGATTAGACCTGGGTCCATCTAGCCCAGTATCATGTCTTCTGACAGTGGCCAGTGCCAAATGCTTCAGAGAGAATGAACAGAACCAGGGCCATTTTCGAGTGATCCATCCTGTTATCCAGTCCCAGCTTCTAGCAGTCAGAAGGTTAGGGACACCCAGAACATGGGGTTGCATTCCTGACCAGCTTGGCTAATAGCCATAGATGGACCTCTCTTCAAAAAAGAATTAGATGAATTCATGGAACACAGTTATACTTTTGGTCTTCACAACATCCCCTGGCAATGAGTTCTACAAGTTAATTGTGCATTGTGTGAAGTACTTCCTTACGTTTGTTTTAAACCTGATGCCTTTTAATTTCATTGGGTGACCCCTGCTTCTTGTGTTATATGAAGGGGTAAATAACACTTTTTTATTCACCTTCTCTGCACATTATAAATCTCTAACATATCCCCCTGTAGTAGTCTCTTTTCCAAGCTGAACAGTCTCTTATTAATCTCTTGTCATATGGAAACTCTTCCATACCCCTACTCATTTTTCTTACCTCTCTCTATACTTTTTCCAATTCTAATATCCTTTTTGAGGCGACCAGAACTGAATGCAGTATTCAACATGTGGATGTACCCTGGATTTATATAGATGAATTATATTTTCTGTCTTATCTATCCCTTTCCTAATAGTTCCTAACATGCTGTTTAGCTTTTTTGACTGCCAAAGCACACTGAGCAGCTGTTTTCAGAGAACTATCCAGAATGACTCCAAGAGCACTTTGAGCAGCAACGGCTAATTTAGATCCCCATAATTTTGTATGTAGAATTGGGAGTGTTTTCCACTGTGCATTAGTTTTAATATATTAACATTGAATTTCATCTACTTTTTTGCTGCCCAGTTTTGGAAAATCCATTTATACTCTTCACAGTCAGCTGTGAACTTAACTATCTTGAGTAATTTTGTATCATCTGCCAACTTTGCCACCTCACTGTTTACCCCATTTTCCAGATCATTTATGAATATGTTGAACAGCAGTGGTCCCAGTACAGATCCTTGGGGGGCCCTGTTATTTATCTCTCTCCACTGTGAAAACTGATAATTTATTCCTACCTTTTGTTCCTTACCTTTTAAGCAGTTACTGATCCATGAAAAGACCTTCCCTCTTACATCTTGATGGTCTACTTTACTTAAGAGCTGTGAGTGGGGAACCTTGTCAAAGGCTTTCTGAAAGTGCAAGTACACTGTGTCCACTGGATCACCCTTGTGCACATGTTTGTTGACACTCAAATAATTATTATAGATAGTTGACTAGACATAGTTATCAGGTGACGGGAAAGCGTAGATAGTAAGCTGTTGAAAACATGGAATCCCAACTACAAATTATGAGACTGAAACATCTTCTGATTCATGAAGTTTCACGTTATTTTAAGTAGGTGTTGCGGAGAGTCATTGTAATACATTACCGTGTTACGCACTCTTTCCTGTTTAAAAAAAGTTACAGCCCTTCATTAAAGCAGCCCCTGTAGCTGCATTCTCTCACTGTGTTTGTAGAAGAGAAGATACACCTAGTCACCCAAACCTGAGATAAATAAGCTGTAATAGCACCTTTTTCCAGAGCATACATTGTAAATTGTTTTGTCATCTCCTCTCTTGTTTAACTTCATAATTGTGTAGCATGTATGCTGCTCCCTAAAAGTGCTCCATCTTCTGTATATTCCTTCCCTCACTTCCTGCACTATCATTGCTTGATGATAGCAGATGTTCACAACTATCCATCTAGGTATTTGCTTGTTAGGTGCCAACTCAATTTGTTTTCCAAGGGAGGCAGCTTTCCTTGCTTTCACTCCCTCACAGCTGTGTATATTTTGATTTCATAACTGTCTTACCACATCATTTTTAAACAGTCTGAATTGATTCAGATCTTCTAATGAACAGCTGCTACATATGACTTCATAATACAACCTGATCCTATTATTTAATTTTTTTGGAACTATTGAAATCAGATAACTAGTCCACAGTCTTAGTTATTACAGTGTCACACTATGATCATTTTATTCCTTTTGAGTAAAAAAAGGATGTGATTTCAAATGTCATTCTTAATTTGTGCAATTAGTATTCCTGTTAATCTTTTATAATATACTGTATTAATCTAACACTCACCTGTTAATACTAAAGATGAAATATCTTCAGACATGTCAACCTTTTTTGTAATCTTTAAAATTATTCACCTTGAGTAGTGGTGCTGGGAGGGTCTTAGAAAGTGAAATTCTCTAGTCAGAGACCAGCGTAGAGCAGATGCATCAGTACAAGCTGCCTCCGCTGTACCCCAAAACTGACCTAAAAGGACACCTGTTAGGGATAAGGATAACTATTACAGTAGCAACTAGAAACCCTAATCCAGGTGAAATACTAAAGAAAATAGCTCCTCTCCCAAGATTTTACAAGGCTGGTAGTCTCCATGCCTACTTAGGGTTTTTTAAGAAATACACATGTGATCTCTCTAGTGATTTTTCTCTGTGAATAAGAAGAGAGGCTGAGTTTTTTCCAAAGGTGCCATGGGCCATACAACACCCTTTAGTGAAGCTGTGGAATTAAATTCCCCCACCCCACCTGAAGTTCTTAATCAGGATAGCAAAAAATGAACCATGAACATTTAAATGGGAAATAAAATTGAATCTTTCACATTTTGTCTGATAACTCTTTTCATGAGCCACCTCAGGGCTCTGGTCAGGGTATAGAGACAGATCTTTGTCTATCATCTGAAGAACCTGCTTATGAAAAATGCAACATGCAGATTTGAGATGAATTACAACATTGACATACATACACAGAGAGGCTTCAGCTTTATTAAAGTACTCTTCCCCCCCCCCCCTCCCCAACAAGTACAGTGGCAGTTACTGGCTACCATTAATAACATACTTACAAGGGCTAGCCTGTATTGCTGGATCTCCCTCACACTAAGTTCTCAGAACTGCCCCTACTTAGTAAATGTTTAAAGTTATTTCTTTACCAGGGTAGAATTTAGAACCATTCTGTTTCTTTTCCAGTTTTAAGGGGGCTGGCAAACCACTCTGCTCCTGGCTAGGATAGCAAGGCATATTGTATCTACAAGCTGCAATTCTGTACCATGACCATACAAACTGTAGCATTGACAAAGTCTACAGGTACAAAAGCAAAGGTGCATTCGGGTACATTTTGTCTGCTCTAATAGTTAGAAAGAAAGCTGTTAGGTTCTAGATGCTCCCTGCCGAGCAGCATGTTATGTCTTAGAATAATCTTGTGTGTTTAGGGGGATAACAAAAAGGTTGATAAGATGATCACAGATGAACTCTTACTGCTTGGGCATATAATTGAACTTATCTTCAGATGTGGGCTCCTTACGACTGCATCCACCTGCCACATTTGATCACTTAGGGCTTGGCTACACTTGAGAGTTGCAGCGCTGGTCGTACAGCTGTGTAGGGAAAGCACTGATGTGTGGCCACACTCACAGCTACCAGCGCTGCAGTGTGGCCACATTTGCAGTGCTGTTGGGAGTGATGCATTATGGGCAGCTATCCCAGCATTCAAGTGGCAGCAACGTGCTTTTCAAAAGAGAGGGGTGGGGTGCAGTGTGACAGGGACCGGGGTAGAGAGAGAGAGAATGGATTTTTGGAGCCGACACTGTGTATCAGCTCCCTGCCTTGCAAAATCAGAAAATTTTCCCGACCCCTTACTCTTAACTGCAAACAGCCTGCAGACCAGATAAGTAGCTGCTCCAACGGACTCCCTTTCTCACCCCTGCCCCCGCTTTTTCTCTCATCAAGCAAACACTCACTCTTCCCCGTGCCTGCCTCATTCACAGCAAGGTAGTGGGTTTATCTCATTTGAATGTTCAGTCAGTTACAGCTTGATCACGGCAAACAGGAGCTGTGTTTGTTTTTTAGATAAGCAGCTCCCGGAGCCCTGAGTTCACAACAAAACAAAGAGAGGCAGCATAACAAAACAAAGGGAGTAATTTAGTTAAAAGCATTCTGGGATATATCCTTATACCCTGGAGGCCAATAACAGCGCTGGTGTGTGGCCACACTTTACCACCGGTGCTGCAATGCTTATAGCCCAAGCAGACCCAGGTGTACGGCCAGCGCTGCAGCCAGGGAGTTGCAGCGCTGGATGTGCCCTGCAGGTGTGGACAGTTACTAATTGCAGCGCTGGAAAGCCTCCACCAGTGCTGCAAATCTCAAGTGTAGCCATACCCTCAGAGTAGAATTTTGCACAGATGCCCATTTTACACAACTAAAGCTAATCTAATCAAGTGCTTGACTGCTCTAAACTCCCACAAACAGTGGTAGGAATGCAGGGTGTCTAACAGGTGCAAGATCAAGCCTTTACTGTTGCTGGGAGCATCGGAGATGGGATATGGCTATCCTAATATGACACAGGCAGCTGGGCCCTGTTTGTAATGTTTCACTTCAATAGAACAGATACATAGTGTTTGGCAAGACAGCCCCTTGATCCTAATTAGCCATGCGTGGGATGCTTTACACAACACCATTTCTCTGTCTTTCTGCAATATAAATTTTGAATGCCACATCCAGTCAATTCTACAATTTCAAGGAATGTTTGGGGCAGCAGGGGTCAGAACCCTATTTAGAGGAGGCAATGGGCAAAACCATATTGGGGGGCGGGGAGACATAGGAAGTGCCCTGCCCTCTGTTTAGCAGAACCACAGCTTCAAGCATCTTTACAATTGTCTATAAATCATACTGATGGCACTTTCTTATTCTTTGTTGGTACAGCTCCTAGCACAGTAGGATCCTGGTCCATGTGGGGGGCTGGTAGGTGCTACAGTAATACAAACACCACCTTCCACCATAACAGTCTCTAACCTCTCTGTGGATCCTACTCATAGAGTTAATATGTTGACACACTTAATGACTCATCTCTGTGACAGAAAGGAGACAATGGAGTGTGCACCCAGCCCCTGCCATTGAGGGGGGAGTTGGGAGACTCCTGTATGGGCAGAGGAGGGGATAGCAGCTGCTTTGAGAGAGAAGGGGAAATGGTGGTGCACGCAGCTGCTGGCATGAGAGGGAAGAGTTGGGGAATAATGGTGTATAGGAGGGGAATCTGGGAGATCCTACACCCCGTCTGCCAAGTGGGGGGGGGCGAGATGGACAGACAGAGCCCCAGACCTGGAAAGATGGTGAGAGAAGCTACAGAGAGTCCCTGACATAGAGGGTATGGGAGGATGGCTTGTGGGGAAATGGAAGGATGTAAGGATCCCTGTGGATAAAAAGAGGACTTGAGACACTAAGGCTGTCTCTCTGATTTCACATACATGCTCACACAGTTTAAAAATAAATAAGAACTGTTTAATATGCCAGATCAGTAATAAAAAAAAACCCTCCTGAACAGACCTACACCATACCAGCAAATATAATACAAACCAAAACAATTCTTAATTTGCTGTCAAGATCTGCATTTAGGATTCTGCACTACTCTTGTTGCAGCTGATTAACCTTTTCATTGAGAGTGGCATGGAGAAAGCTGCTCCCTACATGTTTTAAGGGTATGCTATTACAGAGCAAACTTGGGTCCTGGTAGGCCTAAAAAGCTTTCAGCTCACACACTTATAAGCTACCTTACATATGAAGAGTTCACAATATTTAGGTTATTCAATGTGCAGCTAGTATATGTAGCAAGCAAACAGTGCAATTATAGACCCCAGTCCTGCTTTCAGATCCATGCTGACTCCAAGCTGAGCCTATATGGATCCAAGCATAGGGCTGGAGTTTTAATGTTTTGAAGCTGCAACATCTTGCATAAACAAGGGATCTACTGTGAGTCCTTGATCACCCCTACATCCATGATGGCCTTTGGGGAGTACAGTACCACAGCGGGTGTCTCCTCTGTCATAGTGGTCCAGTAAGCTGTGGGCAATGAAACTGCTTTCTGAGTGCAGTGTCTCACACTTCCAGCAGATGACGATTTCACATTTCGGACACATTTTCCCCGAGTGTGGCTGCCTTAGGGAACACATCTCCTCCCTTGGGGGCTTCATTTTTTTGGAACCTTTCCTGTGTAAACATCTCTTCTTGTCTTCAAAAACCCGATTCCTCCCCTGAGGACTGAAACAACAGAAGGAAAATGGTGACAAATTTAACCTATAAAGTTTTGATAGCAAAATGAGGTCAGCAGAAGCAGTTAATGCCCTTTTTTAAAACGCCCCTGAGGTTTTCTCTGTGGCACAGTCTAAACAACAGGTGCCATATTTAAACACTACTGAAGAATGCACGTGGAAGGAATAAGCAGAGTCTGGTACTTACAATATGATACAGGTCACAGGCCTTGCTTTTTAGAAGCTGGAATTTGTGAGGATTTTATCTGCCTGTTTTAAAACTGTAAAACAAACCTGTCTTGAATGCCCTTTGTCAGTGGAAGTTACTGCAGGTATCTTGAAAGAGGCTGTAATTTAGAACAGCAGTTTCTCTTTGGCACTACACACAGCCTCGCATATGCACTTTCCATGGAGCTGATCCTGCAATGAGTCCCATGTGGAGACTTCCACAGGGCTCTGTGCAGGTGCAGGGGTCTGCCGTGCAGAAATCATTGCAGGCATCAGGCTCTAGTTAGTAAAACAAAGTCCAAATATATCATACAAAGTGCCTGTTTGCATTTGTGAACTCACATGCAGCTTGCAACGACTAGCAGGAAAACATGACAATGCTCTGTCCTTGGACAGAGACAACTGGAAAGGCTTAAAAGGGACACTGCTAGCACTCATGAAAATGAATGCTAATGACCTGAGTATCTCTTTATAACAGTGCCCTTCTGTTGAGTTGAATGCTAACTAAGGTCTCAATCCTGCAAGCACTTACACGAATAGTCCCCAAATAGTGTTTGCGGGATTGGGGCCTATCGGTACTTCTATGTATTGAGACAATAGGATCCTTAGAAATACATTCAGTCCATGTGAGGACTGGCTCTGTTATGTCAGCTTGTCGGTGTAGTAAAATACGGAGAGAGTGGGCAGCTAGAACAGTACTGCTTTTTTATAGCAGATCTGGAAAAATCTCTAGTCCATTTTCAACTGTCCTCACTTTCAGATTAGTTTGAGGCCACCTTGTCTTGGAAAGAATGATTTTCCTGGTTTTATCATTATATTTAAATTGACTTCTTACCCTGTTCTGTCCCCAGAACAAGCTCCCGAGAAGTCATGAAGATCAAATGTAACCCACAAAATCTGTCATTGTTCCATCACAACTTGTCTCAGGGTCCAATTCTGCTAGTGTAACCCTACTGGCATTAGAGTTATTCTATATTTGGTCCAGTGTAATCTAGAACAAAGTTTGGCTCTCAGTGTCATTTCTGGCTAGTTTATTTTAAATCTGTGCTAAGCCTGTAACAAGCTGATGTGACTATCAAGCCTAATGTATTAATGCTGATACGTACATGCTCTTCTTGCTAAGATCATAATTGCCTGGGTCTAATTACCAAAGACAGACTGCTTTTAGCAGAGCTGTAAAGAAAGCAGGTTTGGGCTATGGGTTGGGCTAGGACATTTTTTAAAATTAATTTATTAGCAATACCCAATAATTTCTGCGCTGTGCATGCACTCAATTAATCTCATCCAAGGGGGATCTGGAGTGACTTGAATGACACTAAAACACTTATGGAATCTCAAATAAGTAATAACAATGAACATTGCAACGGGGCTAACAAGTATGCAAAAAAGCAGTTAATCATTTTTGTCAGTGAAGTTAGCAGAAAGGAGTCTGAGCATACACAAGGAGCAAGCCTGCTGAGTAAAGAGGCATCAATTTTACATGATCATATTTTAGAGGGAAGAACTGAAGTTTAAGCTCACAACTCAGAATGTGGTATAACACACCCCACCACACTTGCAACTTTCCAGTACCTATAAAGTTGTGTATTGATTTCAGCTGCTACCCATATATTGCTACCATACCATGTCTTCTGCCATGATTCTAGGATTCAGTACTGGTGCAAACACTGATTCATCAGCTTAGTAATGTTATCCCTTGAAGTGATTTCCAGGACTGTCACAACTCACAGTGTTGACAAGTACAGTACAAGGGTACTGACAAGTAAATGTGGGCACTGGGAAACAAATCCCTGTAAGTCATTCAACCTTTCTATACCTCAGTTTCCTGGTTTGTAAAAACACATCACAGCGTTGTTTGTAAAGCTTTTTGTGGGCTTTGGGTGGAGGATGCTTTAGAAGCGCAAAGTATTATGTATAAGTAACCACCACTGGTTAAAGATTATGCTATGGGACCCTTCACTGTGTCTATTACAGCTGCTTATCATGAGTCATTGAGCATTCAGCCTCTGACATACTTACAGTTTACTCTTGGAAGGCCCAGAGAAGAAATTCAGTGCAGAAAACCTTTTCTTAAACAGACGCTCTCTCTTTTTCCTTCCATGTTTCATATCACCTACACTGTCATCTTTACTCTCCCTCTTTGCCTTCTGCCAGCTCATCTTCACTATAACAGAAACAATAAACAAACAAGAGCAGGAGACAGCAAGTTCAAACATCTATGCTGCTGTCACAAAACAACATGAGTAACAATGTGCAACTGAATTATATAGACATGTTTCTGTACTAACCTGTAGATGTTCTGGGAATGCAGCTGGTTTTGTGGAGTTCAGACAGTAGGCACTTTCCAGCAGATGGAGCAAACACCTGCTTTGGAAAATCCTAAGGGAAGAAGAAGAGGTAAGTATGGCTATTCTTACTTAACTAAGCTCTGGTTAGTAGCATGGCTGTTAAGTAAGATAAATGTCTCCATTCTAGATGCTACCATGTACTATTAAACTAATTTCCAAAGAAATAGCAAGTTGCTCACTTGATAAAAGCAAATAATAGGAGATAATAAAACAATCCTGTACAGAGAAGGGAAAAAGCAAACTGATTTCTTGAGATGGCACAAATATAAAGCAACAGGCGGGGAAGGCACTTGGTCACTGCTTGAAAATAATTTCTTCTTTTTCCTGGTAAAATATTTGATTAATCTTAATTTCCGCATTGTGCTGCTTTGTCTCCAAGCACTGTCCCTGTGGCCTCTGTGATTAAATTAGTCTCTCTGCTCTACATTTGATATTCAATAATTGCATTTACTTTTGGTTGATTGACTCACATAGTAGTTTTCACTTGCTCCAAATTGCTGGGAAGCAGCTTCTGCCCATCCTGCCCATTTGTTGTAGTTTGAAGTATTTCCCAATAATTGTTTTCTAAAATAAATCACACAACCCTAATTTTTAGGAATAGACGCAAATGAAGCAGCATTCTATTGAGTTAGAGAGTGATCAGAAAATCCATCATGGCTGAGCTATGTATTTTCCTTAATTTTAGCCTTTGTAGCCTCACATAGATCCTACAACACGCTTCATGCCAGCACAGAGGTCTCCTGTGTACAGCTCTCATTGCAGAATCAGGACCAATCTAGCTCTCACTTTTATTAATTCAATTATAATTGTTTACCAAGAATACACTATGTTGTGTGTGAATGAGGAAAGTAGAAAGAACTCAGGAGCAGCACAGCCACTCAGCAGTTAACTCCACCCTCATGCTAAGTAGGCAGCTGCCCACATTTTTTAGCAGAGCCAAGGGAAGACCCTCCCTTTTGTGATTAATTTGGGGAAGGGTGTAGTTTCTTTGTGTAGATTGAACAGAGATGAACTGAAATGAAAAAGGTTGTGAATATCTCATTAAAATGCACAAGGAAACAGTCTCTTTAAAAAGTGCTCCAACATCAAGGAGCGAAGAAAGTTGCAGGTGTCAGAAATGTTCAGACCTTACCATTTTAAGGTCTCTCTGTAGCTTTTAATGCTTTCCACAACCTCCTTCAAATTCAAGGCCTGCCTGGAGAAAACAACATGTTTTTCTGTAGGAGGGATACAGCAGTGTCAATTTGAAGCTTTCCTATTAAGCCAGCTTTGAAGAGTAGACCATAATCTGCACCTAAGTGGCAGCAGCTGGAGAGGCAGGAATTTCCTCTACCTCTCAGTGGTGAGCTCAGAGCCCTGCAGATGAAGCTATTTTAATATTAATGCTGAAGTCAGGTAGCTTGTTGTTTTTTTCTTTAAACAGGAGATGGAAGAGAAGTGTAACATTAAGGTTATCAAAGGAAATGTTTGGGAAAGTAGGTCATGAAAAAGTAAAGGTACTCAAAGTGGACCTGTTTTAAAGCCCATTGAAGTCAATGGAAAGATTCCCACTTCAGAAGACTTTGGCCAGGTTCTATTTGTGGATTTTTTTACAGGACTGGGCCCAGTAAGATTAAATTGCCCATATTATCTTTACTATCTGTATTCAGGAGTCTAATGTAGCTAGTCCTTATGATAGAACTGTTCTTGTCCTTACAGTTATGTATGTGATTATGTGCTGTGCTGAGCTTCTGTATGACTGAGCGCTTATCTCTTTTCTTCCACCCCATTTATATTTCAGGGTCTTCTGCTTTCCATTGCTTTTAACACTGTAATTAATTGTATGTGTGATTTTACTGATGGTGTTCCTAATACACAGAAGTAACAGCCAAGTATTCTTGGTTACCTCAGAGTCTCACACACACACACACACACACACACACACACACACACACACACACACACACACACACACACACACACACACACACACACACACACACACACACACACACACACACACACACACACACACACACACACACACACACCCCTCCAAAATATCATCGTTAAAACAAAATTGAAAGCAATTAGAGATCAGCACTTCAGCCTGCAAAGTATCTCTAATATCTGGATCCTACTTAAAAAGAGCTAGGAGGAGACTAATGGTCTCTAGGTGGAACAACTACAGATTTGTGGGGAGATAGACACAGAACAGCATTTCCAAGTATTTAAATGCTATAATTCTGTATTTGCTCTAAGTAATGGTAAGAAAGGCATAGTATCTTCAGAGCCTTGGAATGCTGTTTGATCATTATGTCACTATTGATACTTAGTGATTCCACCTAAAGGCTTTCTTCATAATTCCTGATATAGCTGCTTTGTTGGTTAAGGAGTGCTATCCAGGTATTAGTTTAGGGGGAATTAAGGACATCCTGTTCTGAACAGACATATAATATTGCATAAGGCAAAGTGGCATGGACCAAATTGATAACTCTCTTCCATCTCTAGCTATTCTGGAGCAAAATGCCCAAGTGAATGGCTCTGTACTAGCACTACAAGACATGAGTGTGTGTTACACTCCGAGAGATGAGTCTTTATTTTATTAGACTGGTACCTTTGTTTCTATTTGTGTAGCCTGTGTGCTGCTAAATGTCCATTAGTAATTGGCCTTGACACTGCCATGTTTGCACATGGGGCCTCAGCCCAGGAAAGAAATATTTATTTATCAGTTTAAAAACATTCACAGACCAGTTTTACCACTGTTGTTACCTAAGCATGATTTTACTCCAGCTTGGGAAGACTGTCAGGATAGCAAGACAGAAGACTATCCTACAGACACAGCCCATCTGCTTTTCCTTGTGTATTCTCAGTAGGACGCGGAGACCCTCAATAAGGTAGGAGCCCCACTGTGCTAGGAGTTGCATGTATATGTAGTGAGAGAGCGTCACTGGTCCAAAATAGCAAGTCAAAGGGTAAGAGACAGAAAAGTGTCCTCATCCCACTGAGAGACAGAGCGATGAAATGACTTTCCCAGCATCACAGGAACTCCCCCTTAACCGCACGATCATCCTTTCTCTCTAATCTAATACAAGATTTTATTCGAAACATATTGCAAAAAATCATCACATAAGCTATTTGACCTACTCTTCTCATATCCTTTCAGCCACCACAGGGTGTCTCTGCATCTCTTCCTAGAAAGACAAAAGCCTCTGGTAGCCTGACCCAGAGTAGCCAGGAAAGATGGCCTGGGGGAAGGCAATGTCTTTTATTGGACCAACTTCTATTCGTGAGAAAGAGGGAAGCTTTCAAGCTATATCAAGCTCTTCCACCTTTGGAACACAGAGCTCCAACCCTTTCAGTGTATTTGACACAATTTATGTTTTAAAAGCTAACAGAAAAAATCACCCACTTCTCTGCGGATTTTCTTCAGCAATAGAGAACGATGTCTGGTTTGAGAATGCTGTTACAATAGGCGGCACTTCTCAATGGACAGCGAGAACTTATTTCCTTTAGTGGCTGAAGGTGCTTGAAACCTGGAGATGTTTTGACGAGGTAGCTGCTTGTAGTTCATGAAACAAGGATGATCAGGTAACTGAAATCTAATCATTCATCACCCTTCATGTGAGCTGCACCATGCATCTGAGAGCAGAACTGAGCTCTTAATGTCCATATTTACCAATGTCTATATACCAATGTCTTTGATGAAGCAATCGGTGTAGTAGCTTTGCCAGGATAATGGTGCTAAGTATTGCACTGCACGCCTGAGCAGATCTGTTTGATTGTCCTCAATATAGGTTTAAAGTAGGGTTTATATGCAATGAAATGAAGCCAAAGGGCAAGCTAGTGACTTAGCCAGTGACTCACCTCTGGACTTAATACCCACATGCTGCTGCTGTGATCGTTTTAGCTTGCGACACTTATGGGTGGTTGTTTTCTCTTTTTAAGGAACATGTTTTGTAATATGTAATATTAGAAATGGGTTAATTGTTTGGGATAAAACATGAACCATTCTGGACCTATGTCCAAACTCCAATGCAAATGTGAGCCTGCTTGAAGCTTTTAGATTTGGAAAAGGTGGACTAGCTTTTTTTCTGAATTGCTTTTCATTCTCTCTACATCCTGGTCTTCAAGTCAGTGCCCAGCAGGAATTTAAATACTGGGGCATGGGGAAAAAGAGGCTGTGGCTGTTGGGTCCATTGCTATATGGATCCCCTGGCAGCAATACACGTGTAACATTTGGGCTAGGAGGATTTCATCCCCTCAGCTTCCTTATAGGTCCCATGTACAAAGCACTGCTATGAAAGCTTTACGCATGAGAGCAGGATTTGGCACTTAGGAGCTAAGCAAATATCAGATGACCGCAAAGCTGGGCTTTTTCATAGCACTCTGTTTCCCTTAGATTGGGTTCTGGTGTGTTATATGCTCCTCAGTCTAATTCTTTAGCTAACTATTATGGGGCATATATTGCTCCACTCACTTGGAAACAGTGTGGGGTTACAAACTGGCAGGGTTTAGCGGGATATGTGGGTAGATGGATGGGTGAAGACCTCTACCTCTGCTCACTAACTTGAAAATGAGCCTTGGTGAGGTTCTGCATCTGAAACACTTTCTTTGGAACTCGCCACCGCCACCAGACAAACCAGATGCTTCTCCATACTACCAGCTCATCCATCTCAGAGGTCTAGATTCTCAAATATCCCCTTGTTTTTACTGTTTAAAGCTTTCCCTTATCCAGGCATAGATCTGTTCTGAGCCAGCTCCCACTAGAGTGAGCGGAAAGACTCTATTTGGCTACACAGAATGTTGGATAACACACCAACTAAAACAAAAATTCACATCATGGGGAGAGAGTGCTGGATTTACATTGGTTAAATGATCTCTCTGCACCATTTCATCTCTTTATCTGATTACAGAGAGACCTGGATTTAAATGTTTTGTTGTGCTTTCTCTTCCAGAATGGGATTCACTTGCATGGTTAGGACAACCAAAGAGGGAAGCACTGACAAAGAGGAAAACACCTGGGATTCAAGAAGGATCTGGGACTCCTCACAGTACGGGGAGCAAAAAGAGGAAGGCACAAGAAATTGCACACATGTGGAGGTAAATAGATATTCTTCCTTGTACTTTGGCAAGTGCTGAGAGTCCTCTGCAGTCTAGCTTCATTGCTGCACCCGATCAGAAAAAAAATTGGTCCATCTAGTCTGGCATCCTGTCTCCAGTCAGGGCCAGTCTTGCATTTGCCTCTGAACCATCCAATACTGTATTGGGGGATTTTTTCCCCTGACTTAGCTGATATTTATGCATGCTCTCCCTTCTTAATCCAACAGTGTTCATCTGTCAGTTGGATCTTTACACTCATAATTTAACTACAGACGTAGAACAGTAATGCTTCCATTGTTTAAGGAAAAAAGATGCAAAGGATTCTTTGAATAAATTCAAAGATGGAAATATGCTTAATTTCCATGTACAATACAGCTGAGAATAAATACCCTGTTATTAAATCTAGAGGAGTCAGGATGCAGACAGCTGGGGGGAAAGTTCCATTTATATTAGTCACTCTAGGAGTTTATTCTGCCTAGAATTATAGGGGGGTGTGCATCTGTGGCTTTCCTCTTCTTCCTAGCGTGTGATGTGAGGTGCAGGCATGCTCAGTAGCTTATGCCTACCACTCCTATCTCAGTAACAGTGCCTACAATACTAAGAGACTGGTTGCATCAGAAGCAGAGCTGGAAAGCCATCTTTGCTAGCTGCTGAGAGTGAGAGAAACAGCAGAACCTTAGGAGATCCGCAGACTGTCTGACAGAAAACAATGTGAGTATCCCTTGTCATAGGAGTTTAATGAAAATGAGCTGCAGTGTGAGAATGAGGGTTTAGTATGTCTGGAGGGAAGGAGTTTGGCTAAATCAGCGTCAAAGCACTGTCCGTCAGTTGTGGTGCTGAAACTCTGAATACTCAGCTGTGAATGGGTGTGTTTCTTACTTCACAAAGAAATGACAGCAGCATGGCTTTAAACTGACCAAGATCCTTTTTGAAGCAAGGTTGGGTTATGGGATTGTATATCGTGATTTGTCACAGATTCTGTTTTGTATCTGTCAATATCTGTTTACAATTATATTCCCCCTAAATGCTTGCTCTATAGAAGCGCAATACTGTGGCTGGAAAGTTCACTGCTGTTTCTGATACATGAAAAGTTGCTTGATGGGTTTTGGAGAAATGGCCAAGTAGTATTTTGTTGTTTTCAAAACCAAGTACAAATTAACTCTTACTATGAATGTTTCTTTTTATGTTTAATTGTATGTGGTGTGTAGGTGTGGTGAAAGGCTGGCTATGTGAATAAGGCATCTGAAGCTACTTTAACATTTGTGTAGTTGGCTGTCACATGAAAACTACATGGCATCCGTGTGAATCAGTGTCAGACTCTGAGGAGCATTTGCTGAATGTGAGACCTCTCTTGTGTATATTAGGGATCCAAAGTTTGATTAGACTTTGATTCTGGCTTAAACGGTCTGCTGTGGCTCTTAAACGGTGGGAACTCTGCTATGGCGGGCTGGGCAGTTTTTCCAGATGCTGGAAAGCAGTAAAAAGAATGACTAACATGTTTACAATTCAAAATAGTGCTGAAACAAACCCTTCAAAACGCTGGGCCAAATCCTCCAATCAGTACAGTTCTGTAACTCACAATGGAACAATGCTGATTTATACCGGCCGAGGATCTGGACCTTTGTCCTCACTATCTGGTGCAATATGGTAATAAAATATTAGATATAAAATAATTTCAACTCAATTGTATTCAGCATCTGTCTGTTTCTGTGCAGCAGTGGATCACACTAACCCATCACTTCAGAATTATTTTATTACATCTTTAAATAGCTGTCCATGTCTTTAACAGTGGTGTAACTGCCAGCATTAATTTGCTCTTTTAGACAACAGTAAAACTTATTTAGTTAATAGTTACTCTGGAAAAACATTGGTGTAAATGAGACTAGATCTGCCCATGTAGTTTAGATAACTAGATTCTGAAATGCATCCTTTGATAACAGCCTATAACAATCTACATGGGGTGGGGGGAAATGATGAAAGAGGGCACTTCAAACTAGAAGACAAAGGTATAACAAGATCCAGTGGCTGGACGTTGAAGCTGAACAGGTTTAGCCTAGAAATAAGGTGCAAATTTTTAACAAGGATGGTAATTTAACCATTGAAACAATTTACCCAGGGTTGTGGTGGATTCTCCATCACCAGCAATTTTTTTTATCAAGATTGGATGTTTTTCTAAATGATCTGCTGTAACTCAAATGGGATTAAGTCAGGGAAGTTCTATGACCTGTATTCTACAGAGGGTCAGACCAGATGATCACAACTGTCCTATCTCGCCTTATAATCTATTAATCTATTAACATGATTGCATAAATGTTCATTTATGACACGTCAGTCCAAACCAGCTGCAAAACATCTCAGAAGTATAAAAAAGTCAAATAATTCTAATACTATATAATGTAAGTGGGTGGAGAAACATAGGGCCAGATCCTACTGGTATAGAAGTGAATGGAGCCATGCTGATTATTGTAAATAAAAAATTGTGTCCTACTGTAAACTATTTCAATACAAAATTTAAAAAAAATTACATCCAGAATCTCATTTTGAAATCTAGAATTTTTTTTCATTTGCTTATTCACCTATTAAAATATTAGAAAACAAGCTTTTATCTACAACATCCAGAATGTCTCCAAGCCAAAGAACTGCTTTCTGAAAAATATCCTGGCTTAATGTGCACCTCTGAACTTCTCCAAACGGTTATGCGCTTGCCAGCTCATTGTATGCTATTGGTGCTGTTGCCTAGTTGTGTCTATATCAGGAGTCAGAGGATGACGTCAAATACTTTGATCTGTATGTGAGCTGTTCTTCAATGATTGATGCAACAGTTTCCTGCTGCAGAATTATCATCTAAACTATTCAAACAAGAAACAGTTTTTCATACTATCTTTGTCTTACTAGTGTGTATTCATAACAGATTTTTAATTAAAAACAGGTTGATAGTATGACTGGGTCTTTTATAGAAAAGCTTGCATAAGTTTCTTTGTTGATCTAGGGAGAAAGGGAAACTGTTTCTATGTGGGATAATCTTTCAACACACTAATCATACAAAGCCAGGATAAATAAGCAACTTGCTATTAGGCAGATATTGATGTATTTAGTTGATTTCTGTTTCTCTGTGAAATGGATGTACAGAAAAGGAATTTAAAAAAACTCCTTGATGAATGTCCCCACTATCCAACTTTGAGTTATCGATGAATGCCAGAAGGTAAATGTGTGTTAACTAACAACCTGTAGCAACAACTAATGGTGTTCATCAACTTGCAAAAGCTTATTGCTAGTGAACACCAAATACCAGGAAATGGTTTCTTTTCATCTTGTTGTAGAGCACCATAAACATGCATAGTACTTCACACACTTGTAAGAAGACAAAGAGCTGGCTCCTGAGGACTTTTCTTCACATACTGCTCTGCCGCTGCAGCGCTTTAGGCCTTGGCTACACTTGAGAGTTACAGCGCTGTTAGTGGCTTTATAGCGCTGTAACTCACTCCCCATCCACACTGGCAAGGCACAGACAGCCCTGTATCTCCATGGCTACAGCGCTGGTTGTACTCCACCTCCACGAGAGGAATAAAGAGAATAGCGCTGCTGCTGCAGCACTGGGGTGCCAGTGTAAACAGGGAATAATCTTAGTATGCTGTGACTGACCTCCAGAAGCTTCCCATAATGCTTTTAAGTGAAGATTACTCTCTTTGTTTTGTTGTGATGCCTCTTTGTTTTGTTGTGAACTCCGGGCTCTGGAGCTGTTTATCAAAAAAACAAACACAGCTACTGTTTGCTGTGAATGAGCAGAGGCAGGCAGGGGGGCTCCCTTGGGAACGCCCACAGCTAGTGTTTGCTTGAAGGGAGGGGGGGAGAGGGGGCTTGAGGAGAGAAGCAGCGCGGCAGGCCGGGGGGGGTCTGTTTCAAAGTGGCTGCTTATCTGGTCTGTAAGGAAAAAAACAAACAGTTGTTGTTTGCTTTCAGTGAGTGAGAGAAAGAAGGGTGGGGGAGAGGGTCGGAACTTGCAAGGCAGCTGCTGACACAGTGTCGGGCCCAAAAATCCACTCTCTCTCTCTCTCTCTCTCTCTCTCCCCCATGCTCCCTGTCACACCCCACCCCTTTTGAAAAACACATTGCAGCCACTTGAATGCTGGGATAGCTGCCCATAATGCACCGCTCCCAATGCTGCTGCAAATGCTGCCAATGTGGCCATGACAGTGCGCTGGTAGCTGTCAGTGTGGCCAGATTGCAGCACTTTCCCTACTCAGCTGTACGAAGACAGGTTTAACTCCCAGCGCTGTACAGCTGCAAGTGTAGCCATACTCTTAGTGAAGACACTACTATGCCGATGGGAGAACTGCTCCTATCGGTGTAGTTAATCCACCTCCCCAAGGGGGCAGCTCTCCCAGCAACATAGCGCTGGCTACACAGGGGATTAGGTTGGTTATAACTACATCACTCAGGGCTGTGGATTTTTCACACCCTTGAGCGATGTTGTTATATTTATGTATGTCTAGTGTACAACTGGGTTCAGTGACTTCAGTAGAGAGATGCTGATTTACAGCAACTGGGAATCTGGCCTCATGTGAGATTACAGTCTGAGTGGTTCAATACAAATGATAAAGAGGAAGGCACAAAAGTGGGAGCAAACCTTATTGGAGAGAGGATCAGTACTGAGAGGTTAAATGAAAGAAGTGGGTTTAAAAGGAGGAATTTGAAGGAAGAACAGGGGTCACTTCTTGCTTGCGAAGAGGGGGAAACTGTTCCAAGCATAAGGATAAGAAATGAACTGAGAGTCGTGGCCGGGGGGAGAGTTTGAGTGTCACCTCTTGTGGGTTGAAGGAGAAAATGATGATGGCATCAGGCATGTCTTTGATGCAATCCTGGTTATATACAAAGAATGAACAAACAGGAGGTCGTTTGTTTGCTCACAGTTCCAAGCCTCTCTCCAATCAGCGCTCTGGCCTAAAAGCTTTCTCTCAGAGTGTGACACTGGTCCATTAAAAGCAGGGCCACTGCACCTCTGACTTATCAGCTCACTCCAGTTGGGTTTTAAGAGAGAGCACCTGAGCCATATAAATGGGAGAGGCCTGGGGAGTGTGGGAGACCTTGAGAACACAGATGAATGGAACAAAGGAAAAGGACAGGTAAGAGCTACCTAGAGGAAACTGAGGCTTCAGAGAGTAGGAGGCTCTGCCTGCTCTCCATGGACTAGGGTGACCAGCCAGCAACTGGGAAAAAACTGGGACAGGGGGTGGGGGGTAATAGGAGCCTATATAAGAAAAAGACCCCAAAATCGGGACTGTCCCAATAAAATCGGGACATCTGGTCACCCTACCATGGAAAGAGGGAGGAACTGGCTAGCAGGCTAGCAGAGAGGCTGTTTGCTAACAGCCCTGAGGTAGAGAGTCAGTGCTGGAAGTTTAAAAGGGCTGAGAGCTAGGAGGCAGTGGAGAAGTTAGTCTGCTGACCTTCCTGAGCCAGAGAGCTAGTGCTGGAAGCTGAAAAGGGCTGAGTCAATGGACTGTGTTTTGGGAGAAAGAGCGATGGGACTGGTCCCCGGCAGTTGGATGGCCTGGAGAGTGAGGTTCTGAGACAAGAGCAGGAAAGAACTGAGAGCGAGTGCTGATGGGCTCGTGGGTGAGGAGCTTGAAAAATTGCTGTACATTTCTCTGTTTTACTGTGGCAATTGGGAGAACAGCTTTGTTATGAAGGTTCTATGGACTATTCTAATGTATATGAATAAATTATACCCAGAAGTGGTATTTTGAGTGGACACCAGGAGAGACTTTGTTCTTTTTATGGTTGGATTGAGGAGAAACTGAGTCAGATGCACGTGTAGGTCCATGGAGAGGGAATGAGGGCTGAGTGGGGCTGGGAGTGGAGCTGGGTGTCGCTCCCTCCCTGCCCCCTGTGGGGGCTGACCCAGGCCCTGCCGAACGTTCCTGTGCACCCACCTAAGGGGTGCACCCCACAGTTTGGGGATCACTGCTCTAGTACAAATGAATTCTGTTGCAGGGCACAATTTTTCTGAGATGCACAATAAAACAAAGCACCAGAATTCTCCCTGGTGCCACAGTGTGTGTCTGTTCCTTGGTAGAGATTTTTTTTTAAAAATCTCTACCATCTTTTAGCAACAAGAAGTAGTCACTTCTGTTCTGTTAATCAAAACAAAACCCTACCTGGCCGATTTCTGGGCAGTTGCACTGAAGGCAATGGATTTACGCTGGTATCCAAGCAGAATTAGGCTCTTGTAAATGTTTAAGTAGGTCTGTGTTAGCAGAGTTGGGTGACGTTTGGTTGGAGATGCTAGCTGCTCAAAAGGGGATAAGGAGGGAATGAAGAGGAGATGGAGCAATACACCCTTCCGACCGCTTGCACTGGCCAGCAAAGCTTGCTGCCTGCATAGATCCATGTTCAGTAAAACAGAATTGGGGCTGACGGAAGAATTCAGTTTCAGATTCCAGTTGAACTTTGGTATTGATAGAAGTGATTCTGGATTCCAGCAGGACTTCGGTGTTCATTTAGGAATGGTCCTAGGACAGCTCCAAAAATCAGTGTTTGTAGGAAGCATTCAACCCATGGGAAGAGTCAGGGTTTTTTTCTTTCAATCACTGCGCCAATGGCTTTTTGCACAGGAGTCACTTTTTTCATACAGTTAATTCAGTCTCAGATCTCTCTTGTCTTCCCTACAGTCAGTCAGAGATTCTCTGTGTTGGTTTCATGCAGTCATAATTCTCAAAGGTGTGCAATTTACTCAACCATTCCTGTCTCTTGCAATAGGAGCAAATGGTTCCAGTGCTGGTTAGGGTGCCTGTCTGGGTCACTTACTAGTCCATAGCATCTGGAAATAGATTGCTCATGAATCTTTTGGAATCTCCAGCAGCACGGGGATATTGGACCCACCTCCACAAGTCTCTTCCAGTTGCAGGAAACTCAGCTGCTGGAGCTTCCTGCAGCAGGGGGAGGCACTTCGAGGTGGGTCTGATCTCCCCCTGAGAGTGATAGTGGCCATGCAGGGGAAGGATAAGTCCTCTCCTTCCCCAGTCCCCCTGGGACTTGCAGCTAGGAGCCCCCTGACTGGGGGAGACCAGATTGCATGGAGAAGGGCTTATTTCATGATTCGTGACACATTTTTCATGGCCGAGAAATTGGTAGGGCCCTACTCATGAGACGTAACTTGTTGAAGTGTGGATCTGCAAACATTATCTATTCAGAGAGAGAACTCCAGTTACTGAGTAGCTTTCATTCACCATGTGGTGGCTGCAAGCGCGAGAGCCATTTGAAAAGCTGTATTATTTGAAAAGGCTTGACTCCATCTGGTTTAGGAGCAGCTCCCTTTTCTATCTGCTCTTTTACCCAGGCAATGGAGCCACTGAATGAAAGGATTTGAAGAAGTGGATGTTATAAAGCAGGTGGGTTCTGTAAAAGATCATGTAACTTAATGGAACGGGGAAGAAGGGCTACTCCAGTGCTTGTGGAACTAGTACTGAGATGGAGAGACAGCGCATCCAGAAAGAGGAACAAGGTAGTGACTCCCTCCCCCAGTGATATTTGAATTACTGTAGTAACAAATGTATGTTTTCCCTGTAGCTGTCCTATGGATCCAACTCAACCCTGACTAGGAGACAGCAATTCTAAGAGTGAGAGAATATTGTCTTCAGGCCCACTTGGTACTTGACCTCCCTGGGACTCATTGCAGTTGTCAATTAGCCCCAATTAACTGAGATTGTCTCCTTAATGTTGTGGTTGCTTTTCCCTGGTGCCTGTATGGAGCCCTCCAAGCTCTTTTCACCATAACCCGTTGAACAAGCACAAGATGATGGCCACCTTAAAAAAGCTAACTACTCAGTTATGGCAACCATATGTCTTCTGCACACAGTAGTAATTTATTGAGAGCTCTGACTGTACATTTATAACGGTTTTGTCATTTGCAATTATATCATCACTTCTGTACTGGGTGAAATAATTAGAATGGACTTCATCACTCTAATGTTCCTGTCCAAATAATTGGAAATATTTGAACAAGTTTCTCACTTTTTCCAGATGCAATATTTAGAAGAAAATACGTGGGAAAGAGGTGTCTTTTTTTAGTCTCATAGCAAACAAGGCAAAAATCTGGTTTACAGATTGTATGTTAATGAAAGCAACAGACGTACCTCTGCCAGACTCAAACAGAAGCATCACTGAGTCATCACTGAGAGAATTCTTCTGGAAAGTGTTGAGATTCTCCTATGACTATGTTTTGGGAGGTCAGAAGAGCATTATTTCAAGAAACATCTCTGAACTTTTAAATATAAATGGCACCTTTGAATGCATTCTAATATGTTGCAGTATCTTCTAAACGTAGGCCAGCTAGCCCAGTGGATTTATGCACTGACCCTGCACAGCTGTATAGGTGGGGTCAAATTCTATATTGTCTCAAGTTAGGCCATGTCTACACCATGGTGCCATGCTATGGGCTGCATACAGGGAGAACACACACATGCAGACAAACCCTAGGCAATCTCCTTCTAACTGGCTAAAAGCCTCCATCTCTCTGAATTACTGGGGTTTGCTTGTTTTGAAGCCTCTATTTGCAGTGGGAATACAGCACTGTCTCACTAATGGAGAGTGCAGGCATTTCATACAGCAATAATCGTGCATGTGCAAGGGGGAAAGTGACAAAGGAGAAGAAAATCCTAGTGATACCAAATGCTGCAAACTGAAATAGGCAGGAATTACCTCAAGAGGTGGGTGCATTTCAGCAGTCAGAGAGAAGGGTGGTAGCCACTTGGACAACTGTTCAAAGTAAGCACTGCAGCAGTGTGGAGCCTCAGGAGGGGAGAGTTTTAGCACAATGCCACAACTCTAAAGGGAGCAAAGAAAGAGAGATCCCCAAGAGACCGAACCCTATGTGAGCTCCATGGTGCACAGAGGAGTCCATCCACTGTTACACTCCTTCACATGGTGCAGCTTACTCCACTTGATGTAGGCTGTTGCAGAGAAGAGAGGATGAGTCCATAGCCCCGCTTCCTACCTACCCCTTCAGGGCTACTTGTGCCTCAGGAAAACAAGTGAGGGGGCAGAGAGACTGCAACTGTGTCTGGCGGGCCAGATTTTTAAGTGCTCAGCACCCCACAGTTCGCACTGTGACACTTGTAGTTGAATTTTCAAAAGACTCAACATCTAGCGTACACCCAACATGCAGAACTCTTTTTGGAAAATCTTACCATTGATTTATTTGTCTAAATGAGAGAAGGGCTGTAGATGTGTAGGGACATGATGACATAGCTCCTTAGGCCTCCCCACAACTCCTGTTCACCCACAAAAGGGCTAGGCAGGATCTGGTCCTGCGGAAAGACTCGGGGAAGCCAGCCAAATGCAGAAAGATCAAATTGCCCTGGTATACATTGAAATACTGAGCTGCACAGTGTGCATAAATTCCAGCTTTTTATAAATACATAGACTCAATAATGATTTCCTAGAAATAATTAAATTAATTAATTGTGCCTAGAACCACTTATTCTCTACTTCCAAAGGTTAATGGATAGAAATTCCATTTATTCATTTACATTCAAATACTAAAATAACTCTTCTTTATGAATCTGGCCTTAGACTGGGAAGGGCCTTAATTACAGCATGCTACAGCTGGGCAAAGGCAATGCTGTGTGCAAATATTTGCCTTATCTGCTACCACAACCCATCTCTGTGTGCTGTTTAATGCATGAAAAGGCTGCTAACAGGGGCAAAAATCTTTTGCCCATAATATTTGAAGTTCACAAACGTGGTTCTAGGATTGGGTTTTTATTGCTGACGTCTGTCACAGACTCAGTTCAGAGTCTGGCTTAGCACAGAGGTCAGCACTGAAAATTTCTGTTACCTCTCTCTGGGATAAAGATGTCAAAAAAGTAGTAGTTAAAAATGTGTGTTGTTGTTTTTTTAAAATGCTGTGTGGAAGCTGGTTTGTGGGAAAGCTTCCTGCATTTGCTGCTAGATTGGCTGCGGAATCTGTGGGATTTTCTTTCTCTCCTTCAGATACTTTGGCAGCATCCAGCCCTGGCACTTTACAAAGATAAAATAGTCACAAACAAGTTCTTGGTGACCATTCGGTTTGGGGGTGGGGGACCAAAGGCGAAATCCCACTCGAGGCCAGGATTTAGACAAACACACAGAAAGCAAACTAATCACTTAAACCTGTAGGTACTGGCACTGACTTCACTTAGCATTGACAATGCTGAGCACCTCATTAGAGGTAGCTCAACATCTTTCAAGATGGGGTCTAATCTAGTGTAAATCTCCTACAGACACAAAATACATGGACCTGCCCATTGTTCAAAGGTGTAAAGAATAATACGTGAGTATGTATCAAGAATTAGAAATACTAGTGAATAAACACAACTATGACGTAGTTGGCATCACAGAGACTTGGTGGGATAATACACATGACTGGAATAGTCATACAGAACTATTCCATTCAGTTGTATTATCCCATCAAGTCTCTGTGATGCCAACTATGTCATAGTGCAGCTTGCTCAAGAAGAGCAGGCAGGGAAAAAAGGACGGGGGCGTTGCTTTGTGTATATCAAAGCTGTACACACTTGCACAGAGGTTGGAAATGGGAGACGGAGTTGTTGAAAGTCTCTGATAAAAGGGATAAAAAAACAAGGGTGATGTCACGGTATGGGCCTACTACAGACCACCTAACCAGGAAGAAGGGATGGATGAGCTAACAAAATCATCCAAAGCAGTGGTGATGGGGGCCTGCAGCTTCCCAGGCATCTATTGGGAAAATAATACAGCATGACACACATGATCCAAGAAGTTTTTGGAATAGATTAGAGACAATTTTTTATTTTAGAAGGTGGAGAAAGCAACTAGGGGAGAGGCTGTTCTAGATTTGACTTTAACAAAATGGGAGGAACTGATGAAAATTTGAAAGTGGAAGGCAGCTTGGGTGAAAGTGGTTATGAAATGATAGAGTTCATGATTCTGAAGAATGGCAGGAGAGAAAACAGCAGAATAAACATAATGGATTTCAAGAGAGTAGACTTTACAAAACTCAGAGGTGGAAGGTAAGATCCAATGGGAAGCAAGTCTAAGGGGAAAAACAGTTCTGAGAGAATTGGCAGTTTTTCAAAGAGACATTATTAAGGACACGAAAGCAAACTATCCCACTGTGTAGGAAAGATAGGAAGTATGGCAAGGGACCATCATGGCTTATTCAGGAGATCTTCAATCATCTGAAACTCAAAAAAGAGTCTTATAAAAAGTGGCACTAGGTCAAATTACAAAGGATGAATATTAAAAGAACACCACAAGCATGTGGGGACAAAATGCCAAGGTGCAAAATGAGAATAAACTAGCTGGAGTCATAAAGGGTAACAACAAATATATACAAACAAATATATTAGAAGCAAGAGGAAGACCAAAGACAGGGTAGGCCCATTATTCAATCTGGAGGGGCAATAATGGAAAATGTGGAAATGGCAGACGTGCACAGTAACTCTTGTTTCAGCTTTTACCAAGAATGCTCAAAGGGCTAACTGAGCAGGTATCTTAGGCCTGGTCTACACTAAGAAGGGGGGTCAAACTAGGGTACGCAAATTCAGCTACGTGAATAGCGTAGCTGAATTCGAAGTACCCTAGTTCGACCTACTCACCCGTCCAGATGCAGCGGGGTTGAACTCCGCAGCTCCCCCGTCGACTCCGCCACCGCCGTTTGCAGTGGTGGAGTACCGGAGTCGACCGCAGCGCTTCCGGAGTTCGAACTATCGTGTCTAGATCAGACGCGATAGTTCGAACTCCGAGAAGTCGAACTCACCGCGTCGACCCGGAAGGTAAGTGTAAACCTACCCTGAGCCATTAGCCATTTTCAAAAAACTCATGCAAGACGGGAGAGGTTCCAGAGAACTGGAAGAGAGCAAATATAGTGCCAATCTATAAAAAAGGGAATAAGAACAGCCTGGGGAATTAGACCAGTGAGCTTTCAGTACCCAGAAAGTTAATGGAGCAAATAAACAATCAACTTGCAAGCACCTAGATGATAATAAGATGGTAAGTAACAGTCAGCATGGATTTGTCAAGAACAAATCCTGTCAGACCAACCTAATAGCTTCCTTTGACAGGGTAACAAGTCTTGTGGATAGGGGCACCTATAGGTGGGTTCATAACTGGTTGGAAAACCATTCCCAGAGAGTAGTTATCAGTGGTTCATAGTCAAGCTGGAAGGACATATTAAATACAGTCCCACAGGGATCAGTCCTGTTCAATATCTTCATAAATTATTTAGATCAGGGGTACCCAACCTACGACCTGTGGGCCGTAAACAGCCCACCAGAGCATTTCATAAGGCCCGCAGTCTACTTCAACACAATATACTAACAGCCAGTTCATTAGCACTTTATCATTGTGTTTACATCAGTTTACACTAGTGTGTAAATATACAATAGTGTACATAGCTTGTTTCTGTCTAAGTTCAGCTTGTTTTGTATGTATTTAAAGTCACCTATATTGATTTATATTTTAAATCTTATTAAAATAGGTAGAATCTGTTTGGTCCACAGAAGTTTGTGCTTATGTTTATGTGGCCCTCCTGTATAGCAAGGTTGGGCACCACTGATTTAGATAATGGCATAGAGAATACACTAATAAAATTTGTGGACAATACCAAGCTGGGAGAGGTTGCCAGTGCTTTGGAGGATAGGATTAAACTTCAAAATGATCAAGACAAACTGGAGAAATGGTCTGAAATGAATAGGATGAAGCTCAATAAGGACAAATGCAAAGTACTCCACTTAGGAAGGAACAATCAGTTGCACACACAAAAAATGGGAAATGACTGCTTAGGAAGGAGTACTGTGGAGAGGGATCTGGGGGTCATAGTGAATCACAAGCTAAACATGAGTCAACAGTAAGACACTGTTGCAAAAAAAGCGAACATCATTCTGAGATGTATTAGCAGAAGTATTGTAAGCAAGACGTGAAAAAGTAATTCTTCCACTCTATTCCATTTTGATAAAGCCTCAGTTGGAATATTGTGTCCAGTTCTGGGAGCCACATTTCAGGAAAGATGTGGACAAACTCAAATATCCAGAAGAGAGCAACAAAAACGATAAAAGATCTAGAAAAAATGACCTATGAGGAAATATTTGAAAAAAATGTGTGTGTTTAGTCTGGAGAACAGAAGACTGAATTGGGAACATAAGTCTAGCAGTTCCTACCATTTTGGTAGCTTTTTTGACTACTGCTGCACATTGAGAGAAATGTTTTCAGAGAACTATCCACAACAACTCCAAGATCTCTTTCCTGAGTGATAATAGAAAGTTTGGACCTCATTATTTTGTATGTATGGTAACTCCTTGCTTAATGTTGTAGTTATGTTCCTGAAAAATGCGACTTTAAGTGAAACGATGTTAAGCAAATCCAATTTCCCCATAAGAATTAATGTAAATGGGAGGAGGGGTTAGGTTCCAGGGAAATTTTTTTCACCAGACAAAAGACTATGTATATATACACACACCCTGTATAAGTTTTAAACGAACAGTTTAATACTGTACACAGCAATGATGATTGTGAAACTTGGTTGAAGTGGTGAAGTCAGAGGGTGGGATATTTCCTAGGGAATGCCTTACTGCAAAATGATGAACTAGAACAGCTGAACCCTCAAGGGTTAACACATTGTTGTTAATGTAGCCTCACGCTATACAAGGCAGCACAAATGGAGAGAGGAGAGACAGCATGGCAGACCGAGACACACACCTTGTGTGAGAGAGAGAGGTGCACATTGCCCCTTTAAGTATGCTGACCCCACTCTAAGTACATTGCCTTTTTAAGTAGATCAGCAAGTTGAGACAGCTGCTTCTGCCAGCATGCTCCCTCCGTCCTGACCCCTGTCTCCACCCACCCCACTCTTTGGAGATGGGGTAAGTGGAGGGCAGGAGTACAGGGAATGGGGACACCCTGACAGCCCCCCTCTACACACACACACACACCCTCGTACAGCAAGCAGGAGGCTCTTGGGAGCAGCTCCAAGGTAGAGGGCAGGAGCAGAACACAGCAGTGGGGAGAGGGACAGCTGAACTGCCTGGCAACTGATAGCCTGCTGGGCGGCTGCCACACAGGGAATTTAGGGGAGTGGAGAGCTGATCAGGGGCTGCCGGTCCACCCTGGCTCCAAGACCCCACCAGCTAGCTCCAATGGGCTGCTCTTTCTGCAAGCAGTGGACAAAGTAGGCAGCTGCCAAACAACGTAATAAGAAAGCATTGCGCAACTTTAAATGAGCATGTTCCCTAATTGATCAGCAACGTAACAATGTTAACCGGGATGACTTTAAGTGAGGAGTTACTGTATTGTTGGGATTATGCCTTCCAGTGTGCATTACTTTGCATTTATCGACACTGAATTCAATCTGCCATTTTGTTGCCCAGTTATCCAGTTTTAGGACATCCCTTTGCAAGTCTCCATGGTCAGCTTTGGACTTAACTAGCTTGAGTAATTTTGTATTGTTTGCAACATTTGCCACCTCACTGTTTACTCCTATTTCCAGATAGTTTATGAATATGTTGAACAGCACAGGTCCCAATACAGACTCTTGGGGGGCCCCACCATTTTCCATTGTGAAAACCAACCATTTATTCCTATTCTTAGTTTCCTATCTTTTAACCAGTTACTGATCCATGAGAGGACCTTCACTCTTATCCCATGACAGCTTACTTTGCTTAAGAGCCTTTGATGAGGGACCTTGTCAAAGACCTTCTGAAAGTGCAAGTGATATTCTGGATCACTCTTGCCCACATGCTTGTTTACCCCCTCATATAATTCAAACAGTTAGTAAGGCATGATTTCCCTATAGAAAAGCCATGTTAATTCTTCCCCAACATATCGCACTCATCGATGTGTCTGATAATTCTGTTCTTTACCATTGTTTCAACCAGTTTGCCTGGTACTTAAGGTAGGTTTACTGACCTGTAATTTCCAGGATTGCCTCTGGAGCCTTTTTTGAAAATTGGCGTTACATTAGCTACCTTCTAGTCATCTGGTACAGAGGCTGATTTAAGCACTAGTTTAGCAGTTATGCAATTTCATATGTGAGTTCCTTCAGAACTCTTGGTGAATAACATCTGGTTCTGATCACTTGTTACTGTTTAATTTATCAATTTGTTCCACCTCTATTGACATCTCCCCTAAAAAGAATGGCTCCGGTATTGGAATCTCTCACATCCTCTGCAGTAAAGACTGATGCTAAGAATTCATTTAGCTTCTCCACAACAGCCTCTTCTTCCTTGAGTGCTCCTTTAGCACCTTGATCGTCCAGTGGCCTCACTGATTGTTTGGCAGGCTTTCTGCTTCTGATGTACTCACATGTTTGCTGTTAGTTTTAGGCTTTTTGCTAGTTACTCTTCAAATTTGTTGGCCTGCCTAATTATAATTTTACACTATTAGGGATGATTGTAGTGTTGAAAGAAAAATTTAAATATTCTCTGCGGAAGTGGCATACTCTACACTGAGGAGCAAATCTACTCCAGATTCATCCAATATCAGCATCCTGCTTATAATAGCATTCAAACTCATTTAGAGGCAAGATTAACACAATAAGATATTTAATTATTAGAAAGTGACATTTTACTCCGTATTTAAGGACTTACCTACTGTATATCAATGTTGGTGTTAGCAGAGACAGAAAAAATAAACTTTTAGCTGTTTTTAAAGGTGAAAAGTAGCCATCAGCCATGAATTCTCTTGGAAGACTATTGCACAGCTATCAGGCTTCATTCCGAGTACATTTTAAGGGGTTTTGCCATAGCTACAGTTTCTTCAGTATTCCACCCACTTATATATTGAAAAGACTCATTCCAGAAGCCTTATTGTTTCCAGAATGTTAGGAACTAATAGGAAAGGGATAGGTAAGACAAAAATATCATAATGCCACTATATAAATTCATGGTGCACCCATATCTTGAAAACTGCATGCAGTTCTGGTCATTCTTTCTCAAAAAAGATATATTAGAATTGGAAAAAATATGGAGAAGGGCAGCAAAAATGATTAGAGGTATGGAACAGCTTCCATCTGAACAGAAACTAAAAATAATTGGACTGTTCAGTTAAGAAAAGACATGATTATGAGGAGATATGATAGAGGTCTACAAAATCATGAATGGTGTAGAGAAAGTGACTAGGAAGTGTTATTTACCCCTTCACATTACACACAAACCAGGGGTCACCCAGTGAAATTAATAGGCTGCAGTTTTAAAACAAACATAAGGAAGTACTTCACACAATGCACAGACAACCTGTGGAACTTGTTGCCAGGAGATGTTGTGAAGGCCATAACTATAACTGGGTTAAAAAAAGAATTAGACAAGTTCATAGAGGATAGAGCCATCAATGGCTATTAGACAGGGTGGCAAGGATGCACCCCCATGCTCTGGGTGTCTCTAAGCCTCTGAATGACAGAAACTGGGAGTGGATGATAAGATGGATCACGTGAATATTGCCATTTCCTGTTCATTCCCTCTGAAGCATCTGGCCCCAGCCACTGATGGAAGACTGGATATTGGGCTACATTGACCATTGGTGGACCCAGTATGGCCATCCTTACATACTGTAAGTTAGTTTAGATAATTTGAAAACAGCAAGCAATAGGTACATAGGAAAGCAGCACTGAGTATGTTTTATGAGTAGCATTCAGTGGAAGAAAGCAGAGTTCAAATTAGCATAATTTTGATCTGGAGAAGAGTTTTTGAGGAATCTGGCAATGAAGATTAAAGATCCCACAACACTTCTATTAAAAAGTTAGCAGTTTTCCCTGGTGGCTTTGGCCAAAACCACCTTCCTTCATTGTGCAGTGGTCTGTTCATAGGTTAACAAAACTATTTCCTAACTCTCTTTTATTTAGCACTTTTCATCCCTATATTTCAAAGTGACGTACAAAGGAGGTAAGTATTGTTAGCTGGCTGCTATGCCAAACCCAAAGGAGGATGGATGTGTTTCAGTAGATTTGTACACTATGATATGTACACCAGCCCTTAAAGGGTCTTTAAGAAAAAGATTTACATGAAGGGAAATATTTATTTCTATTATTCTCCCTTTTGTACCTCTTGGAAGATGATTTTGCACGTTGCTTATAGAACATTATAAGTAAGTGGCAAAGATCTTGGTGTAATGATTTCATGATCTCTAATAATGTTTCTAAGATTCATATCAGGAAAAAAGATCAGATAAATTAGGGACTCTTACTCTCCAGACACTGGTAGGGAAATATTGTAAGCAGAGGCTGATGTTAACAATTTCTTGTGTGAGTGGGAGCAAAGGTGGGAGTGTAGACACATAACTCACTGCACCATGCCAGCACCAAGTCTCTTTTGATCGCTTCATAGGCCGAGTGAGTCACTGATTGAATGTGACATTCATTATTTTCATAGTGGCATCTTGTTATCCTGCAGATGGTCTACCTTAGAAATTGCCTTTCACTGTAGCTTCCAGATGGTAACTTGTCCTTATTCAGAGCTTTGGTAAACCTGGGTTTTAAGAGTCCCAACTTCTTCTGAGATTGCTTGCTTACAGTTCTTAAATGCTCTCCAGCCATCACCCTTTAGCTACAGCCTCTGAGTGATGGAACATTATCAGAACAATTCCTCATGAAAGTTGCATCCTCTGCTTTGATATTTTTGTGGCTGCACTGAACTACAAATCTCTGTGGAGGCTGTAATCCTCCATTCTGAGCCTCTAGAACTTCTGTTAATATGTTACAGCTGCCAATGGTGACAGTGTAAACAGAACTGCTGTGGATCTCTGTCAAACAGAGCCAGGGGAAATCCTTCACTCTTAGCTGCTATTTACACTCATTTGGTCAAAACTGAATAGCTTTCTTCTTGGGTTTCTCCCAAGAGAAAATGCAATAGTCTATTCCACTCCTTAGTATGGTATGAGGCTGGTTGTGTGGTACAGAGTCAGAAGTATATTCAGTTATGGTCCAGGCAATGGTGAGGTTGGGGTGAGAGCCTAGTCTATTCCACAAGCTACGGATACTTCTGAAATTTCAGACAAGCACTTGCTCTGTGCTATCCTTCTCAGTCCTCCAAACCTGGAATCAGTGTTTAGTGATTGCCAGGTTGGATCAGACCTGGGACCTATCTCGTCCAATATCCTGTTTCTGACAGTGGCCAGCATGAGAGTCTTCAAAGTAAGATGCAAGAACCCCACCATAGGCAGATGTGGGATCATCTGTCCTCCAATAAGTTCTCGTCTTGACCCCTAATAGTTAGTAATTGGCTTAAGCCTTGAAGCATGAGGTTTCTATCTCTTCCAAAATATTTTTCATTAAATATTTAAACCCTGGATATTCTTGTTATGCATATAAATATCTAGTCCTTCTTGGAATCAAAGTTCTTGGCCTCAGCAACATCCTGTGGCAGTGTTCCACCGTTAAGTGTTGAGTGAAAAAGTATTTATTTTTATTCTTTTTTGTTTGCCACATTTCGATCTCATTGAAAGTCCCCTTGGTGACCTGTCCTGATGCTAACCCAAGGGGCCTGAGAAGGTTTCTGATGAGATGAGAGAATATGGCCTGAAGCCATCATAGAGGGTAGAGGCTGGGAGCTTCAAGAAGTGTGGCTTCAGGAATTTAAAAGTTGAACTCAATAGCATAAGTGCTGAATGCTTGTTTAATGTCATCAGCATCATTGCTATAATAATGAAATGTAGATGGAATGAAATGTAGGTTCCCCTCTCCTGTGGAGAGGACCTCTGGCTGTCTGGGTTGGTTATCTGGTTATGTGTGTGATGCACGTCCGTTACCTTGATTTCCATGGGGCTCCGTCTGGGTGCAAAGTCTCCCCACAGGAAGCTTGGTGCAGAATTGCAGCCTAGAAAAGCCAGAACCCGGCTGAGTTCCTCAGGCTGATTTCTTGTGGATTCTGATTTGGGATATAATCTTTGAATATATGGTCTGCTTCACTGAGGCACATGTTTTGTATAGGCTGATATCCTGTCCAAACAGTGAGCAAAGCATGATGCTTCAAAGGAAACCGTAAATGTTGTCCAGAGCCCATTGTGTCCCCATATCTTTTCTTTTCTCCAGCTCACTAGTGACTTCAGTTTTCTTTATTAAGGATAATACTTCCATGTGTGTTTTTTGCACCAGGCAGAACTCACTGATTGATCTAATGAATCTCATGATATATTTGTAGCTTCTTGTCTGTACACTCCCTGCCAACATACAAACATGCACTGAGTTTTTGTGTGTTGAGTAGCCCTGGGTCAGCAACTCTGACCCTAGCAACCTACTTGTTACATCACTGCCGTACTCTGGTCTCCACCAGCCTTGGTTACTACTGGCCCAGTGAGCCCAGACGTGTCTGCCTGAAATGTCCAGCCCTCGCCTGAAATGTCCAGCCCTCTCCTGGACCATTCAGAGAAGTAATAAGGTTCCTTTGCACCTTTAAAGAGTCACAAACACATTACAGCTTATTACTCTAATGGGTAAATACAGCCTTCCCTTCAAGCACAGCATTCAGTTGGTTTATTAACAAAAGGACATAGGTTAAGTGATACCAAGTAGAAGGAAAACAGTTAGGGTTACAAACAAAAGTAAAAATACACTTTCTAATGGTGAAGACCTACCTTCAGCAGCTTGCAACCTTTTGTTCAAGGTAGTTTTCTCACCAGTCTTCTATTCCCAAAGGCCTCAACCTGCCTAGTTGAAGGAAACATCTTTCTCAGCCTGCAAGAGCTCTGGGCCTTTGTATCCGTCGAGTGATGGAGGCCAACATGGTTTCTTTTCTTTCCTTATATCTCCCAAACTTACTATTTTGTCTCCAGAGTCAAGGTGACTTCATGCTGTTCTTTCCTTCCTGTGGACTCACCATCCCCCTGCAGGTTCGTGTGTAAATGGCGCTTCTATTGCTTTTGGTCACACCTTACTTAATTTTACTGGAGATGGGTAGATAGCTGCCTTCCCTCCTGTATGGGAGAGAACCTGTTTCTCTTCCTTTGTTTGGTAACAGACTCTAAAGCACAGTATCAGTGAGTATTCATAATTCCTCATATAGTGTTAATACCTACATTTGACAGTGATATGAAATGCCAGTGGGTTATTAGTTTTCATAAAAGACTTTACTTGACACACTTTTTATAATACAGTAACATTGTCTTCAAGCAGTTGATTCAATTGCTTATCATTTGAGGTTCAGACCCCCATAAGTTGCTATTTTCCCCACTCACTAGGTTGATGGCTTTACCTTTTATGTAAATGTACCTTCATTGTCTCTGTCTGAGAATCAGGCTGGTCAGACAAACAAATACATGTTCCTTTGTTTAGGGTAGACTGGGTTTAGGCATTGCTTGCCAAACACATTTTAAGACTGTAGTTCTAACATATAGCCATAACTCTCTGTACAATCCCTGGACATACATTACCCAAGAATATTAATGACCAGCCAATTATTAGTTTTCCAATGATGTCTGATATGCCACCTTTTGAATCTATATCATGACAACAGTGTTTGGTGTAGTAAGTATGTCAGGCTTGACAAGTTGCTGACACAGAGAAGTGAACTCTCAGTGGTTCCTTTCTGTCACAGACACACACTAACCCAAAGCTGCATTGCACAACACGCGATCTCACTGATACCAAATGAATTCCATTGGGATGCAAGTTGGTGCCAAATTTGGCCCCATATCTTCCAGTGGGAAAAGTTACCACTCCAAAGGGTGGCATGGGAGGGGAAAAACCCCCAAGGCCTGTATATTCTCAGTGGACCATAACTACTGGACCTCTGTTGATTTAGAGGCCCTTTTGGGCATCATGAATCCCTGTTTAGCTCTGACAGGCATTGATGTATGGAGCTCTTCAGGAATAAAAAAGATGTATCTCAATGAGTTTGTCCCTTACCTTTCTAGCACAGAAAAAGAAGAGATTTTTTTCTCTCTCTCACGCACACATGCAAATGGATTCTATAAACCTGCCCATGTTATATTTATAAATACAAATGGACTCAGTGAAGAGCTGCTCTTAGCTGTTTTAAAACACTGAAGTTTCCTGTAATTTAAAGGATTAAAAAGACCAATACATATAATCTCATGGGTGTTACATGATAAGATATAAATGTACCATATAAAATGTGAGATCCCTAGGTGAGAATATATTCAGTGCTTAAACCAACACCTATGCCTAACAGCATGCAGATATCTTCAGATTGTCACAGTTTTTAATGATGGGTGCTTTGTGCAAATGTGTACAGACAAGTAGCAATTAAGACACTTCTGTGCTGCTCCGCAAGAGCTGTTCAACATACGGACACTCTGACTCAAAACAGGTTCCACTTGATTACTGAGTGTTTTGCTGTATCCTTGGAAATAAAATCTTGAGGTTTTTTTTTCTTCCAGAATATCTTTAGCAAAAGGAGTGTTCATTTGACCATCTCTGAATGGCTAATCGGAAAAGTGACTAAATTTGTGAAAACAAATTTGCATGTTTAGGGCCTGATCTAAAGTCCACTGCAGTCAATGGCCATTGTTTCATTAACTTCAATGGGGTTTGGATCAGGTTCTTATAGCAGTGACTCCTAATCAACACCACTTTAAGCTGGTTAATTGCATTTCCAGTATGGATCAGATTGAGTCACTTGCTTCATATTAGATGCCCAATGCAGCCATATGGCCCCAAAACACTTATGTTTGGAGAGAACCACATTACCAACTTTAATGGCAGCAAAACTTTAACAAATATTTTAGATTACTGAAGCATCTCTCTGACGTTATGGGCCAGATCCTCAAATGGGTGTAAATCTGTGTTGCTTTATTGACTGCACCGGAGCCAGATCAGTTTACACCAGCGGGGAGTCTGGGCTGCTGTAATAAGATCACTGATCGAAGAACTATTATTATTTAAACGCTAATGTTACAGAAGGGAGAAGGGATTTCAAGGATTACATATTGTATATATCCAGCACCCTCCTCCCCCACCAGGCTTCCATGAGCTAAAGGTAAGGTAGGAATTTGATTTGTATGTGGCTGGGATTCTGAGAAGGAAGTTGCTTAGAAAGAACCCATGGAGTGAATGCTGGGAGAGGGTGTCTAGGACGCAAGACAGGTGCGAAGATCCTGTTTGACTGGCGAAATCAGTGTAATAATTCTATGTGGCTTTTAGGAGAAGACCACAACAGAGAGAGAGAGAGAGGTCTGGCAAGGCAGGGGTAGGTCGTTGAAAGGGAGGCTTGCTTATCTTATGATGTTATCAAATTACTTGCTTTCCCATTGTAGTTCATTCCAAATTGGCACTGTTACACGTAATCTTCCAAGTTCTTTTGCACAGAGTGTGAGCAAATGTTTAGTCTTGGGAAGACGTGCCGTGTTGTTAGTTTTGTCATGCAAAGTTCTGTGTAGAAGCAGTGATCCTTGGGGAGGGAGCTATGTGACAGCTGGAGAATTTGCTCTCTGCCTAGGTCTCTGATCAGTGTCAGTTCTTGAGCGGGAGTTGCTCTCTGGGAATTGGGCACTGGTGTTAGGCTGAGATTCCTAGAAGAAGGGATTGCTCAGATGCTATCTGGCCAGCTATGTTCCAGGACTGAGGTATGTGTGTAAATAAAACAAGTTACAAACAAAATATACCCAGACTCTATATCATGAATTTCTCCTCCTATGGGAAGTTGACTTGGAAAGCCCCAGACATCAGCCTCTCTCCTCTGCGGAGCAGTAGCAGGTGTCAGAACGGGACACTGATACCAGAAGAAGGGGCAATGATACATTTATTTCTATTTGGAAGAGCCAATGAATGCCCAAGGTTTAAAATTTCTAGAAATGAATGTGAAAGCTTGCCTTCTGTAAATGTCTGTGCCTTCTGTAAATGCCTGTGCCTGAGATTTAAAAGAATTTAAAGGGAGAAATAAAGGATGATTTTAACTGAAAACAGTTTTAATAGCTAGACTAAACCAAATTAAAATACCTAAAATGTGCAATCTCAGCATGATACAAAGAGAACCCCACATATCTTTGCATTGTTTAAATGGTGACTAGTGGATCAAGGGAGACTTAAAACCTTGTAGGGAATTTTTTTACAACCCCAGGGATTGTGAATATTTTTCTGATTTTGCTGGTTTAAAATTTAAAAAAAGACCATTCTGGTCAGGAAATAATGACTAATGGGTATGTTCTCAGAAGATGGCACTTCCTGGTTTAAATTTAATAAATAGGCATAAATGGGTAAAAGTAAGCCACATAATTCTCTTCTGTTGCAGTGATCATCCCAGAGTGTAATGAATGTCTTTCCTTCCCTGGTGTTTTCCAAATTTGGTTCACACAACTGAGTTACTATGGGGTTATTTCTTCATCTAAATGCTTTAAAGATTGACCTTTCTAAAGAAGTTTAAGAATTCCGCCCACTTCCTGAAAATGTCTTCTCTCAAGGACGCCAAAGTACTTTCAAATAAAACAGTATGTGGAAAGCCCTTAAACGCTGTGATGCTGAGGAGGAGGAGGTTTGCCTCAAGGTGATGGTGGTGGTTCATCACTCTTATAGCACCTGAAAACATGGTAAGCACTTTGCAGAACTTATAGTAGATAGAGGGCAAATGAAAAACAAAGGGGTGGAGAAGAGAGGCCAAGGGTTATAATAACAAAAGCTGAAATAACCATCAGACTATCCTTCCCATCTAGTTAAGGTACTGGACTTGGACTCAAGACATCCAAGTTCATTTCCAACCTTTGTCAAAGACTTCCTGTGTGATGTTGGCCAAGTCCTTTAAACTATCTGTACCTCAGTTCCCTATCATTTACATGGGAACAATACTATTTCCTTTGTCCATCTTATCTATTTAGATTGTAAACTTTTCCAGGCAGGGACTGTCTCTTATTGTGTGTCTGTAGAGTGCCTAGCTTAGCTGGGAGCTCAAGGCACTACTGTAGTACAAACTAACATGATAATTGTGGTTGCTGAGACAGTTAAGCACCCATCTTGATTTGACTTAATCTGACATTTTTCCTCTCTTGTCTCTCTCACACATGGGTACGACACAGTAAAACTTCTCCAAGTTGGCTCATGGGGCCCTACCAAATTCACGACCCATTTTGTTCAATTTTACGGTTAGAGGATTTAAAAAATTGTAAACTTCATGATTTCAGCTATTTAAATCTGAAATTTCAGCATGTTGTAACTGTAGGGGTTTTAACCCAAAAAGGAGTTTGGGAGGGAGTCACAAGGTTATTGTACGGGATGTTGTGGTACTGCTACCCTTACTTCTGCACTGTTGCCTGCAGCGCTGGGCCCTCAGCCGCCACTCTCCACCTGCCCAGCTCTGAAGGCAGCACAGAAGTAGGGGTGGCCATACCACGATCCACCTAAAATAACTTTGTGACCCGGTTGCAGCTCCCTTTTGGGTGAGGGCCTCCAATTTGAGAAACACTGGTCTCCCCAGTGAAATCTGTATAGTATAGGGTAAAAGCACACGAAAGACCAGATTTCACAGTTCATGATGCATTTTTCATGGCCATGAATTTGGTAGGGCCCTACCCATGGGGATAGTTTCCATCCCAGATGGGCACAGACCCTTTATCAAGGACAAAGAGAACAGATTATGTAGTGAGTTTAGGATTTGATGACTATTCAAACCACATTTGATTTGTATGTGAATCCAGCTGCTCTGGAACTGTTCAGATTCTGACCTTCCCCAAAGATATTTGTCTCAGTCACCTGTGAGCACTAACTGGTTGGTTTAAATGTCAATGGTGTAAACATCTCAACCAGTTTCCTGTGAAGCCTACACTTTGGGCACTGGGGTAGAAAGTGTGAGTGAAAGTTTCCCTGTGACTCAAAGTAACCTTGTTAAAACTAATTCTAAACTGTCTAAAGCCAACATATCTCAAAGAATGCTATATCTGGCTCTTCTGTGGCTACTCCAAGTAAGTTCCTAGAAACTGAAAATCTGGAAGCTTAGAAAAGCGCCATGGGAAGCGTTAACTGGGAACACTGCATAGTCCGATTTGAACCAGTTGCAAACCAAACCAGCAGGGGCAAAGACGGGGTGTGTGTGTGTGCCCAGTCCAGAGAAGTCCATGGAGTGGACTGAGCTGGAGTTGGTGTAATTTGTTGAGTTTGTTGAGAAAATGACAATTGATAAGCAGATAACTTGTATGAAATCAGACTTCTTTGGAGGAAAAACAAATCCTCTCCTACCTCCTATTTGTTAGTGACTGTTTCCACAGCAATCCATTATGAGGTGATAACGGGAGGATTATGACTTGCTGGTCAATGGGCATACCCCTACAAGGTGTGTGGTTCTCTGTATGCCTCAGAGATCTGCTCTGTCTGGACTCCCTCTTCTCCATTTGTAGGAGACTAAATGAGTTCGGCCAGTAGATCCATGATAAAAAGGACGAATGGCCATTTTTCCCATGTGAAGGGGAAATATGTTGGTCATTAGGACTACTGTGACCTTAAGGGAGAATGATTGACTGAAACGGAAGACTTTAGAATAAGGGAGCCTCCATCCCATATGCTAGGCTAGGGAAATATCTGCATGAATCTCCAGTTTCCTTCTCAGTACATATTGGGCTTCAAATAAGTATCATCTTAGTTTTGGGAATGGGGAGTGCTGGACTCATGCCTGTGTAATTGTGTCTAATTGAGGAGCACAGGTATTGGCAGCCTGGATCAGACCCAAGATCCACCTAGTCCAATATTCTGTCTCTGACAGTGGCCAACACCAGATGCTACAAAGGAAGGTGTAAGAACCCCATAGTAGGCAGATGGAGAATAATGTGCCCCTCCTCCCCATATTGGGTCTCCTTCCAATTCTACTAGAGATTGGTTTACACCCTAAAGCATAAGATTTAATATCCTTTCCACAAAATTTGTTATCATTAGTTATGATAGCTCAGGATGTTCTGGATACCCATATAAATATCCAGTCCCTTTCTGAATTTTGTTAAGTTCTTGGTCTCTATTTCCTATGACAGTGAGTTCCACAGTTTAATTATACTTTGTGTGGGAAAAAGTATTTCCTTGTATTGGTTTTCAATTTCCCACCATTTAATTTCATTGACTGTTCCCTTGAGTTTTTTGTGTTATGAGATGAGGATAACAGAAGCTCCTGATCTATCTTCTCTCTTGTTCATTATTTTATATACTTTTATCATGTCTCCTCTTATTCGTACCCGTTGTAAGATAAACAATCCTGGTCTTTTCAATCTCTCTTTATATGAGACCTTTTCCTGCCCTTGATCATTCTTGTTACTGATCCAAATGGTGTTCAAATAAAGGAAACATCTATTTTGAGACAGAGCTATGCACACAGTATTCCAGATGAGGCTTTACACAACACTATAATATTCTTCGTATTATTCACCATTCCAATTCTTATGCATCCCAACATTTTGTTTGCTTCTTTGACTGCAACTGATCTTTGAGCAGAGGATTTTATTGATCTTTCTACAGTGATTCCCAGGTCCCTTTCTTGGGTTGATACAGTTAATTTAGAAAGGTCTAAATTAGTAAGGTCTAACAGTAGTTTAATTTTTTTCCCTCCGAAATGCATTATTTAGCATTTACCAACACTGAATTTCATTTGCCATCATGTTGCCCATTAACCTACCTTGTTTAGGTCTCTCTGAAGTTCCTCACAGTCCTCTCTGGCCCTGACTAGCCTAAATAACTTCTTCATCTGAAAATTTTTCTACCTCACTGTTCATTCCCATTTCCAGATCATTAATAAATATTACAGCTACAGGACCTACTAAGGAACTTGAAGGCACCCTGCTGGTAACATTTTGTTATGACAGAAACTTACCATTTAATTCTACTCTTGGATTTTGGTCTCCTAGCCAGATTTTTATTCATGACAATACTTTGCCTCCGTAACTATTAGCTTCTTTAATAGCCTCTTGTGTGGGATATTGTCTTTGTGAACAGTCACCCTGAGCCAAATCTGTGGTGTTACTCCACTGGAATTAGTGGAGTTACATCAGATATACACTTGGCCTGTTCACTTTTAATTTTAAATGGTCAAGTGTCTTCTCAAATATTTAAGAACAAAGTGCTATCTCATACTATCACTGTATGAGAGAAATAGATTGGGGTGTTTTTCCTCCTTGGAAGGAAACTTCCTGGAGCAAAAATATCTTTCCTATGAAAAGATAAACACATATGGAATGTCCATCAGCTGACACTAATATATTATAATAGAATCAAAAAAAGATATTTGGAGAAAATAGACTAAAACATAAATATTTTAGCAGTAAGAGCGTTTTGCCTGGGAAATCTTGTAGCTAACGATTTATCTAAAGGGCTGTCCATGGGATATGAACCCCTGTTCCCACACCTGGGGCAATCTTAGATTACAATGAAAAATAGATTTGTATTTTTCCTAACGGGTCTTGAAATCATAAAACAAACTGACACCTTTGATCGATTTGAAATGTTCCCCACTTATAGGCTGAAACACCCTGTTGGAATATCAGCAGCCACAAACATGCAAGATAGCTGCAACTGCAATGACTTTTGGAGGACCAATTGACTTCAGAAGGGGTGATTTGACTGGTATGGTCTTGTAGGTCTAGGAATAAATAGAGTTTATCTAAGGATAAAAGGAAAGAGATATTTTGTGGGGGTGGGGTGGCTCACAGGTTGAGTATTTCTGCCTACATTTTTGAAGGCCTCAGTGTAGTCCTTTTAAACCAATCTATTAGAGGTGCTTCTGTGGCCTCTATTACCAGAGCATCTGAGCACCGCACAGTCTTTTAAGGTATTTATTCTCACAACCCCCTGTTAGGAAGGGCAGAGCTCTTATCCTCATTGTACAGTTGGAGAATGGAGGCACAAGGAACCAAAATCATTTGCTCAGGGTCACACAAGGAGTCTGGGGAAAAGCAGGGAATTGAATCCATGTTTTTCAGGTCCCAGGCTAGTGCCCTAACTACTGCCCGTCCTTCCTTTCCTAACTCAGGGTGAAACTTGGGCATACATTGGATTTTAACTGGTGCACAAGACTTGTTGGTCTGAAGCACAGAATAAGCTGCGTTCATTTTTGGGAGTCACTGGGAACTAGCCCAAACCATTTGTAGGAATACTGGACATGCTGTTTTCAGTTCCCGTTTATTTCTCCATGTGCCTCTGTTAAACAAGAGAATATGTAAAACACAGAGTTTGGAATCTTGGCTATTATTTCCCTGTCTCCTATGTAATGACACCCAGAAAGCCCCACATCTAATAGAAGGAGCCTGATTTTTGTTGCCAATCTTATCTATCAACAGCTCCACATAATCTAACCAGCATCAGTAGCTTGTATGTTTCAGTCTCTGGAATTCTTTCCTTAATTCTTATTGAAATCTGGTTCCTCTCTCTCAATTTGTTACGGTAAAAGAGAAAATTATTTAGGTATCCATAGGATTAGATAGTGGGGGTAGGGGAGAGGAAATAGGAATATCCTATACCTTTTTCTGTTATTCACTCAATTAAAACTTCCTTAAGTCAGTTCTGCTTACCCTTCCATTTATATTGATTGTTAGGAATTTAAAAAAAAAGATGATCATTTCAGAGAACAGCTGTTGGATAGAAGTGCTTGCATACAAGGCACATGTCATTTTTTGATTGGGAGAGAGAGCTGCATAAGACTGGGTTTATTTGGAGGTAACAGTTGTTATTTGTATTAGTTTTAGTAGTCTTCTATTACATGCTTGTGCTTTTCTTTTACAATATACTGTAAATGTACTATCCTTAACAGTGGTGTGTGTTCCTTCACCAGTGGTTGGAGGTGTTAATTTGTAATGTCAAAGTAATATTGCTATCTTATTGGAGATTATTAAATAAAAGCATTTTAAGAATGAGCTGTGTTCCCGGTGCCATTACGGACAGGGCCAAATCTTGCTCACTGTGATTGCACAAGTAGTTCCGTTAAAACCAACCTGAATGGTTGTGTGAATAAGATGATCTTTGGCTCATGCTGTTCACTTCAGCTGAACCTGAAGATATGTAACTAAAGCTTATGCTGCTCTGATAGAGAAATGGGAAGATTGTGGATGTTACAGTATTTAAAAACATTTGGTAATTTTCTCCTTTCACAGTAATTATAAGATCTAAAGATAATTTTTAATGTCTCCATGTGACAAGATCCAATTACAATAAAAAGAATAAATCCAAGGCATAAGTTATTTATCTGCAGAAATCAACTATAAAAGTGAAATAGTCTTCATGCAGCTCCACCTGTTGGTTATAAAGCGTGTTCTTCTAAAGGCAATTATTTTGTTATTCCTCTGTCCTCATTTAAAATCCATTTTTAAAATAAATTGTTCATTCATTGATGTGCAAATGCCTTCTTAAACGGTGAAGTAGAGTCCAGTCTATGTAGTGGAATTAATGTATTGTTGATCATGACTTAAAGTAAACATTCAGATTTTCCTGTAGATCAGACTCAAACCACTAAGTTAATTAAGAGGTTGTCTTTGTCCTACATGTAGAACTCAATCCTGTAGCCCTTACTCGTATGAGCAACTACATTGAAGTGGCCTTCAAGACCATATAAAATCACATATGACATCCAAGGTGTCCGTTGTTTAGCAGGAGTTCAGAGACTCTCTGTGTCTGTGCAAGAGTTGCAGTCAGGTGTAACAAGGTGGTCTGTCCCCTTCAAGGGCAGCAGATGGACTGAGGCCAGCCAGCCCTGTTTCAAGGCATGATGGCCCCTTTAAGAACAGGCAATTCTGGGAAGGATCACCATGCCAGGACAGGAATTTGCAGGGAGAGTGCTGCCTCAGCCATGTGACTACCTGTTGAGGATGAGAAAGCAGCCCTCTTGGCTCAGTCACGTGGAGCCTGGCATCAGGAGAGACCTGCAGGAGCCTCTCCTATGGCTGAACCAGGACAGTGATGGCCTGGGGGAGTCTGCCAGGGTCCAAGCATAGCCCCAGAATGGAGGGCTCTGAGACCCTGCAGTGCTGCCTATTCTTGTGATTCCTCCCTCTGTCCCCCATGAGTAACCGGGTTTTGGCTGGGGCTGGAGCCAGTCCTGCAATGGTTAAAAAAGCTCCAGCCCACTAGCAAATTTAAGCTCTGCCAGAGCGTAACCAGTCACGTCTCCTGCAGGCATTGCCCCCTTCCCCTCCCCTCGGTAACCTGGCACCATTCCCACAAAAAGGGAGAAGGGAGCAGAAAGAGTCCAGCAGCTCTGGTCCCTCCTCCCTGCCTGTGAGCAACTGGGGGTGGATGGTTCCTCTGAGGGTGAACAAAACCCTGCCTCCCGCAGCAGTCGAGCAGGGAGTGAGGGGATGTGTCTGCAGGCCCCCAGGCCTGGGAGACGGGAGTGAAGAACCCCAGGAGGAAATGGGAGCAGGGCTGAGGGGACAGCAGTGATTTGGAGGTTAAGGAACAGAATTAATTGCTGGACAGGGACAGGCAGAAGTGGGAGTCAGAGCTCCTGCCGGAGGGGCCAGAATCACTATACCCAATGCATATGGGACAGTTGGCAACACCAATTGTCACGCACTGGAGATGGGTATGGGGAGTGCAAAAATCATAGACAAACCAAACCCACCCCACAACATAGCTTCTTTTTTTTTTTAAATCTCATGACTTTGGCACCAAAGTCATGATTTTTCAGACTCTGACTCATGATTTGTGAACCTTTGGCATTGTCAGTATGGCCCTGCTCCATGCGGGGAGGAGTCTGAGCCCAGGGTCTGGGGCTAGTAACAGGCTTAGGGGAAGGTCTTTCCAGAGAGGCCAGGGGCGGGGTGGGAATAGCAGAGTTCCCTTGCTCAGAGGGAGAGCCAACACCGACAGGACCTGAAGCAGAAAGGATGTGAGCCTGAAAGGGCCAACTGTGTTTACTGGGTAAGCACCTGAAAAGTTAGACCCGAGGAAGGGAAATGTTATGTTTATTTTTAAAATTCCTGGACTGATGTGAGTGGATTGGAGTGGAGAGCCAGCCAAGAGGGAAACTGATTCAGGCAGTCTCCTGGGCCATGCCAGAGGGTGGCATGCTCTGTGCCTGCACCCTGTGTTACCCAGCTTTGCTGCAGGCTTCTTGTATGACCTTGGGCAAATCATTTAATCTCTCTCTGGCTCATTTTCCCCCTCTGTAAAACTGGAATAATGATACATCCCTTCCTCACAGATTGTTGTGAGGATACATCCATAAATGCCTGGGAGGAGCTAAAATGATAGTGATGGGGCAGAATAAGTTCCCGGAGAAGAGCCTACAATGGCTGTTCTTTACTCTTGCCTGGCATTTCACTATTCAATATTGTCTACAGGCAATGGAGCTGTCACTAACAAATAATATTATGCTTGGTATTGGCAATGCACTTTGCAAATTACAAGAATTGTTTAATTTCATTAAAAGTCTGGCTTTTGTGTGGAATTTGAGTGACAACAAAAGCATTTTGAGGCATAAAATGTCTCAAGTTTTGAAATTTGAAAATATAAAAGGACAGATTATGGGAGTGAAATATGCAAACTTCATGTTTCAGTGGGAATCCAGCCATTTTATGAAGAGTTGAATTTTATGGCTACAAAATGGAATTGAATAAGAAACTGGGTATTTTTTCTACCAAACTTATTGGGGGGAAATATTCATCATATTCACAGAGCACTCCAATTTTGCTTATATAGACAGAAAAACACAGAGGCAGCCACTGCTTTTTCCCTAGAAAAGGATAATGAAACTGCTTTTAAAGATCTTACTTTGCTGGGTGTACGAATAACAAGAGGGAAGGAAAGTAAATAACAAAAAGTGGTGAGAATTAAATGGAGCAAGGCTGGCATTGGTGGAACAACTGTGGTAGATTTGTGTAAGCGGGGGAATGGTCCCGCTATTGTGGGTTCTTTCCTGGCTTCTGCACTACCCCGGTGAAGTGGGCTAGCGAAAGGATCTGAGTCCTCGCTCCCACTTCCTTTACCCAGAGGCCTCCCTGCCCTTGAGGACTCCCCTTCCACTCTCCTGTCTGGCAGAGTCCTCGTAACCCCAACAAGGCTGGGCCCAGGATTCCTAGGGGGCTCGACCCCCAACCCTGCTGTGGTCACCTAGGACAGGGGCTAGGGTGTCCCCACTCCGGGGTACTCTCTCTGCACCTGCGCACATCCCTGACCCACTGATCACATCATACAATTTAAAGCAAATACAAGTTATTTAATTAACACTTAATTTTAAAAAAGAATAAGAAAAAATGGGAAAGGTTACAGGAAAACACATCACCCTGCTCTGTGGCAGGGAACATCACAAACAGTTTCTCTGAAAGGTCAGGGCAGTTCACAGTCTGTTCCTTGTAGGTCCCAGGCCTCCTTCTCAGGTCCTGGCTGTGCTGCAGGGATGCTGTGGGTCGGACACTTGCTCTGGCGGTGGCCACACACTCTCAGGCTCTGGGTGGCAGGACCCTTCTCTCCAGCGTCACCCCCACCCTGTCAGGGTTACGATCCCCCTCCCAGTCTGGCCTGCAGGGCCTCTTGGCTGAGGTATCTCCCTGCGTTGGGCCCACTGCCCGGGGTTCCCCTCGCTCTCCCCAGCTGCTCACCGCACCCGGCTCCGGACTGCTCCAGCTCCAGCTCCACTCTGCCTCAGCACGGCTGCTGCTGCTGCTCTGACTTCAGCTCCCTGGACTGCTTCTCTGGCCTCTCTGGCTCCAGTTGCTACCACTCTGCTCCCAAGGCAGGGCTGCTCTGCAGGCTGCTTCTGTGACTCTGCTCTGAGCTCTCATCTGCTTCCTGGGCTGCTTGTCTGGCCTTTTTGGGCTGCAGCTCTGCTCCCATCAGCTTAGCTTGGGGCCCTGCTCTCTCTTCTTAGCTCGGCCCCACTCCATCTGACTCAGACAAATTCAGCTCACAGGGAGGATGGGACCCCCGGCCTCCTGACTCCTTGATTAGCCTGCCCGCCCTGTCAATCAGGCTGGCCTGGAGTACTGGCCTCTCCACATTGTTCCTGGAGACTGTCAGTCTCAGGCTCCTGATTTCCCATCGACCACTGCCTTTTTAGTGCTGGGAGCTAGCAACCAAACACCGGCACTGAATGTTAGTAAGGGGGCAACAGTCGCCTTACATTTGCATCTTGTTACTGTCTGCATACCCACGCAAAAAGTAGCTTGAGCTAAACACTTGATATTGGATCTCTGTTCTAAGAAAGATCTATCAACAATTTCCCAAGCACACTTAATTGCACAGGGTGTTTCTTCAGATACCCAGTGACCCAGGATTGCCTAGCCTGTTTTCATGGTCTCCTAGTCACAAATACACAGTCTGTTTTATTTTCATCACATGTCCTTTAATCCTCAGTTTCCTAACATGGCAGGACATAGCACAGGTATACAGCAGGAGACACCTTTCATTAAACTTCTCTCCTCCACCCAGCTCCCCCCCTGAGCTCCCCCCTTACTTCCTCTTCCTCCCAATTATAGATCCTCCCCATTACCCTGAGCCAGTTAACTCATTAGCCCATCAAGTGTCAGTAACCCCACCCCCACCACAAATAGGTTTGTTGATTCTAATTAAACCTTTAGCCTTCTCTGTGCTCCAGCAATCTCAGTGAACATGGTGCTACTGCTGAGCACTCTGTCACGGGGACCATGACTTCAAAACCAAGTTAATCCCACCAGTTTCTCAACTGTTTTTGCTGGCCATTTCTCCTCCGCACACACATAGTTAGTTGTCTTTAGCGTAGTGGCCCTTGGAATGACTCACTGTATACATTACAGTTCTTGGTATTTTGTTACCAAGTAGATTTTACTGTAGAAGCAATAAACTCAGGGACAACTGGCAATTCCATGCACTATTACAGGAACTGTTTGTTATGGTATTGTGGCCACTACCCATAAGCATTTGAGTCTGATTCTCTTCTCAGCAGTTTTACACCAGTGTAATTCAATTGACTTCAGCATAGATTCATAGATTCTAGGACTGGAAGGGACCTCGAGAGGTCATCGAGTCCAGTCCCCTGCCCTCATGGCAGGACCAAATACTGTCTAGACCATCCCTGATAGACATTTATCTAACCTACTCTTAAACATCTCCAGAGATGGAGATTCCACAACCTCCCTAGGCAATTTATTCCAGTGTTTAACCAGCATAACTACTCCGGATTTACCCCAATGTAAGTAAGAGGCGAATCAGACCCTCCGTGTTATGTCTGGCACCTGCTTACCTCCTTTGGTTTTCTGAAATAGAAAATCTGAATATTTGTACCACACCAAGTACTGCAGCTGTCACTAGCTGCAAAACTTGTTAGAGTATGCACAGGAGTACATAGCCTGATTCCTGGATTTTGCTGGACCAATAAAACTTATTGTTGTACATGGCAAATGGCTTCCTCAGGGATTTCTTTACATCAGCTCTGAATACCACCCACAAGTTCTGATCATGGTTTTGTTAACCCAGTGGTAGCAATTCTCAACTCACTTATTTTTCACGCTTCCTTTCCATGCAGTAGAAAACACATTGTACTCAGTTCTGTACACACATAGCTCCTAAGGATCGTGTAGAGATTTGTACAAATATATCTCAGGGTAGATGCCCACTCACTGAGCTCAGTTTGCAGCTACAAAAGGGACGGGATCCCCATTCTCTTCCAATTTTCTCCATTTCCCAGAGTCTTTATACAGAGTAACTGGTTATTTTTATAGCATCAATTTTTCCCATAAAACATGGCCCCTGTCCTATTTCCAGAGATCTGCTGGTGAGGTAGATGATGCTAGTCCACAAAAATACTTTAGTATAGTAAGGCGCTACTATGAGTTGATAACGTCTGCAGACCAAAATAATCATGTTAATTTCATCTCTGTTTAATAGTCAGGGAGAAAAAAAAATCAAAGTCTGGCAAAAGAAAACACCCAAAAGCATCAGACAAAATCCCCCATCTTTATTTTGAAGAATAGAAAAATTTAAAGCAGGAACAAATGATTCATTCTAACCCCATACATTCAAAGCAGGAAAGGCTTAGATTATTAGCGACTTTTCTAAACATGACAGGTGTTGACAGCTTAGTCTTTTTTTATTGCCTCAGTTTTCTTTGTATGCAGAGAGAGAACTTACACTACAGAAAGCGTTAATGTCTTCACACTTTCTTACATTTTTAACCACATAATTTATGTAAAACCATTACTAGATGAGTCATTGCTTTCACAAGGTTAGTGTGTCTGTTTATAGATCTGTGTGTGGTTGTAATTTCAATATTTGCATGAAAGGAAAAATAGATCTGCCTTGAACTGGTGTTCGTGTTTATTCAGTATTACAGTCACTCTTAGGGGCACTAAGTACTAGGTACTGTACAAACACAGACTAGGAGACAGATCCTGGCCCACTGAACTAACAATCTAAATAGACAAGACAGACAAAAGGTTAGAGAGGGAAAAATTAGTATCTCCATGTTATAGATGGGGAAATTATTTTGCCTAGCAGTGAATTGTAGGGTCATATTATTCCGTATTTGGACAGGCACCAAGTAATCACAAAGTATTATGAATTTTGGCTTGAATAATTATAAGAGTATATTGCTCATTATCCTGATTCTTAAAATTTTCACACCAATAGCAAACAACCCATAGGCTTAAATGTATTTGGCCAGCTTGTTTGGCAAACGCTTCAGAATAATGAATGTTAAAAGAAATTTGTTTTGTGAAAGATTAAAGTACCAAATAAGGTGCTAATTTCCTAACAAACATTATTCACAATGAATAATTCAAACAGCTTTGATGTTTCCTAATTATATTGATCAATCTTGTGTGGTGTGGAATGAAATATTTAGAGGAAATGCAGATAGTTCATGAGTCTTCCTTTGTATCCTTTAACTAATTCAGTAATTTACAAATAATTTAATTTAATTCAACAGCATGATCTTCCTATATAAATCTTCCACCAGATTAGTGGTATCTGAAATCTACATAATCCTCCCTACTTCAGATCATTCAGCATTTTATCTACAAATGCTGTCTGATTTAGATACATGCAGTTCCCTAAAATAAGGGTACCTTACCCCATATTTCCAGCATCTCACTGCACAGTACACACTGGGCAATAAAAATTATCCATCTATAGTTTGTAAATTTTCCTCCCTAAGAACTGTGCCATGTAAATTAATTAGAGTAGGGCTGCTGCCTGGTTAACTGAGCACCTGATATACAGAAATTGTAATTTATGGGTTCTGCCTGTAGATAGTGGTGAACTGAACCATAATCAGTTTGCACAATTTTTTCCAATGGATGGGCTATAGGGAGAATGCCATTATTTGGAAAGCAATTTGCAAGCAACTACTTGTATATTTGCTGGCTTCTTTCTCCTTCCTCTATTTCTTGATTCTGCATCTTGCAGTAATTGCATAGACTTCAGTAAGGTAAAAAACTTTCTAACAATGTTCCCAAGGTTTTTTTTTAAATTCTGGGTCACATCCTTAGCTGGTGTCTGTTGGTATAGCTCTGAAGTTGATGGAGCTATCAATTTATACCAGCTGAGGATTTGGAGCTCAGTGATTGAACTTTGCAATTTTTCTAGAATACCGTTTTTTTTAAAGCAAACCTCCAGGGTATTTTAACAGGGGCAAGTTGGCAGGTCAGGAGATCATTTAGTGGTATCTGCAAATTATTTTAAATGATGTATAATATACCTAAGATAAGTAATGCAGATCAATGAAAAAAGTGGTAAGAAATAACAATACTTTTCTGTGTGTGTGTGTTGGAAAGTAAATCCCAAATGACCTTTAAAAGCCATCAGCAAAAGGGGGTGGAAAGGGGAAGACGAGTAATGCAAGCACACAGCTTATTAAACTTTCCTCGTCCATTTTCTCTCACACTAAAGCTAAATGTTCACCAACTAATGTGATTCCATACAGGACTACTGAGTAGACTGTACGCTGTTAGAATTACTATTTATTTGCAGGAAGACTTAAAACACTATGTATGTGGAACTTGAAGTGCTTACTGCAGTTTTTCAATAGGACCAGGTGTTAGGAAGTTTTTATGTGGTGTGCACCTAGTCTAAATGTTACTTTCCTGCCTTATATGTACAGTTTCTCCCTCAGACAAAATATTCAGTTTCATCACAGGGTAGAATGAACAAACAAACATTTGGTGCCAGTTTGTTCCTACTGTTCTCTTATAACTATTCAGAGCATGCTGAATGACTGAACACAGCACAATAAAACCAAACACAACCCAGGATGCCTTGTGAATGTTGAATGGTCCTCCGCTAATTCAGAGCTGGCTTGTGCTACCTGGCTTCAAGCTGAATAGTGCCTTCCTCTATAGAAGACCCACTGATATCACTGAGGCATGAGTTACTATACAATATAATAGTGCCTGATTCTGCCACTAAGCTGCTTTTTTTCAGAGATTTTTCTCATCTGCTAGATGGAAGTATTAAAACAGGACTACTTTTGTAACATGCTGTGTTTGAGTTTGACTTTGATTTCACAGTGACATAAGTTAGGAGTAACTCCATTTAAGTCATTAGAGTGATACTGGTGTAAAATCGGTGTAAAGGGAATAAGCTGAAGATCTCACATCCACAACAAACCCTTCAGGGAAAATTCACCATGCAGAAGGCACAAAGAGGCCAAGTTAAACAGTAATCATATTGTAAGATTTGTAGATCTAACTTCTGTGCTGTCAGTCTGAGGCCTTAGATTTTGTTGTTCTTTGACATAACTAATTTCCAAACAAATTAACATGTGGAAGATGGAATAAAGGAAGGAGTCACAAATATATTTTTGTCATTCCTATTCTGATATGTGCACTTCATTCCACTGTTTAACATAAAATATGTTCTATGCAAACCTGGTTAAACCACCGAATCCCTGGCAAATCGACAAAAGAGAGAATTGATAGAATTGATGTTGCTACTTTATTTTTAGTTCAATCCAAGGCATCTAAGTATAGCTGGATTCTCTGGACTTTGTGTATGCTGAAAGAAAGTGTTTTTTTACCTATACATGTTATGAATCTAATTGATAGAGATCAATAATTAAAAAGGCTCTTTCATCTGAAACAGAGTTATGCATATAGGCAAACCATAAAGTAATGCATGCTGGAGGAAATAATTTGAATTACTCATGCCCCTTCTAAGTTAACTGTATCAACTCAAGAAAAAGTCCTTCAGGCCAAACTGAAGTGTTGCTGATCAGAAAGGAGAAACACATCAAAGAGCAGGTCAAGACATTTGATGACAATACAAATTTGGTTGATAAAGGTAGTGATGTTGATGTAATATATTTAGACTTCTATAAGGCATTTGACTTGGTGCCATATAACATTTTGTTAAAAAACTGGAAAGATATAAAATTAACATGGCACATATTAAATGGCTTAAAAGTTGGCTAACTGATAGGTCTCAAAATGCAGTTGTAAATGTTGAATTCTCATTGAGTTGGGGGTGTTTCTAGGGAGGGTCCCGCAGGGATTGGTTCTTGACTCAATGCTGTTTAACATTTTTATCAGTGACCTGGAAGACAACATAAAATAATCACTGATGAAGTTTGCAGATGAGCCAAAAATTGGGGAGTGGTAAACAATGAGAGAGACAAGTCACCGATAATGTGACTGGGATCGCTTGGTAAGCTAAGCGCAAGCAAAAAATATGTTGTAATATGGTTACATGTATACCTCTGGGAACAAAGAACATGGGCCACATAGGCCACACTTATAGGGTGGGAACTCTATCCCGGGAAACAGTGTCTGAAAAAAAATTGGGGGTCATGGTGGAACCTGAGTTCCCAGTGTCACGCTGTGGCCAAGATGGCTAATATCCTTGGTGTCACTCTGCTGTGACAGAATGCTGAGAGCAGGGGCGGCTCCAGGCGCCAGCACGCCAAGGGCGTGTCTGGGGCGGCAAGCCATGGGGGGCGCTCTGCCGGTCACCATGAGGGCGGCAGGCAGGCTGCCTTCGGTGGCATGCCTGCGGAGGGTCCACTGGTCCCACGGCTTCAGCGGACCTCCCGCAGGCATGCCTCTGAATCCGCGGGACCGGGGACCTCCCGCAGGCATGCCACTGAATCCGCGGGACCGGGGACCTCCCGCAGGCAAGCCGCCGAAGGCAGCCAGCCTGCTGTGCTTGGGGCGGCAAAATACCTAGAGCCGCCCCTGGCTGAGAGTCAGCCACTGACCCAGCACTCAGGTCATTTAGGCACTAACTAGTTCCCCCAGAGAAGCCCTGATTGAGGGGCAGATGATTTAATTACCTAATCAGACTGTGGGCTGATGGGCCAAAGGAAAGCTAACTCTGACTGGTGAGATCACTGGAGAAAGGGCTAAAGATAGAAGGACACTGTGGTTAGAAACACTTGTGGAAGCAGGGAAAGCTTCAATAAGGATTTGAAGGGGATTTTAATGCGTGTCAGTCAGTTAGCAAGAGTCAGGCCATACTGTAACCCTAATGACGTGAGACTTGTAGGAGCAAAGATAGTGCGAGGCGACAGGACAAGAACTGTGTACAAAGTTATTACGACCTTGCAATCACTAACCAAAATGCAGGCTTGCTTTTCTTAGGAGTGAGACAAATAAGATAAGCCTTTCTGCTATGTATAAACAAAATGTATTTGTTGCTTTTTACTGTCTGTATTATTGCTAGAAATTGTCTGTAACAAAGGTATAAAGGCTTGCTGTGATTGTTTACCAGTTGAGAGACCTGTCCAGGACTGGGGCGACCCTGTGTCCTATGGCACTCTCTCCCTCCATTGTAATTACTGGAGAAATAATAAAGTATTTGATTTTGCTGCACCCAAACAAAAAGCGAGAACTGAGTTTTTCTTCGACAATTTGGGGGCTCGTCCGGGATGGCAACGCCCACGGACCCACAGACGGCTACTACGGATCATTCCCCTTCGAACCCCATGGCGCCACATGAGAGGTATGAGACCTTTTGAAATCTCTATTGGGGTATCGGAGGAGGACTGTCCGTGAGGACGTCTGTCTCTGTTGGGCTCACGCCATCTGAACTTATTGACTGTGCAGCAAGATCAGATGCAGAGTGGTATTGGGGAAAGGCCCCAACAAGGTTAGTTTATAGCAGTATTGGGAACTGCTGAGTTGGCCAACCAGGTAATGCATAAGGTAATGCATAGGTAAATGCATTAGAATGCACCGGTGCTGAGGGGTTTTTACCGCCTCAAGAGGGGTTGTCATACCGCCTCATGGTATTGGTCCGGACCAGGTAAAGATGCATCGTGGTTGAAAAAAAAAAAAAAGTTTTTCTTCGACACACTGTAACATGGATTGTGACAGTGGCTTGGTTGTGGAAACATCAATAAAACTCAGAGGTGTTGACAAGCAAGAGGCGTCCAAGGCTGTTTGTGAAGGACCCCAGGGCAGGAGAGAAGCCTGCCCTGTTACGGATGCATAAGCAATGGGATCTTGAGTAGGAGTAGAAAGGTTATTTTACCTCTGTATTTGGCACTGGTACAACTGCTGCTGGAATACTGTGTCCAGTTCTGGTGTCCACAATTCAAGAAGGATGTTGATAAATTGGAGAGGGTTCAGAGAAGAGTCATGAGAATGATTAAAGGATTAGAAAACATGCCTTATAGTGATAAAATCAAGGGCTCAATCTGTTTAGCTTAACAAAGAGAAATTTAAGAGGTGACTTAATATTTCATAATGAGACCCTCAATCTAGCAGAAAAAGGTATAACATGATCCAATGGCTAGAACTGATAATTCAGACAGGAAATAAGGTGTAAATTTTTGACAGTGAGGGTAATTAACCATTGTAACAATTTACCAAGGGACATGTTGGATTTTCCATCACTGAACATTTTGAAGTCAAAATTGGATGATTTGGGGTTTTTTTCTTCTTTTTTTCCCCTAAAAGATCTGCTTTAATAATTATTCTGGAGAAATTCTACGCATTACACAGGAAGTCAGACCTGATGATCTCAATGGTCCCTTCTGGCCTTAGAGTCTATGAATTGTCTCCACTTTCCATCGAAGGCATATTGCCCACTTCGTGAAAGTGATGTGATGGCTTGGGATCTAGTTTGATTCCTCACTAAGTTTGGATGTTCAAGTAGCATCAGTTTCTAAAAAATGCCTTTTCACCTCCAGCTTGCTAGGAAACTTTGTCCTTTCCTCCCAGATGAGGACTTGGCCACATTGATCCCCGCATTTATCACCTGCAGGCTGGATTACTGTAACTGATTGTATCTGAAGCTGAAGTTGAAGATGCACAGGCTACAACTGGTAGACAATGTGTCCACTTGCCTTTTCCAGGGCTTAGACCACTAGTGAGCACATCATGGCTGTGCTCAAATCCATCCACTGGTTCGTAGTCAAAGTCTGATGACAGTTTAAGGCAGGGGCCCCCAACGCGGTGCCTGCGGGCACCATGGCGCCCACGGGGGCATCTAAATGCGCCCGCGTCCTGTCCAGCGGTCGAGCATCTGTCGAAATGCCGCTGAATTTCGGCGGCATTTCGGCAGTGATGCCTCTGGATGATGCCACTTGCCACTGACAAGCAACGTCATCCAGAGGCGTTGCTGCCGAAATGCCGCCGAAATTCTGCGGCGATGCCTCTGGATGACACTGCTTGTCGGCGGCAAGCGGCATCATCCAGAGGCGTCACCGCCGAAATGCTGCCGAATTTCGGCGGCATTTCAGCAGATGCTCGACCGCTACCGTGGTCCTTCATCTGGCACCTGCCAGACGAAAAGGTTGGGGACCACTGGTTTAAAGTCTTGAGCCTAACTTTCAAAGCAACTAATGGATCAAGCCCCAGCCACATCAGCTGCTGAATATCTATCTGTGAACCTTTGTGACAGCTGATCTTCTCTGAAATAATGCAGAAGCCAAAGCATAGGAGAGCTGGGGACAACGCATTCTTGGTCAAGGGGTTCTGGCTATGGAACAGTCTTCCAGAGGAGATCAGGCAAATCTAGACTCTTGCCATTCTGAGGAAATGTAGCAAAACCTTCCTCTTTGAGAGAATAAAATCATAGGACTGGAAGGGACCTTGAGATGTCATCTAGTCCAGGGGTGGAGAGTTGTAGAGGCCTGTGATGCCTGGGCTCCAGCAAATTCAGGGCCTGGGGAGCCCAGGTCCACCAATGTTCATGGCCGGGTCTCTCCCCTGGCCTCACCTGCCACCCCTGCACGCCTCCCCTGGAGCATCCCCCAGCCCTGCCTGCTGCCCCTGTACATCTCCCCCAAGTATCCCTGCCTGCCCTGGGCAGCGGGTGGCTTCCCCCTGCAGCTTTGCACTGTGCTCCCTCACAGGCCACAGCCACTGTCGGCTACAAGGAAGTGGTGCTGGGGGCAGGCTGAGGCAGCTGCTGCACCTATGGAGGGAGGAGGCACATGGCAGCCCCCCCACCCAGCAGGTGACTCCGAGTCCACTCCAAGGTGTGGGGAGGTGGGATTATCCTGGCTGGACCTCCTGAGCAGCAGCCTGGGGGGGCTTGGGTGAGTGTAATGCCAGGGAGGAGGAGGGGGAGGACCTCCTGACCCCGCTCCCCCTGAGCTTGCTGCTGCCAGCAGGGAGAGGGCGAGGGGGAATCATCCTCTCTGGCCCCCCACCCTAGTCCCAGGGCAGCCTGCCTGCTGCACCCCAAATTCCTCATCCACAGCCCACCTCCCACCCCTCCCATACCCCAGCCCAGAGCCTGCACTGAGCACCCAAACACTCTCCCGCACCTGGAACCCCAAACCTCCTCCCACACCCCAACCCCCTGTCCCAGCCCACACCCCAAACTCCCTCTCAGAGCCTGCACCCCAAACTCCTTCCCACAGCCTGCCCCCCTCTTGCACCCCAACCCCCTGTCCGAGCCCAGAGCCCACACCCAGCACCCAAACTCTGTTCCAGAGTCCACGCCCCTCCTGCACCCAAACTTCCTCCCAGAGCCTTAGGCAGGTGTGTGTGGTGGGGGAGGTGCCCATTCTGGGCACCACCAAAAATTACACAAACCTGCCACCCCTGATCTAGTTCAGTCCCCTGCAGTCGTGGCAAGACTAAGCATTATCAAGACCATCTCTGACAGGTGTTTGTCCAACCTGCTCTTAAAAAGCTCCAATAATGGAGATTCCACAACCTTCCTAGACAATTTATTCCAGTGCTTAACCACACTGACAGGACGTTTTTCCTAATGTCCAATCTAAATCGCAATTTGCTTGCTGCAATTTAAACTCATTGCTTCTTGTCCTATTCTCAGAGATTAAGGAGAACAATTTTTCCCCTCCTCCTTGTAACAACCTTTTATGTACTTGAAAACTGTTATCATGTCCCCACCTTCAGTCTTCTCTTCTCCTTATGGATCATGATTTCTAGACCTTTAATCACTTTTGTTGCTCTTCTCTGGATTTTCTCCTATTTGTCCACATCTTTCCCTAAAATGTGGTGCCCAGAACTTGACGCAATACTCCACCTGAGGCTTAGTCAGCGCAGAGTAGAGCGGAAGAATTACTTCTTGTGTCTTGCTTGCAACACTCCTGCGAATGCATCCCAGAATGAGGTTTGCTTTTTTTTTTTTTTTTGCAATAGTGTTACACTGTTCATTCATATTTATACTCTTATTTCGACTGTGAGACTCACAATATGAGCACTCGTTTTATTCCCAAATTCATGCTACTCCACCCCAAAAAGCTCCCTTAAAACCAATCAAACAAAAAACTCTTCCCAAAGTGGTGTTTTACCCTGAATAGAGACAAGTGCCAGACAGTCCATTAAGCCCATTAAGGACTTGGCTATTATTACTGATTTTTATGTGGAAGATGCTCAGATACTCCAGTGATGGGGGCAGTATAAAACCCATATATATATATATATATATAGGAGGAATAGGATGGAAAATATTAGAATGCCATTATGTAAATGAAAGCTATGCCCTCACCTGGAATACTATGTTCATTCTGGTCACTCCATCTCCTAAAGCAGTGTTTCCCAAACTTGGGATGCTACTTTCATAGGGAAAGCCCCTGGCGGGCCGGGCCGCTTTGTTTACCTGCCGCATCTTCAGGTTCGGCCAATCGTGGCTCCCAGTGGCTGCAGTTCACTGCTCCAGGCCAATGGGAGCTGCGGGAAGCGGTGGCCAGTACGTCCCTTGGCCCATGCCACTTCCAGCAGCTCCCATTGGCCTGGAGCAGCAAACCGCGGCCAGTGGGAGCCACGATCGTCCGGACCTGAGGACACGGCAGGTAAACAAACCGGCCTGGCCCGCCAGGGGTTTTCCCTACGCAAGCGGCATCCCAAGTTTGGGAAACACTGTCCTAAAGGATATAGCAGATATAAAAGGAATTAAAAAAAAAGTGACAAGAATTATACAGGACATGGGAATCCTTCAGATGGGAAGACCTAGAACAGCTTCTCTAAAAGAGACATGAAAAGGTGTATAACAATGAGTGGTATTGAGAAAATAGATTGGCACCTTTTATTCACTATCTCCTAATACAAGAACAAAGGAACATTCAGTGAAATTGATATGTGGCAAATTCAAAACTGACAAAAGGAAACAATTTTTCGAATAACTCAGTGCTAGTGTGCGGGGTTTCTTAACACAAGGTATCCTTGAAGTGAAGAGTTCAGCAGGATTCAAAAAGATTAGACATTTATATAGATAACAAGAATGTCAGAGGTAAAATAGTAAATATTTTTCAAAGAGCGTTGCCAAGGGGATTTAGGCTCCTAAGTGGCTTAGGCATGTGCCAAAATTTTGCTTTATGTTTATAATAATGCTTACTGGGTGTAAAAGCCTTGTCTTGCAGTAACACATTTCTGGAGACCACATTTGGCCCAATCTTCTGAACTACTCTATCAGAAAAAAACCAACCCACTGAGTTAAATAGGGAGGTGCATTGTGCACCATTAATGCACTTTTGTATTTCTGTTTTTTATCATCTTAACACTTGTGTAAATTGTTACCACCCTTCTTATTCTTTAATGAATCAAATAATGTTGCTGGCTGGTTAGTCAAAACATAACCTGCAAAGCACAGAGAGAGCAGCATTGGGATTCTGATCACGTAACCTACAAGAAACTGAGAGAAGGATTTATTTTTTACTTTGCTCATTTCCTCCACACCCCCCACCTCAGCATGTTCTGTGATAATGATGATTCACCTGCAAAGCTACTGCAGCATATAGGTATTGCAATATATTATTTTTATCCATTCTTCATTCTTGTCTACTCTTGCTGTGATCTGGCATCTACTTAATGATACCTGTTCATTTTTATCTGGTTCTGTAAATTATATTATACTTACCAGCCTAACCAATGATTATTCTGTGAGTGAGTGAACCTGCTATTTTAATTTTTTTTCTACTCAGTAAGTGTCATTACAGGTGTGGTTTGTTGTAGTGGCTTCTGTTGACATTTTCATATTTCTTTCCCATTCTATTCCCCATCATTGGACTGTAAGAAAGAAACAAGGAAATTAACTGTTGTGATTTAAAAAGATGCAGTTTGAGCTCACTCCTACAAGGTGTTGCACATTCTGGTCCTGATCCAGCAAAACAACTTTAAGCATGTGAGCAATCCCATTGACTCCAGTGGGCCTATGCATGTGCTTAAAGTTAAGCACGTGCTTAAATGCTTTGCGGGATCAGGTAAGAGTGGTCATCACCTTGTAGAATCAAGTCCTTTTCAAGTATGAACTTCTTGGATTCTGATGGAATGTGGCACAGGAAATCAACACCTTACATTGCTATAATTGTTTTCTTAAAATAGCTGAGCTGTTGCACAGTAATTTATTTTGCTTTTCTATACCAATGAAAATAAATTCACTTGAGAGAACTCTGAATTTCAGCGAGATATCACTTTTTAAGTTCAGTCCCTCAAGGTATTATTCATAAGCAAAGTTCCAGCACCAAATTACCCTGTCTTTTTTATTTCCAGAAAAGTGAAAAAATCTTGAGGAAAAATGCTGTAGATTTTAATAGAAAATGCTAATCTTTCTACATGTGCAATCATGTACTCAGATAAACAATACCACTAACTATTTCAGATGCAACATTGCCTCTGTACAATTGAAGGACACACACACATGAAAAGACATCTCAGCTAAATACATTCTCCTTTAGACCTGGAAACCTCAGTAACCTGCTCTTTTATTTCAGCAGTAGTCTCCCAAAGAAGATTCAACAGGCTGAACATTTTCTCGTTTTAAATTGTACTGTAAATGATCAAAATCATCTTCAAACACCCCTTTTACATATATATAATTTAAAGGAAGTATTGAAAAGAAGAAATATCAATTATTAAAATGCACAAAGTGAACCTCTGTTCATATGCCTTAAACATATCTTGGGCCTACAGAGAGAGAATGGTTTTGTGTAAATATTTCTCTGGGTTGTTTTTTTCAATACAGCTAAATTAGGCTTTTGAGTAAAGGGTTCTTAATATCACGCAACTTACACTCATATGATATTTATTCTGAAATATCCCAAAATACCTTACACATTTTATTATGGCAGTATCTGGTAGTGATTCCATAGTCAGTGTTGCATTCTAAAATGGAGTATAAATTCCTATTTTCTCTAAAAGTAGTTGGACATTTGAGGTGAAATGTTGGACAGGATTGTTTTAATGCCTTTTGAATTTCCTATGAAGTTTGTTAGTTTCTTCCTTAGCAATTCTTTGAAATATGGCTTTGGTTGAAGTTTTCTTCTGGCAGGCCTATTTTCATTGTTGACAAATAAGTCTTTAAAAAAAAATCTACACATAACTTGGCAGAGAGTTGGATCCACAATATATCTGACCCACACCAATAAAAGTAAGTATGAGAAGTTAAGCTGCTTATATACATCCTCTTCTCCTTCACTCACAAGCACACACCTCCCCATTACCACAACTACAGTACACCACAGACCATCTGTTGCAACCTTAACTCTGCCCCTTTTTGGTCTTTTTGCATATAACCCTTTAGCAGAGGGGTTTTTTTCCTCTCCCAACACAAGTAATTGTGGATGTTTAGTAGAGTAATTGGTTGTGTTAGGAGGGGGTGATTTGGAAAAGAGTTGTGTACAGAAGGGTGGTTAAATGGGGTAATGAAAAGTTAGCATCCATAAAGGGGCAGCATTAAGGTCGCTGTATGTGGTCTGTAGTGGAACGTAATTGTGGTAGTGGTAAAATGTGTGTCTATGGGTGAAGGAGAAAACGATGCATGCTGTTAGGTGGCTTAACTTTTATTTCCTTGATTTTGTGGGTGTGTAGCAACCCTACCTGCTTCACAGCAAAGGTTTTTTGTCATGTATAATTGTTTCAATCACCACTGAAAAGTACATACCTCGAGGGTCAAATGTAACAGCTGTTTTTTAAAGCAACACCACATGACTATTTAGGAAACTAAGCAACAGATCCTGATCAGCTGACTTTATTAGGAGCAGAGTCAGGCCTAAAGTAGAGAACTTTGCATCTAGCTGAAATTGCAGGAGGAATTTAGAAAGGGATTTCTGAGATTGTAATTTGGCCAGGACACTCAAGTTAACATGATTTCTTAATATTTTCAAAACGCACTATTGATTCTTCAATGAGCAGTAGAAGTTAAGAGGAGTTTAGTTTTACATCTCAACCAAATTAAGTCACTTCCAACATTACATTGCCTCCTAACCTTCTGCCAGAGCAACCACGGAAAAACACCTCCTCCTGAATCACCACTACTCCTTGCAGTATTGGAGTTTTCCTTGCTGCTCTCCCATTCACGTACTACCCTGACTCAACATGGCTTAACTTGTGAGACCTGAGAAGATCACAGCAGTCCAAAGAGTAAGTCTTCACCCTAGTATCTACACCTGTAAAAGACCTGATATAACATCTAGTAACATCTGATAATGACACATTATATAACGTTTTCTAGTACAGTACTCTTCCCATCTCTTTCTAAACTAATTAGCAGCATTTCCAGGAAATAATATGCTTTGTGACTTGGCCTTGTTTGTGACATCTTTTTCTTAAGGAGTATCATACTTAGTCTGTCTTCAGGGTGAACCGACTAAACATTAAAATGTCAAAATGAGCACAAATGAAGCAATCTTGGTAGGCTGGAGTGAATGAAGTCCTATATTAGTCAGCAAAGACCAAGGCAATACAGTCAGACCTGTTGCAGTTACAAAAGAAGAAATCTGGTGTTAAATTGTGGGCTCATGAAGGCTAAAAGGCACCGTAGGGTGATCTTCCTGCATCAGATATTTTGTAACTTATTTATTTTGATCTATAAAATATGTTTAAAAAGAACAGATCCAAGATCTACATCTGTTACATACATTAAAAATGCAGGGCCAAATTCCTTGAAGGAGTAAATGGACTACACTCTTGATTCCAAGGGGTAGGTGTAATTTTGGCCAATTCTTCTGGTTGCATCCCTGAGTTTACCCACTTCACCACAGAGCAGCAGTATTACAGTATTCCGGTTTCAGTCAGGGATCCAGACGTATGATTCTATGCATATTGCATTTAAAAATAAACTCGATGGTAGGGACCCTGGGCCCAACCCTGCTGCTGCAGGATTCAATGGCAAGGCTTCCATTGAGTATAACTGCAGTAAAGTTCTGGGTGCATTTGTCACCGTGTGAGGTTTTTATCAATGACAAGAGGACTGAAGATTTTGTTAAGTGTATCTGAACTAAATTAAATTAAAGTGAATCCTGAATAAGACCATCCTGTGATTAGGGCACTAGCCTGGGACTTGAGAGATCTCAGTTCATTGCTGTACTCTGCCAGAGATTTCCAATGTAACTAGAATGAGCTGGGAAACTGAATTTTAGTTCTTAGAAATTTTTTCAATTTCAGAAATCTTTCATCCCAAATTGGGACAAAAAGCCAAAAACTCAAAAATGTTCACAGAACTGAAATCCTGCAGTATTTTGTTGCAGAAACCCTGAAACATGATTTTCTGAAATGAGATATGCTCTCTGGGATCACCAGCTGCCTGGCTGGCAGGCTGCAACAGACCAGGGACCCTGGAAATCCAGGCAGACTGAAATTGACATGATTCTTGCCCCTTTCACTGCTGCCCACCACTGAATAGAAGTGATGAAACTAACCAGACCCTTGTTAATTTGAATGCCACCTCCCAAGCCCTGAAGCTCCTGACTCAGCGGGCTGTCACGCATCCAAGCTGGGGAGCTAGCAGGAAAACAGGCAGGCAGCTTTTAAAATCTGAGTGACAGGCAAGGTTCCATCAAACTACTGCCTGGATGCCATGGGAAAATCAGATATATCAAATCAGTTCCATAGTTTGATTTCAACAAATGAGTGAATTTCAACAACAAAAAATATTTTGGCCAAGGTTTTTAAAAGTATTTAGGCACTCAAACTGATTTGGCAGCTGATGGGATTTTGTCTCCTAAGTGCCTAAATCTCTTTTGAAAATGAAATGTATGCTACTAAATCAGTTAGGCATTGCAACTCTGAGTGCAGCAATGCCTAAATACCTTTAAAAATCTGGGCCCCAGCTTCCATCTGTAAAATGGGGGCAATAACCCTTCTCTACCTCACAGGGGTGTTGTGGTGATAAACACATTTAGGATTGCATGACCTCCAAATACTGTGGTAATGGAGGCCATATAAATAGCTTAGATAGTAGAGACAATTATTCAGTGAAGGTCAAGTAGTCATATTGTTATACAAAATCATTGGGTAACATCAGGTTTTAGTGCCTTACTGTAAGAGTTCTATGAAGAATATTCATGCATTGCAGTATGTCTGATACATACCCTCTCACTAGATATAGCTTTTAATACACAGTTGAAAAAACAGAAATTAATACAAGTGAACAGTCGTTTTTAAGCAGCACTGCATTTGTGTGCATTAAAATGTCTGATGTTAGTTTTATCAACAATATCTATAATAAATAAGGTATTTTTATAAGTATCCAAGGTATTCCTTTTTTTAAAAAAAAGTACCTCTTTCTAATCTTTATAGCGTAGGAAGTTAAATAGGGTGATTTCCCACTATCAGGCTGAGAAATGCACGTAGCTGTGAACTGAGGAAATGTGGATCACAGGTGGTTAGTTGTTTTCCATAAAGAAAACCCAGTTGATGTAAAGCATATGATCTTTTCTGCTTATGAATCATTTTGAGATCTCACTTATATATGTGAATCACTTATTTCACTTTGCAAGTCAGGTCTGATTCTACATATGATTTATATTCACCTCTTTTTTTAATCATGCCACAGGTGGTTACAGAGGGTTTTCTCCCACATAGATTTAATGGAAAATGAAGACAGATAAGATGGAGTATTCTTTTTTTTAATTTGGGTAACATGTTGTTGAAGTCGAACTTAGAGCTAAATCCTGATTACCCTACTCTCATGAGTAGAATCATTGGCTGAGACACACAATTCCCATTGAAACTAATGGAAATTATGTGCCTAAATGCCCTTGGTGGTTTGAAAATCTCAGCCATTGGCTTCAACAGGTCTACTCAGATTAATAAAATGAGTGGGATTTAGCACTTATTAAAGGCATGATCCAAAGTTGATAGGGGTCTTTCCATTGACTTCAATGGTCTTTCATCCAGGGCCTGATCCAGAAATAATGACTTCAGATGTATGTTAGGACATTCTAGATATAAGTATTGGTTTGAAGTGTTCTTGCTAGTAAGAATATTTATTAATTTGCAAATCAATAAATAGAGCAACTGGGCCTGATTTCAGTTGGAGTAGGCTGTGCTCAGCACCACTGGAAATCAGCCCCCTTGTTCCCACCTGTCACTCCTCCCCATTACAGGCTGTCTCTGCTGTCTTGTTAGTTTTCCTGTTAGAAACTCTTCTAAATTTCATGTGAAACAAATCTCATAGGAATGAATAGGGTCTTATCCAGAGCCAATTAAAGTTAATGTGAATTTTGAATGGGCTTTGAACCAGACCCTAAAAGATAGGAAATGCTGTTAGTGTTTTATTATTAATAATTATTATTATTTCCTTCTAAACTGATTATACCACCATACCAGTGAGGTGTCTGGATGTAGCAGGCTGAATCCTGAGACTGACCTCCCACTGCCCAACATTAGGCAAAAAGCCCTGTATGTGCTAGATGAGGTCACCTCCTCGGTCTGATGGATTGGAATGAGCCTCATTTGTCTCATTAGAATCTACTATTTGTATTGTGGCAGCACCTGGGTTGGCTCCCATCAGGATCAGGGCCACACTGCTTTGGATGGTGTACAAATATAGGAAGTCCTTATCCCTGCCCCCAGGGATTTATGGTCTGAGTCTGACCCTGGTCCTGCAAATACTTGTGCACATGTCTAACGTTACACATTTGAATAAAACTCAATGGAAATTTTGAAAGTTACTTGCAGGAAATATTTGCAGGATTGAGGGCTAAGAAAGGCACTTATACTCTAAGAGTCCTCCAGGTGGAGGGAAATACAAACTGCTTGACTTAAATAAAGCCAGAACAGTAGCTGTCTACCACAGCCTATACTCTTCTATGTAACAAGTAATTCTCTTTTTGCAGATACCTACCCTCTTCCATTATCTAGCCACAGGAAAAAATAACCTACATCATTATTCTTTTAGGATAATTGAAGGCTACAGCTTTATTGTAGCTCAACATAATCCAAGCAATACCCTTTTTAAGAGTTTGCCACGACTCACAACAAAATGATGACAAGAAAGCCCACCTGCTCTAAACAGTGGTTGTGCGGAGTTAACACTTCCCCCTTGAGTCCCTAAACCAGTTTCTCAAAGGTGGGAGGAATCTGCTTTATCTTGAGTGTCTCTACAGAGTCAAATGTATCTCCATCCCTCACAATCCTAATATTATAACACTTTTATTATGAATTCTTTAAATCAGGAATGCCAGCTCGTACCACTGGGGGTGTAGAAAATGTTATTAACGCCTGAGAAATGAATCCCACATCCTTTTAGTTAGAAATGGACCTTTGGGAAAGCAGAGATCTGAATCTAGATTGTCATAGTGGGCTAAGCAAGACCCAGATCAAAAACTTCACCATCAATCACTGGCATTTAGAATAGATCTCTGCACTTAGGGCACATCTCTGATTTACTCCTGGGTTTATAACTTACTGTAATTCTTCAGTTTGGATTTTACTCCCCCATTTGCCCCTTTGTACAGTTGGTCATGAGATCTAAAAAGGGGACAGAACCAGGAGTGGAAGTGACACAGAGGACTTACTGGTACAGGGGCCGACTCCAGCCCCCAGAAGGGATGGGGCCTCAGGCAGAAGGGCAGCGCTGCGGGGGGGTCAGCATCCCCCAGCCAGCCCATCCGTGCTGCATGGCCCATGCCGCCTGGGGCTCCAGTGGTAATTTAAAGGGCGTGGGGCCGCGGTAGAAGCAGTGGCGTCCGGAGCCCTAGGCCCTTTTAAATGGCCAGCCCCAGGGCAGCTGCTCTTGGGAGATGGTCTGTGGCAATGAAAAGGAACATGTGAGGAAGATCTAAAGGTTTATCTTTATTTCGCAGGGGAGCAAGGTTGCAATAAATAATTCCTTCCTTAACGTGTAACAAAAGAACTCTAGAATCAGTGGAACATCCCTACAGAATACAGTTTAATAGAAAATGATAGTTTTGTTAGAGAACCATCTATAGGATTTAGCAGAGAATCGTATCCCTTCTATAGAACTCTATGGAGTAATTCAGAAACCTGTAGAAAAGTGACCCCAGTGCGTTGGGTTCCCCTGATGGCAGGAATTGTAGAACTTCAAATATTATGGCAGCTGGTCTTGAAATGGCATTGTGGGGCTCTACTGGGCCTGCTCAAGGTATCCCCTGATAGCCTAACCCAATGGCCGACCCTTCCCACTGAAATTCAATCAGCTGGAGAATTAATTTTAAAAACAGCTATGGCCCAAAGATATTGGGATTCCCCCCCCTCCCCATCTGATAGTTCTATTCTGAAGATTAGCTAGCAACAGCAAGAAAGGTGCTTTGGGCCTAAAAGAGAGACAAGATAGCTGAGATTTTCAAAGCAGAGTAGAGGTTTTAACAACACCTAACTGTACTGGTACATGTGTGGCTAAACCCTCTGCACTGCTTAGAAAGCTCAACCTACATTCTTTAAAAAAAAGTAAAACAGCAATTGGGGGGAGGTTTCCTACCTTGACCAATGGAAAGGGCCTTAGTACTCAGTAATCAGCTGACAAGTTCCAGTTGTCTTCCTGACACCCAAGTCCTTTCAATTAAAACCCAGTCGAGAGGGTGAGCCCATCTTTTCATCTCAATGTGTAGGTGGAATAGAATTTTAAAACTTGCTAGCTAACTTAAGAGGACCACCTGATTTTTATAGACTACTTAATATATGTGTATACTGTACCCTCTGATGGGTAACAATCTTCTCTCTAGCTAGGACAGGATAACATGTCCATCAGCAAGTATAGCTCATCGCCTCTGTAATTGTATAATTTTTAGGCATTTTATATTTATTAAGTTTCACTGCGTTCAGTGAACACATTACTTGTGTGCAAACATGATAATGCCAGAGTTGTGGAGTGTCAGGTCATTAATCTCCATTCTGCACTCAGACCATCAGCCACATGAGAGTGAGTCATTCTCTGCAACCTCTTGTTGCTTGTAATGTTCAAGCAAGTTAGAAAAGCGGTGAGGTCAGGGAGTCAGGCCAGAGGAGGCAGAGTGTTCTTGGCTGCTTAAAAAGTACTTGTGAAAAGAGAGAAAATGAGTGGTATTGTTTGGGGGAAGTATTCTATGGTTAGAATTTGATGTGCATGAATTAATATCCCTAGAGTCTAGTTCCATGACATGTTAAATCCTGGTAAACTGGCCAAGTTGGGTTGTTGTTTTTTTTAATCCACTGCAGTGTCGCTTTCCCTTTTATAATAAATTCTCTCTGTTGCCTAGGCAACTGGGTACTGCAACATATATTTCCTCCACTATCTCATGTATTTGAATGCTACAGTATGTGGTGTGTCAGAGTTCACAATGGTGTAAAAACGGACTGCAGATTCACAAAGATGTGTTCTCATTGGCACAGCTGCCATTGACTGGAGTGGAAGAAGGGTCAGGTCTTTATTTTGTGAACTGAGGAAATGAATGAGAACTGTGTCAATAAATTAAGCTTAGGATCAAAACTGAAACATGAAATTGTAAATCTCATGAATTTGTGATCCTTTTAGAAGGAAGAGAGACAGAGAGAGATGGTTCTTACTGGTCTAGTGGTGAGATAATAATTAAAGTTAGTCAAATGCAAGTCAGAAAGGCAATATTTGTTAATTAGAATGAGGGAGGATAAATGAAATCATCTAAATAGGAACCTGAAACATTTCTGATAATGATGTAATTGTAAATACGCAATTCCTGCATAGTTTTTAGCAAAGTGCCTAAACATTTTAACCTATCGGCTGTTTCTCTGTTATGGCATTCCCTTCAACTTCACAAACCTAAAATACAGTGTCAAGATGAATCTGGCTTTTTAAAATTTACTACAATCCCTGTAGTTCTTTGGGAAGGAAGACAGAGAGCATGTCTACACTACACCAGATTAGCTACATCATAACCCAATAGTATAGCTGCAGCCTAACCCAACAGACAGTTTCTTTCTGTGATGTAGGAACGCTACCTCCCCAAATTACGGTAGCGACATCAGTGGAAGTGTTCTTCTGTTTATATAGCTGCATCTACATTAGAGATTAAGGTTGGCATAGCTACATCAGTTGGGGTACAGTTTTCACTCCCCTAATGGATGTAGCTATGTTGATCTAACTTTTGAGTGTAAATCTAGCCAGAGTGAGGGCTCAGATTTCTAAGCAGTTGTAAACACAGAAATATCTTTGGGTATATGCAACGTATTTTGTATGGTTTCAACTAAGGACATATTTATACCTGATGGCTGGAATTTTTAAAAGGTATCTAAACTCCTAGGTTCCTTTTGAAAATCAGAGCTGCTGAAATCCCATTGAGTTCAATGGGTGTGCATGATTTATATGTAAAATAGTTAAGATGTACTACTGGCAAGTAAAGGCAAAGTATTGGATGTGACAAAGATCCAACAGTTGTGAGGTCAAGCGGAGAAATTAAGATATAATGGGGAATGCTGGTGCCCATTTCAGAGATGGGTTGAGAGAAACTTTGAGCAGGGCTATCAGTGAACACCTCAAAATAGAGGGGCTGAGGAGAAGCATCTGAGATGGTAAGTTCTGATGTTTTTATTTTGCACACCTAACACACAAATCTCAGACCAATTGATTTGGCATCTGACCCTGAATTGCCATCTGAACAACTCCATCAGAAAGTGTTGCAAAGCAAATATCTGATTAGGAGTATTGATTTACATGTCACATTGTTTTGAGATGACCTGAATCCCTGCTTTTGCAAATGATTGTAGTAAAGAGGAATGAAAAAGCCAAACGTCAGTATGGTGGATATGTCTGTAAAAGAGTACTGCCTCACTTTACGTTTTCTAACAGAAATGGTGTAAGTCAGTGTAGATTCTTTTAGACAGACATAAAAATGGCCCTACGGGTCAGACCAAAGGTCCATCTAGCCCAGGATCCTGTCTTCTGACAGTGGCCAGTGCCAGGTGCCCCAGAGGGAATGAATAGAATAGGTCATCATCAAGTGATCCATTCCCAGCTTCTGGCAAACAGGACACCATTCCTGCCCATCCTGGCTAATAGCCATTGATGGACCTATCCTCTTTGTTCTTATTCTTGCTGGTTTTTTACTTCAGATGGAAGAACACACAATTAACTGTTTCTCTTTGATTCCCACAGCTTCTTTTTGTTATTTAAAAAGATTTTTTTTCAAAGTCTGTGTCTTTTTACCCACACAAGAAGGGTACACTTTGTGGTTCAGTAGTATCAGGCCCGGAAACCACATAGACACATGTTCTCAAAATCTGGATCCTAAACTGGACCCACAAAAAATGTGCAGAAAGATAATTGGAGCCCCCAAAATATCACAAAACAGGTTCACACGACACAGTTACAATCCCTTCCAGTTTCTTCTTTGCTCCAGGGAATGATTCTATAGTGATTTATTGATCCTAGCAGCAAATGATGACACCAGTTTAGCTATGCTAGCCACAAGTTAGAGTTTAGAGCTCAGGCTCCATCCATCCCCTGACCCTCCCTAACCACCTACTGCCTGCTTACTACTCTGTGCCCAGATCCAAGGTCTGGTGGGAGTAATGGGAGTTGTTACTCCTTTTCACAGATATGTAGTTTGAATCTACAGGCTGGTCTACACTACATCGTTAGAGCGACATTTCCCACATTAGGTCGAATTTATAATGTGCTTGTCTACACTACAGAGCCCTTCCTGCTGACCTAAAGGGCTTTTAAAATCAATGCCTGTACTCCACCTCAACGAGAGGAGTAGTGCTAGATTCGACCTTCCTGGGTTGAATTAGGGGTAGTGTAGACACAGCACAGTGTATTTTGACTTGTTTGGCCACCGGGAGGTGTCCCAGAGTGCTCCAGTGCACTTCAGCCAGGTAAACAGAAAAAGCCCCTGGAACTTTTGAATTTCATTTCCTGTTTGATCAGCGTGGAGAGCTCACCACCACAGCTGCCCATGGCTGCCCAGGTAAGCAAACATGCTCCAGTGTGGAGCATACAGGAGACATTGGATCTGATTGCTATGTGGGGAGAAAAGTGTGCAAGCAGAGCTCTGAACCAGCAGAAGAAATGCTGACATCTATGCCAAAATCGCACAGGGCATGGGGTAAAAAGGCTACACCAAGGACACACAGCAGTACTGTGTGAAAATAAAGGAGCTCAGGCAAGCGTACCAGAAGACAAGGGAGGCAAATAGTTGCTCTCGTGCTGAGCCACAGACATGTCACTTCTATGAGCAGCTGATTCTAGGCAGGGACCCCACCAGTACCCCAGCACTCTCCATGGATACCTCCCAGAGAACCCAGGTGGCCACAGGCAACAACGAGGAGGACACTGTTGAGGAGGAGGAGAATGTGCAACAGGCAAGCGGAGGATCCATTCTCCCCAACAGCCAGGTCCTTTTCCTAACTCTGGAGCCATCCCTTCGCAGGACCCACTGGTGCAGGACTGTGATGGCGGGGAAGGCACCTCTGGTGAGTGCACACTTGTAATAACACTACAGGGGTTAAATGCAATTGTGGTTAATGTTTAATTTGAGGTAAACAATTGGGATACAGTGGCGACCAGTGCAGCCATGCAAAGGGTGCTCCCTGGAAAAGCCTGTTTATGTTCCAAGAGTTTCCACACTAAAAAATGTCCCCAGGTTTGCCCTCACACCGCCTACCCTTTCGTGTGTGCTTACCATGCCTGCCTGCAAACCAAAATCTGCTGCCCAGCTCTCTGCCATGTATTGTACCTCACTGGCAGGCTCTTCTTTTAAAAAACAAAATTTGGCCAAGTACCTCAGGGAATGTATTTACTGCTGTGAATTGTTTCATTCATTGCAACAGTTAACCTTTTGTTTTCAACAATGTATGCTTTTCCTTGCAGCTACAACATTTTCTCTGGTGCTTCCTCCACTCCACCACAAAGGCTGTCCCAGATTAGAAGGCAAAAAAAGTGGATAAGGGAAGATATGTTCTGTGATTTGATGCATTCCTCCAAGGCTGACGGGGCCCAGTTGCATGCATGGAGGCTCGCACTCTCAGAGAGCATGCACATTGACCAGGAGGGCAGGAAAGCAAGCAGGGAACAAGAGTGTAACACACAAGAGGAGATGCTGCAGTTTGTGGGGGAGCAAACAGACATGTCGAGGCATCTGGTTGAGGTGCAGGAAAGGCAGCTAAACCTTAGAGTGCCACTGCACCCAATGACGAACGAGCTGCCCTCTTCACCAAGTTCCATATCCTCCTTTCCCAGACGTCCTAGAATGCAGGGCGGGGTGAAGCTCCATTATCCCTTGAACTCAACTCCAGGGGATGGTTCATGGAGCAGAAAGCTCTCATTCCCACAGCTTTGATTGCTAGACACTGCAATTGTAATAAGTTATGTGTCCTTGCCCCTCCCTCCCTGTCTTATCAGGCCCTTACCTGGTTATCATTGCTATTCATTGCTGTCTCTGTTCCATGTTTGTTAGCATAATAAAAAGCATAAATTGAGTACAAGAGGCGCTTTATTCACTGGGCATGCTGTGGTTGGTGGGGGTTTAGTTTACAGGGCAGTACATGCGAAAAAGGGGGCAGGTTGGTAAGGAACAATACACAAAACTGTCACCTCAGTGCTGGATCATTCATTAAACTGGTTTTCAAAGCCTCTCAGAGATGCAGTGTGCCTCAATGTGCTCTTCTTATTGCCCAGGTGTCTGGCTAGCAGCCAGGTGATCTGCCTCATCTCCCTACCCTGCCGGAAACATCCCCCCTTACTTTCATAGATATTATGTAGAACACAGCAAGCAGCAACAACAATAGGAATATTGCTTTTGCTGAGGTCTAACCTAGTGAGTAAACTGCACCAGCGCCCTTTAGGCACATTCTACCACCTTTCTGCACTTGCTCAGCCTATGGTTGAACTGCTCCTTACTGCTGTCCAGGCTGCCTGTGTATGGCTTCATGAGACTCAGGAACAAGGGGTAGGCTGGGTCTCCATGGATAACTATTGGCAGTATGTGTGAATTGCTCCATTCCATAACTTCCAGCACAGCTATTTGTGTGGCATCACATTCTTCGGTGCGGCTGCCCCTGGCTAGGCTCTGCAAATACCGCAGGATGATGAGCCAGGTGTTTGTGACGCTCACAACAACAGCATACAGCTGAGCTGGGTCCATGCGTGCAGTACTATGGCGTCTGAATGAGTAACCCAGGCTTAGGCACAAAAATGATCATTTGCCATTGCTTTTAGGGAGGGAGGGAGGAGCCAAGTGCATCGTGAGACGCTGACGATATGTACCCAAAACATCTCACGAGAATGTTTTTGTCCCATCAGGCATTGGGAGCCTAACCCAGAATTCTAATCGGCTGCAGGAACTGTGGGATAGCTGCCCACAGTGCATCACTCCAGGAGTCGATGCTACCCATGGTAGTGGGGATGCGCTCCGCCGACGGAATGTGCATAGTGGGGACATACACCATTGATTTTGTAAAATCAGTGGCTACAGGTTCACTTCAATAAATTTGACCTAATTTTGTAGTGTAGACAAGCCCTAGGCCTTATACACCAATTCAACATAGCCTTAAGCATTTGCTTAAGTCAACTCCTTGTCATCCATGGGATTGATGGTATGTCTACACTGTTATCACACGGTGCAACTGCAGCTTGTGTAGTGTAACTAGATGGCTTGCCCCACACACTGGAAAGCCTGGGCCTAGCCCACCCAATTGCCTAACAAGCAACATCAAGTGATTCCCCTATAAAGAGCAACTGGAAGCTGCAGGGGGAGGAGGGAGAGGGGAGCATCAGGGAGGTAAGAAAATTTAAAGAGTGAGCAGGCTCTAGCAGAGGTTCCGAGAATGTGGGATTGAAGCAACAGGCAGGAGCGGCCTGGGCAGGATCCAACAAGAAAGTAAAACAGATGGATCTGATTTGGGGACTTTGAGTTTTACTTTTAAGTTTATTTTATCTGAACAAACCAGACCCCAAGAAGGACCGTTGTGATTGGATGAGCAAAAAGGTGTGGAGTCTGCATAAAAGGGTCTGGAAGAGGGAGAATATAGAACAGAGCACTGCAGAGGTGCCTCTGTCCACAAGGGAGCACTTGGGTGGTGAACAACCATCTTCCACATAGACCTGAGCTAGTTTTAATCCAGCTAGCTCTGGAACCGGAGCAGTGAGCCATGGCAACACAGGCTAGTCACCTGAGTAATTGCCCACAGTTCCAGGCGAGCTACAAACTACTGTGGCTTCTCCGCTCTGGTACCTGAGCTAGCTAAATTAAAACTAGCTCAGGTATATCTACATGAGCTGTAGTCATGCCACATGGATTGTAGTATACACATACCTTGAAGCACATGTCTAAATCTAAGCATTGATGTAAGTGCTTGGCTCAGTAGGGATGGACTTCTGAATTGTGGCCTCAGTGATCATTCCAGAGTGTAAAATTCAGAGCTGTAGTTTTAAAAAATGAATACATTTGTGTGTCTGATAAATGTGGAAAATCACAGCCTGTCAGTGCTGTGCTCATGAAATATCTGATCGCTCTTGCAAAGTCCTCATTCATCTTTGATAAGATTACCTTGTGTCTCCAAAGAAGGGCTAGTCTTTTTGCTCTGGTATTTACTAGAAATGTGGGGACAGTTTCTGCTGCAGTTATCTTGACTGTTTTTTCAGTGTGTTATCACTTTGTTCTCAGCTATTTACTGCAATGGCATTCACTCTATTAGGTTATATGTTTCCTTACAAAATCTAGTCTGCTCTTGGGGATTTTGTGCTATAATCCACCTTTGTCTCAGTTCTCAAATAGTTTTATCTCCTTCCCCGTTTCCAGGTCTGTAATTCAACTAGCTGGTTGAAAATGAAGCTTTTGTATTATCCAAACTTGATTTGGTTTGCTGGGAGTTTTTTTTTTTTAAGCGGGATAAAGGATACCATCTACTTATAAATTGAAATTCTTTTTATTCCATTTTTTGGAGAAAAGCCAGTTCTGACTGGAAAGTTCCCTGTTCCAATTTTATTTTTCCTCATGTGTGAAGTCGCCTTAGTTGATGTTCTGGTGCGTGGAATTATACTCACTGTGGTGACTGTGTGATGACTGCACCTTTAAGGTCCGGAACTTTTTATGTGATTAAAGTTCAAAAGCCATGTCAGCTGACAGCGGGGCTGGATTATGGCATGGACACAACAGGCACATGGGTCCTCAGATCCTGGAGTGTGACTACATCAGAATTTCAGCTTACAAAAAATACTAGCTCTGATGGCTGTGAAGAAAATCTTAGAAGTATAACCAATGCAGTGATGCCTGCCTGAGTCTGCAGACAGCCTGACACAATCGCTCTGAGAAGAGTGAGCTGCTCCGTTCTTCTGAATAGGGTGTTTTATCCCAAGGGCAGAGATGAAAGTAAGCTGGTACGGTACGGCGCACCGGCAAGAGCTGGTACACAACCAACCATACCGGCAAGGGGCAGCTTCCCCATGCTGGCAATTTAAAAGGGCCCTGGGCTCCCGGCAGTGGCTGGGAGCCCTGGGCCCTTTAAATCAGTGCTGGAGCCTCGGGGTAGCAGTGGTGATTTAAAGAGCCCGGGGATTTAAAGGGCCCACCCGTTCTGGTTGAGGCCCTCCCCTTTGCTCAGGACCCCGGCCCTGCATACCGGTAAGTCCCTTAAGTTACTTTCACCCCCATCCAAGGCCCATTGTTCTGAGACATCCTGCCAGCACCTCTCCATTGAGGGGGCTGCATTTGTGGCAGGCAGAATGGAGTGCAGTGGACCCAGCCCACAGCTTAACCAGACACATTCTGGTGGTTGAGGTTAAACTGCGGTGCTCTCCACCACTGCTCCCATGGGCAGGGGTGGGGGAGGAGTGGCTGTTGCTGCTGCTTCTAAAGGATATGAGGGGAGTTCTCTCTGAGTAGGGAAGAGGAGCCCCATCACCACAACTCCAGATGTGGGGAGCAGAGCCATGTGAAGGGGTTGTAGCTATGTGGGGAAACCATGAAAGGTCCTATGTCGCAGTGTGGGTAGGTTATAACAAGGAACCATTCATTTTGCTAGTTTGGTTTATTTTTATTGTTTCATCCCGTCAAAGCCATTGTAATTCATTATAAAGGAGTCATTGTCTTATTTGAATCTGAAGACATAATAGCAATACAAATTTACAGAAGCTCACTTTCTGATATACAGTTTCCATTTAATATCACTGTTTGCCACATAGTTGGATCAGAGATGCCACAGTTATTCCTCTATGCATAAAGGAGACCATATAGTTTTGATCTTTTACTTTATAAACCTAATACAGCCATTTCCCAGCTGAACCTTAATTGCTATCTGAACAAATCCATCAGTACTTTGCAAAGCACAAAAACTCTAACTTGTAGATGAAAACCCCGCCTTACTTTCAGATTATCTTAAATCCCAGGCTTTGCAAATGATGACAGCAAGGAAAATGAAAGATCTAAAAGTTAATACTTCTGAAGAAAAAATCCTGCCTCATCTTAAATTTCAGACTAAGAAAAACCCCTCTTAAAAGCAACTGCTGATGATTTTGGAAACTCTGATTTAGGGAAATAAGTGCAATAACTCAGATATCAATGTGGCAAATTTTGACTCTAAAAAAACCCCCAAAACACTGCACTGAAATAATATTTGTTTTATTTGGGTGTATTTAGCCTTATAAATCATACTTTTTTTTTCAATCAAGCCAAATGAGAAGATAAATTTGTCAGTCTATACTAGCATAATAAATTATGATCAAATTTTTAAAAAAAGTCTCAGGGTACATCTTTTTCCCCCCTCCATGTATATTTAACTGTATAAGCCCCACTAATAGCATACCAGATGGTTAAGGCAGTCATAATAAACTGGTTAAAATATTAATTAATGTGTTGGTAGTGCATAAAATGTAGAGTAGCATTCTTTGGCTGATGCTTACAGTAAATATTGTGTAATAAGAGGAAGCCCTTGCAGAATATTGCTTGGTGGTACATGAAAATCAAATGTAGAGGCAGGAACTTGGAACAAACATAACTCTTTACAAAATGAAGGAATCTATCTCGTCTAATAGTAATTTTAAATCTTCTTATAAGTGCATTTATTTCTCCCAATATGGTAATACTGTGGAAGTTCATTAGTGTTCATTGCAACGTGTAGCAAATTGGGAGTATTATAAATCATGTAAGCTAATAGCCATCAGATTGCAGTCTTCTACATGGATGACAGTCATCTCTTTGAGTGCTGAAGGCATCTAATGGAACATTGAAAAGAGGTGTGTGGTTTTTTTAATATGTCTCCATTAAAATAGTCAAATTCCCTAACAGCACAGGAATCTCCATTTTTGCCCCCTTATTGGAAAGGACAGTCACCATTCCTATGATATCTTGGGGTGTTGAGAAGACACCATCAGAACCACAAATTTCTTCCCTGATGTGTAAGTCCACTGGTCTCAATGATCTAAATTCTCTTTTCACTCATATCAGTTTTAAAATGGTCTAACCCTTTTGACATCAGTAGTTACTCCTGATTTACACGATGTATATGATATCAGAAGCAAGCCCAGTGAAGTTAAACCACAGATGAATTTGGACCATTCCAAGTGGATTAGATAAAAAGTACAGGAAGATCATCAAACACACATACTCTACTGAGGACTGCTGCACCAGCCACAGTAACCATGGTTGATGGCACAATACTAGGCATTGTAGAATGAAATTCCCAGATCTGGATCAATCAGAAAATTCAAAATCTCTGCGTGCAGCCCTGCAGGTAAAGTCTGATAGGGTCAAGGCATGCACACTTTCACTTGTCGATGGAGAGTTTAAGAATACCGTACGTAGGGCTGGTTTTTGTCCATCCTGGTGACGTGGCCAGAGAGCATGCAAACACCTCTTTTGAATGTAGTGAGCAATTGGAGGAAGGCCAGATCTCTGTGAGATTATGGCATTTTGCACAACATGGAACCCCTTTATGTTCAGGATTTGTCACTGGCAGCACATTTGGAATGCCTCTAACCACTCCAAGTCTGCCTGTAGGAGGGGCCAGGTTTCTGACATGTTTAGCGTTACAGGTAGTACACGGGTTTGATAGGTCTTGAACTTTGTCTCAGTGCAAAGATCTTTTTGCATTCATAGCTGAGACATAGAGTTAATTCAGGAGGCAGTGAGATCTATTCATAGGAGGATGTCCAGTTTACTGCAACCACTTGAAATCTGATTGCAGCCTAGGTAGATTAATTTGTCAATGTTCTTCTCAATGTTTGACCCCCCCCCCACCTGCACTGAGGTTTCTGGTGGCCTAGCTGTGAGGTTCTGGACTGTGGTCGTCTGTCATGAGACGTACAATTCCATAGTGTGGCTGGTGTTTCGGAAAACTTGAAGGACAGGACTGAAGTTCTCTGGCTTCTCACAAGCGAGGCGGTGTCGTCACCATAGTCTTGGTCAGAGAACACTTCTTGACAAACCTTGGTTCCGATGTGTGGAGCAGCAAGTCCTAATATCCAGTCAACAGCTTGACAGAATAGTGCCAGAGTGAGAATCATCCCTGTCATACACCTGAGGTTCCATAGAAATGTGATGAAAGCCATGGACCAGCATGCACTCTCACACTGGTACTGCTTCATATGTCATATATTGACAACAAAACAACTTTTGATTTGGTTGACAAGTCAGCCCTTTGGCTTGTGCTGCAAGATGTTGGCATCCCAGTGATCTTTACATTGGTATGGTGCAAGTGTGTGCTCTGGTACAGGAAGATGATAAACTAGAATTCATGGTTAGGTGCAATTAGTTGGTAATTGTGGTGAGCTACAAAGCCCATAATTGAATATTGCTACCTTAAACTAAGGAGAGTTCATATTATCTAATGAACAATACCATGGCTGAATCTGTATCTACAAGACAAATTGTCATTGACCTCTATTTCTTCTAACCTTTTTCAGCAAAGAGCACAATAAAATCCTGGTATTAAAGTGAGAACATAAAGCCAATCTTTCTGGCCATCGAATCTGGTCAATTAGAAGTTGATGACTGGCTTCTTTCCAAAAACATCAGGCAAAGTCACTCTCTGCTTTGAAGGGATTTCTTAGCTTGTCGTCTTAAGCCTTTACACCTAGTTATGAAGAAGCACAACATTTCTTGGTGTTTTTAGACACTTTTATGCCAAGATACAGAGAGCTAAAATAAGGTGTCTCTTTGTTTGCTATATATCCATAACCATATATATGTATTCTATTTAACATACAGAATATAAATTCTATACTAATGTTAAATGTGTACAGTTAAGAACACAAAAGACAGGAAATGAGCAATTCAGAGTTGGGCACAATCTTAATTCTGACCCTTTGTTATCTGTGTCACAACATTGTCCTGTAAAGAACATATATTAATTAAACTACCTACTAAGATGGCATATAGGTTTATGCCAACAAATTTTCAGTATTTCTTTTTCATGTTAAATTTATTTTTGTCCAAGTACAAGCCAAATTTGAAGAAAATCACTCTAGTTATTTTAAAGGTCTGAATAGAGCTGCTCAAAAAAGTTTTTGTCCAAAAGTGGCCTTTGTGAAAAGTTTTGTTTGTTTGTTGAAATAAACAATTGTTTATCATAGAAATATTCCTTTTTTCACAAAATGTTCTACAATATTTGTTTCCAGTTAGCTAATAATTTTAGTAAACTGTTTTTCTTACTATGAATCAGGATTTTGGTAAAAAATATATAATGGAAAATATTATGCAAAATGGATAATGGGCCCATTTTAAACCCTGTGAAAGGGAAACAACCTCAAAATGACTTGTGAAAATTAACTGTTTTTTGCCTACTTACTCCACTTGTGAATGAGTTAAATCCGCAAGTTGAAACTTTGTCCTTCAGTTTTCAGATTTATTCAAAGCTACTGTGAATGTATGGCTATGTAAGATCATTTCAATCTTTCAACCTATCTCAAAAGAGGGTGTGTCTAATGTTGGAGATGAAACAAACATTGAAAATTCTTCCATCTCAGGACACTCTCAAACTTGGCTGAGACAATTCAGTTTTAAACAGTAATTGTTTTATACTGAACCGATTTTCTATAAACTTCACTTGGTTTGTAAATCATATGGAGAATTAAAATCAAGCCAAGTCTGAAGCCTATATGTGCTTGATTCCAACTTGCTGAATGCATTAAGTGATAAATATAACAGTAAGAAGAGAGACCATATTTTAAGACCTAAGCAGAGGGAGCCAGAATTAAAATGTGTTTCTTCTCTGACAAGAAACCCTGATAAACTGGCACATTCTCACTGATTTTCATATTAAATTGCTCAGTTTGCAATTTAAAAGAAAATTCTACCTCCTGGTTCCACAAATTAATGTGGTGCTTCAACAGTCAACTTGGGTTCTTTCCAACTCATCTATCACGTCCAATAATAAAGATTCTGGTAGGCTCTTCCAATCCACCTGTGAAACCCTGTTGTCTTCAGATTATCTGTGGCACCTGTGCAACCTAATTTGAGGCTAGTAAGGATACCCAAGTGTTGCTTAGGGGACTATTTGGCTTGCAGAGTTTTTATTATAGGTGGAGCTGGTAACACCACCTATTTTGGGGTTGCCTAAGACTTTCCACTAGTTGTACTTAATATAACTTGATTTTACCTTCTTCAGAAAATACAAAACAACAAAAAACCACCACCACCCACACAACATAGGAACTTATATACAAATAACCATCTTAAAGGAAAGCCATAAAGTCAAGCACTCCAAAGTTAGGAAATGCCAATTTATGGTTGCCTGTGAAACCCTAATTGTGACCCTTATGTTTATGCATTATTATATAGTTTTAATTACATGATAATAAGCTATTTTTCCACAGGGCCCCTGCCTCGGTCAGTGTACAGGCTGGAGACGCAAGAGGGCAGAACTAAGATTTTACAGACAACTGTAAATCTGGCATTTCCTAACTTCAGAGTACTTGACTTTGTAACCTGAATAACTTTCTTTTAGCATATTTTTATATGTAATTACTGTGTATTAACAGCAAGATGGAAAGAATCCAGCCTTGTTTTGGGCCTGTCTCTAATTTTCTCATGACGGGGAGGGGAGAAAGCCTAGTTCTTTTTTCGAGCTATCTAGGTTCATATATGGTCCCTCTTCACGCAGTACTGAGCACCAAAGTTTACCTGAATCTCATTATCACAGAACAGATTATTTTTAACTTTCTAACATAGTGAAGTTTTGTTTGGAAAAGGAAATGAACTAGGAAATCTCTCCAGAGGATTGGAAGGACATAATGCTAGACATTAGGAGCAGTACAAACTCCCCATCATGAAGAGAATGCTGATGAAAAATTATGATTAAATATTTTCACACACCAGTCCTGCAAAACAAAATGGACACCAAATTAAAAACAAAATGCTAGAGTGAATGCCATGGGATAGGAAAGTAACCTTCACCTTTTTTGGAAATTATCCCAAATTAAAGCCTTCCAGTGTTTAAAACCTAGCTCTCTGGGCCACAGACTGACTTTGTGTTGTTTGTGCAGTGCCTATTACAATGAGGTCCTTATTCTTCTTTGGGTCCATAAGCACAGCTCTAATGTGAATAATAATGACATCAGAAAATTAATGCCATCATTGTTTAAGGGATATAGCCTCTGAATTCCATGAACGTGGTGTTAAGGAATTGTCCTGATTTTGCTGCATTCACCTTTTGGGAACTGCAATTAATATGGCTCTGATCCGGCCATGAACTCCACATGGATACTAAAGTCAAAGGGGGTCTGTGCAGACATAGGCTGGGACCTAATTATTAAATCTCTATGGTTGCAAAAATAAATACTGCCTATAGAAATCTGGTTGATAGTGAAGAGAAAATGAATAATTTACTGCCTTTATTAGAACACCAACTGAAGGGTCTGAGGCAAGGCGAGCCAAATAGGATGAAATTATTTTAAAAAATAATTGGTATAACTCTATAAAAACAATAAGCCAGATCTGCTGCTGGTGTAAATTGGCATAGTTCTGTAGATTTCATTGGAGCTATACTGATTTATGCCAGCTGAAGATCTGGCCCAGTTAGGTATAGCCAGGGCCGGCTCCAGACCCCAGCGCGCCAAGCGTGCGCTTGGGGCGGCATTTTGCCGGGAGGGTGGCAGGTGGCTCCAGCGGACCTTCCGGCAAAATGCCAGAGGAGCGGCTCCGGTGGACCTCCCGCAGGCATGACTGCGGAGGGTCCGCTGGTCCCGCGGCTCCAGTGGACCTCCCGCAGGCATGACTGCGGATGCTCCACCAGAGCCGCGGGACCAGCAGACCCTCCGCAGGCACATCTGCAGGAGGTCCCCCGGAGCCGCGGGACCGGTGACCGCCAGTGCGCCCCCCGCAGCGTGCCGCCGTGCTTGGGGCAGCCAAATTCCTAGAGCCGTCCCTGATACGGTATAGCTACTGTAACTCAGGGCTAGTCTATACTAGCAACGCTAAAATGCTGCCGCTTTCCCAGCGCCCTAAAAATACCACCTCCACGAGAGGTGTAGCACGGCTTCCAGCGCTGGTGCACTGTTTACACTAGCACTTTACAGCGCTGAAGCTTGCTGCGCTCGGGGGGTGTTTTTTCACTGTGTAGAATGACAAATTGGAGTCACAACTTTACCTTGGTGTCTACATTTACAGCATGTAATAGAAGACTAGAACATCTGTTTCCACTGGAATTATTCTACCAAATTGGTAGCATGTTCTTTAAATGCTTTAAATTAGGCACAGAGGCAAAGTGTGCTCTTTGTCAATGGGGTTGCGTGTGTGTTATCGAGAGCAAAATTCTGCATTCTGTAGCATGTACATAATTTATATTATGGAAAGAATTACCTACTAATTTGGTAGAATGCCTAAAGTCTATCAAAACTATGCCGCATATTGAGATATCATATAATACATCTATTCTACCTCATCTGTCTTTAATCCACCTCATCCTGGATTTTTACTCTAATGTTCCAATCCCTGGGCGGCTTTGAGCAGATATCATTTTTTTAAAATTCAACCTGCCAAAGATATGTTTCTTCCTTGTCCCTCAGCATTTTAAATTTCCCTCCCCCAAAAAATCAATCTAGCCCAAGATCTGAGATGGGCAATATTCAGCCTTGTATTAATAACAGCTTCTCAGTTGATTGCTTCTCTGTACCTAAAAATGTAATGAATTTAGGAACTGAAATGAGAGTTTCATTCCACATACCCAGCATCTTGATAGGACTCAACATTTGTTTCTAGCCCTAAAAAGGAATGAGACATTGGACTTCAAAAATTGTGACATTTTATGTATTAAAAAAGCCCCTCTTGTAAACATAAATCCTCAGCTGTTATATAACTCAGGGTGCTGACATGCATCACAACAAATTGCTTTGGCTGACTACTACCACACAGAAATGATTTCCTTGCTAAATGAAGCAGCCCAGGCTGGTCAGTTTAATTGCTGACCAACACTGAATAGCAGCAATGAAACTGACCGATCTGGGCTGTTTCATTTAGCAAGGAAGCCTTGAGGGTCACAACTCTGAGGTAGCCCTTCACATGAGCTGCTGAGGATCCAGGTTGGGGAGCTGGCAGGAAAGCTGGCAAGTTTTGAAACCTGCCTATATTCCATTGGAAGATTGGTTGAAATTGACACATTTCCACAAAACATTTTGCATTTGATAAATCAGGATTTTACAGTGTGAAAATGTTCTGCTGGAAATTTTCCGACCAACTCTAGTAAAGAGAACACCTCCTTCTTGCCAGTGTTTGGAGTGTAGGAGCTCTGGAATGATGTGGGGAAAATTCTGTGAACGCTTCCAGTCCTTTTGGCTGAATTAATCTGTACAGGGGACAATGTGGTCCCTGAACACACAACTGAACTCTAATTCCAGCCAAATAAGAAGGCATCAGTGAGACTGGTGAGAAGACTATGATATAGCAAATTAGGGAGTGCTTCTGATTTATACAAATTCATATTAGGCATAGATAGGGAGGCAAAAGTGCCTTTTAAATATTGGGCAGAAAATGTGTATAGAACCGAGCACCCAGTTCTTTAGCCAAACTTGGGTGCTTTCATTCTGGGGTCCTACAAAGATTGGAATGCAGAAGCATGATCAGAAATTGAGGCTGGGTGCAGTATGGGGGATGGGTAGCAACCCTACCCAGCTTGTCCTTGAAGAATATGTCTCCTCTATAGGTTACCCTTACTAGCCAAAGCAAGTGACTGGTTTAAATTATACCTCTTTCCATGTATTAGCATTCTGTAGCCTCAGAGATTTTAACAAAATATAGCCAGGGGATGGCTGCGTTATTGTGTTTTTTAAACTAGCAAATGGGTATTTCACAATTTTTCCACGTAAATTGCCTAGTTGGGTTGATGGGAAAAGGGTCTTTTCCTCCAGAGCCATGATGGTATTTTACAATTTCAACTGTAGGATCCCAGAACATCCTCCCAAAATGTTATCCATACAGGGTGCGTTGTTTGAATCAGTTGTACATTATGGTCCAGATTCTGATCTTTGTTATACCAGTGTAAATGCAGAGTACTCCCACTGATTTCATTGGAGTTGCTATGATTTGAGGCTGGCGAAATGAGTTCGCAATATGGCTTTTTGTGTTCATGGCAACTGATGGGAAGTTCACAAAGGATGTGCTATCTATCATATGACTCAAGCCCTTTCCTTTCAATCAAAGCTTGATAAATGATTTATCATAATAAAAAAGTGTAATATGCAGCATTAATCTCAGTAAGTGAACAACAATCTTTCTGAGGGGCTCTTGGACTTGACAAAATGATGACAAATCAACACTGAGGGTGCATTTGAGGAATGAACACACCTCTATGAAATGCAAGGTGTTGTGGCAGTTTTCTGATGTGGACGTAATTCCAGTAACATTAATCAAGCCCTGGTAGAAAGGAGTGATTCAGAGAGACACTGTGCTCCCTCGGGCTGTTGTTACAGGGGATGCATTGGGAATGTAAGAGTGGGATTTGTGGTGGGGTCCCCAGTTCAAATGTTCAGGGATTTCCTCAGCAGTTATTGGAAGATTTTATTTCTGTTGCAGGAGGAATTGATGGGGAACCTTCAGAAAAGGGAGAGAGTCACAGGTTTGATGTGTGGGCTTGAAGAATGGCTGCTTGAAATCATTAGGACCTGTCAGGCGAGTGGGATGATTTGCCCACTGAAGTTCAATCACCAGGACAGATTGGATCTGTCAGATCATCTTAAGGAAATGTTTTTTAAAAGCAATTTTGAAGATGACCATGCTGGTCTTGTATGTAAGGTGGGACATGTGGGTTCTATTTCTAGCTCTGCCACATATTGTAATCTGTGCTCTTGGGCAAAGGATTTTAGCCAGGTCTGTTGCTCTGTAGTGGCAGTTGGTGTTTGATACTGCCCAGGCTGGGCTGGTTAAGTACTACAGTGTTCCTCAGAGATCCTCCCCCTTGCCATAAACAATCCTCAGCCTAAATTTCCTCCCAGCTCTTTCTCCCTCTGCTGTTATTTGTCCTCTTTCTTGATGCATCTCCTTGCTTAGCTCACTCTCAGCTTTGCTCTGATTCACCAGGGTGGTTTTACATTCACAACACTGAGTAGAGGGGGCAGGTTCTCAACCCTATCTCCCCTCAGCAGCTCAAAGATGAGGGGAGGAGCCATGGGCTCTCTTCCTGCTCACTCCATCCACTAATTTAGATCAGTGGCTGGAGGAGGAGCTCTGAAACTGCTCCCTGTCCCCAAAGCTCTGTCTGCTGGTGACTGGCCATACTGCTGAGCTGGGCTGTAACCTAAGTCAGTTGGTAACTGAGGCCTAGCTGCAGGGCAAAATCCTCCCAGCCTGAGAGAAAAGGAGAAATGTAGGTCTACGGCTTGACATTGCCCAGCTAGCTTAAGGCCCCAGAAGGGGCTGGTAGTGAAGCAAAGTATAACAGTGGAAGAGAACTGGATGGTGGGGGAGTCAGAATGAGAATGATGAGCAGAGAGTGAAGAATGCGAGGAAGGGTTGCTGGTGGGGAGCATTTGAAGTGGGTGATGCAGGATGGGGAGTGGCTAATGACAGATGAGGATGTGCACGGAGAATGGGATCATGGGTGGTTGGTAAAGAGGCAGGAAGGAGTCAGGAATGGGGAAGTTGAGAAATTAAGATAAGGTAACACAGGACAAGAGAGGAGGAAGGGAGGAACTATTCTAAATCACTATTAGAAAATGGGAGAGGATGGGAGGAAAGAGAATCAAAACAGCCAAGGGAGACTTAGCATGTCATGTATTTTCTCTCACTTTATACACAGCTAATGCTTATATGAGTCTGAGTCACTGCCTTCCCCAGTGCATTGATTGCAATCAGATCACTTGAACTGAGGATTTATGAACCATGGGGCCAGATTTATAGAACTAGGCATACCCACGTTTTGCTCTTTGTACTGCAAACCCAGCCATTTTATAAAGAGTTGAATCTACTGTTTCAGTTCTCCTGGTTGTGCCACCAGTGCAAAGTGGTTTAGAGACCAAGCCTCAAGTCTTTTTTTTTATTTTTAAGCCATTGTAACAAAGTTAGGCCCCACCTACACATGCTCGCTGTGGTGGTTGTTTGATGCCTAGTTCTGCAGTTGACAAATGAATGGACTTAGCCTCGCTGCCAAGGGAAAGTTTTCTAAAGCTTTCGTGTATCTGCCTAACCCCTGAGAGGGTCTTTGCTAGACTGTGTCTTGCACTGCAAGCAGGGCACACCATGGCTAGTGAAAACATGGAAATGAATTGCACAGAAGCTAACTGGACTGTTTGGTTAGATGCCCGTTATGCATTGTTTCATGGACATTCTGAGCAGCACTTCCTCCTCCCTGACTTCCACTGCTCAGCCAGGGAGGAAAGATGATTGATAGCTAATCGAAGGGCCCTATCCAAGGCACACAAGATTCCTGTTGACTCCAGTAGATTTGCCTGAATCTGAACTGTTTAATGGGGAAAACGAGGGGAAAATTGGACGGAAATCAGAAGGCCCCAGTTTTCAAACTTGGTTCCCCAAAATCAGGCAACTAGTGTCTAAGTACAGAGTTAAGTGCCTAATTTTGGCCACCTGCAGTAACTGACAATTGATGGAAGGCTAGAAAACTCTGCTGTATGTTTGCATATACACACCTTGGACTGGTAGCAAAGTGAAGGTGCAGATGAATGAAATTCAAGGCATGCTCAATGATTTTCTGTGCTTCTGGTTTAGGTCAGTCCCAGCTCCCACCCAAGGTGCCGGAGTTTCCACAATTCCTGGGGCAGGAGGGCCTCCTCCCCCACCCAATGTGACCAGTAACAGAAGATTGCAGCAGACACAAGCTCAGGTCGATGAGGTGAGCTGCACACAGCCGGGGCACTGATGAGATTTTAATTTTTAAGATGATTAAATGACTATTTGCCCAGCTAAAGATCCTGTTGCCTTTACTCAACTGAAGTCGGGGGTGGGGGGGTGTCTATGGAATGAGATTTACATGAGATAAGGGTTTTAATAGGAAGATTGCAGAAGAGCTCGTTAATAATCTTTATATACCCCTAACACTTCTGCTCACAAAACAAGTGTGACTTAGATGTTACCTCTGTCATTGTTTGTAAATAGCCAATATAAATATAAACCCTTTCAGGGATTATAAAGACATAGGCCTTGCCCCTGCAAACTATTCCTTGTGGGAAGGAGCCTGTGTCTGAAAGCCTGGGTTAGTTTCCAGGGTCAGGGCTGTAGTTAGCAATAAGGGCTGTATTTAATTTATTTGATTACTATTAAAAACTAAATTCAGGCAAAGACAAACAGTTGAGCATGTCCACAGAGCAACAGCTCCAAGAAGTCCCCAGCTACTTTTTGAATGATTGTTCAGTATGAGACCTAGTTCCAGCATGGATTCCCTCTTCACTGGGGTGATAATTCCCCTTAACAGTCTTACTCCTTGTCACGGATCCACAGGATCAGTGCTATGACCCCTGCTTTGGAACAGCTTCTGGGAGGACCCCTTCAGTGAGCCAGACCACCTAGGGGTCTCACTCTTCCTTGAGGGTAAGTCATATGGCTTCACTGCCTCCGCAGCCTTGACTTCTGGGCCTTCCGCAGTCCTGCTTCCCACCATTAACTCCTTTCAGTGTTGGACCTCTAAGAGAGATTGGTACATCTTAGGGAGCAGCGCATCTCCGACAGCCTCTTCAGTGACCTTCATGCAGTGTTGTCAAAACAGAAAGGTTTGTTGGTCAGCAGGAACCTAGCATAGAAAGTCCTTGGTTAGCATAGAGAAAAGAAAGTGGCTCTGGGCTAATCAGAGTGGACCATGCTGTTAAAGTGGTGTGTCCCCGATGGCTCTTGCTCTGAGTGTGTACCCTCTTGTTCAAGTTCCCAGGCCAGTCATACCTGGGCCCTCCTCAGTCCTTTGTTCTCCAGTTGATCAAACACAGCTGGATTCCTACAGGGAAAGGGAGTGAGCCATCCATGGTCATTAGTTGCTAGGTAGCAAATATCCCAAGGTTTGGCTTTGCTATTGTCTTCATGGATTCCCCAATGACATGGGCCAAACTCACCTAGGCGCCATCGACACCTTTGTCATAGCCTGCCCAAGAGTAAATAACCTTTTCCCATGATTCATACAGATATTACAGAAAATTCCCACTCAGTCACATTCATCATGCCAGCAATCATTTACCACCATATTCACTGAACTATTGAAGCTAATCCTGGGTGCAACCCATCCAGCTAATATTGGGGTTTGATTGCTAATCTTGGGGTTCAATCATGGATGAGCTGCTGACTTGCTGTATGGCCAGTTATGTAGTGCAGACTTTAGATGTGTGTACTAAGTACAGTACGCTGAAGACTTCCTAGGCCATGGTCCATTACCTAACTGAACACCACATAGTTAGGAACAACTAGTTGTATATAACTCTCTCTTGCTCCCTGTGGAGCCTTAATGCCAATTCAGATGTACAAACAGCAGATAATATCCATTCAACTAGTGTTGGGATTGTCCCCAAATGCACCTTACAAGTATAGGAAAGACGTTTACAGAAATCATCCAACCTGAGCTCATTATTCATACAATTAATGTTATATTTTAGACAGAGTTTGCCTCATTTAGAACCTTCTTCAGCTTCATGTCCTGGATGCTTCTCTGCTGATATTTGGGGCAGATCAGAATAGCGTCCAGCTACAGAAAAGGTTAGGCCCAATTCTTCTCTCCCATTGGTTTTACAACAATGTAATTGCATTGACCTTAATGGAGTGACTTCTTATTCTCACTGTGGAAAATGAGAAAAGAATCAAGTCCACTGTGTCTCAGCCTCTGGTGGGACCCTACCTCTGGTCAGAATAATAAAATAAACTTTTCTACCCAAGTAGACTGCATCATGAGGGTGCTGTGAGCATTTATGTGGCTCAGCATCAAAGCAAATGGCCCTCCTTGGGAGGTGAAATGTGATTATTTTATTGCTTAAAAGGAGCTACTTCAAACACACTAATGGGGTTCTTCAAGCAGGAGAATGGAAATAGGTTCCAATAATAGACTGGCCAAACCAAAAGCCTAGAACCCTCTGAAATTCTGAAGACCTGGTTCTGAACTTTGTGGCCTGAGACACACTTTAGTTCTGATATGTTTAACTCAGGCCTACAGGAGTCAGCGTCATAGTGATGAGAAGTTTGAATGGAGAGGCAGAATCAGGCCAATTGTCAGGGAAGTCACTACCTGATGACTCTGGTAAGTGGACAGCAGGTGACCATCAATCCCAGGGTGCACTTGAAATGTCCAGGTTCACTTCCATGATTAGTTCAGACTTGAGGGATAGAAGTTGTTGTAGGTCGGTTGTCCAGAGGAGACATATAAGGGAGCAGGTAGAACTCACTCTTTTTGGGGGGTGGGGGGAAGCTCAGCCAATGGTTAAATCACAGGCTGACTAGAATCAAGGAGGCAAAACTCTATTGGGATTTTCAGGAACAGGATATATGTATCAAGCCAGAGCCCTTGAACTTAATGGAACTGTGTTGATTTCCACATCTGAGGATCTGACTCATCATGCTTTACTTTTATCTTGCCCACTTACTGCAAGTCTTTTCCTAGGAAATGTTTTTGTTTCAGTGTGTCTTGTGGCAAAGCATCCTTTAGGTGGCACCAAACACTTGCACTATGGAAATCAAGCACAGAAGCTACAGTTTTACTACAGTTCCATTTCATTTTACAAGGACAGGAACAAATCTTCACTTGCGAGTAGACGTGAATTCTCACACTGACTTCAGCGAGGCCAGGATTTCACATTTAGAGCCTAATTCTGCTCCCACTGGAAGATAATGGGAGTTTTGCTTTTAACTTCAGTGGGAGCAGGACTGGACCCACTATCTTTTGTTTTCTCTTGTACATAAATACAAGATGCATCTTATAACTAATCCAGCCTGTAGGGTTTCACTGTTTTCACTGTGTCCAAAGTGTGTGTTTGACGCTACGTTTTTTACTGCTAATTATTATTCTTTTGAACAGATTGAATTAGATTAAGTACAACTGACATAGTCTGCAGTATTCATAATTTATAAAGAATTGCAAGCCAGTCTCACATTTACTGCTGCCATAAGTGGGAACAACTTTATTGACTTCAACAGAGGCTGTGCCTACGTAAGCCGTTGATTAAGTTGGATCAGGATTTCTGTTTTTACGCATTAATTGGCTAAAAATGCCCAATCGATGTAAATATATTTCAATATGTTTAAAATAACTGAATTACTGTGCCTTTCCCAGTACTTTCTGTGTGTCTCTTCCAATCTATGCTCTTTTGGGCATCAGGCCTATGTTGGTCTCCATGGTGAAATTAACAAAGACAAGAGTTTTTCTATGCAAAATGTTCTCCCTTCTTCCAATACCAAATAGGATTTCAGACTACAGTTGGAAGATCATCTTGTCTGAGAAGGAGCTCATAGGTTGTGGTAGCTCCTTTTAGAATTTCTTGTCAAGCCTACTTCTATAGTTATGATAGGGCAACTATATTGTTAAGTCAGCAGCAGTGAAAATAATAGTTTTAGGCTTGTGTTCCTAACCAGCACCATGAGGTAGCACATACTGCAAATGTGCTGGTGTCTGCTCCGTGATAGGTACGTCAACCAGGTTCCTGTAACAATAGCAAAGCAGCTAACTGGGTTAAAGCACCAGTGCATGTTCCTCTAAAAAACTTCATGGAAATAACTAGTGTACATTTTAATGTCTTAGTATTTTATAGTCTGTAAGGACACTTGAGCTCAGCATGATTATGTGCACCTTACTATCTGTCTAGGGCTCCCTTGAGTAGCCTCGATATAGAGGAATTGTCTATATAACAGCAAGCCATAATTTTTACCTTGATAGCAAAGGGACCCTTCCCACTCACCATACGTCAGTCTATGAATACAGCCCTTCCATGTATGGAGTGTGCTAACTGAGGGTTATCTTTTCAGGTGGTGGACATCATGCGAGTGAATGTAGACAAGGTTCTAGAAAGAGACCAAAAGCTTTCAGAGCTTGACAACCGGGCAGATGCATTACAAGCTGGTGCCTCACAGTTTGAAACTAGTGCAGCCAAATTGAAGAGAAAATACTGGTGGAAAAATTGCAAGGTAAAGAGGATAGGTATCTCTTGTTAAATCTGCCACATGTTAATTGTTTACTTTCACTTTGTTCTAATGAGCCTTTGTAACAATAGGTTGACTTTAAATGACCCTTTTTCTTAATGCTGAAAAGTAAGATATATTACTCTTTAAACCAGTAGGATAGTCTTTGGAAGCTATAGTGAGTTTGAATAGAGATAGACTTAACCTACACTATGGCTCAGAGAACCACAGATCTTTGTGCTATATGAAATTTGAATCATAATTATGAGGCTTCAGCCAATTTCTGGAGACAGGAATGGGAGAACATAGGAATTACAATACAGAATCAATCCAGTGATCCATCTAGTCCAGTATCCTGCCTCTGAAACTGTCTAGCACTGGCAACTTCAGAAGAAGGTACAAGGAACACTGCAATAGGCAGTTATGGAATAAGCTTTCCCAGGGGGAAGTTTATTTCTAACTTCCCCCAAATAATTAGAAGTTGGCTTCTATACTGAAGTTTGAGCAGTTATATCCCTTCCAAAGCTCTTGTTAAGTGTCAATAGTTACTATCTTAACTCCAGCCAACTTTTGGATTTCACAAACTCTCTAGAACATTTTGCAAAAGTTGGGGATTTCATAAAAGTTTTTAGATTTCTTTTTGTAAGAATTTCCCACCCCACCCTCATCTCACATAATTCAAACCCAATTGTTTCTGTGGGGGAAATTGATTAATATAAACATCTAAGTGTGAGAGCATGTGACACGAAAACTGAAGAAATTGATACAACATGCAAAAACCTCAGCCCCAACACAATAAAAATACACTTGAAAACATGCACAAAGCCAGTATCTGCATAGCATACATGAGGAGTGGAGTGGAAGAGCCTTTCTCTCCTCGTGGGGATTGATGAACCTCTTTCTCCTTCATGGAGGTAAGCTTCTGGAGGAGGAAGCCACCGGACCCAGGGCCTTCTCAAGCCACCATGGGAAATAAAGGAAGAAGAGAATCTCTTCAGCAGGGCTAGATTAAGGCTAAGCAAAGATTGAATTCAGCAAAATCTTGTCCCTACCCCACAACAGACTCATCCTCTCCCTTGAACAAGGAAGACTCCTCTTTCTTCCCATCCTGAAACCACCTATTCCTCCACTCCAGTATCATCCTTTCCAATCCCCACCCTCCCCAGCCCTCCTTCTTCCTGTACCCATACCAAACAACCATCCATATGCCTCCCCAGTGCAAGCCCCAGTCCAGTTGCCTGGTTTCATTTCTGTCTCCCCTAGAAACCTGTGGTGCTGCTGGCAATTCACCTCCTTCCCAAGTAAGACCAGCTGTCCCCAGAGCTGGATCCTGACCCCTATCCTGACCCCCTGAAAAGAAAGTAAAGTGAAGAAAGCTCCAGACTTCAGGAGCCAGAGGAGGAGTAGAGGAAGAGGAGAAGTGGCCAGTACCAATTGTTGACTCTTCCTTCCATTAGGGCCTATTTTGACTCTTACAAAGTATGTGCTTTTCAATCATGTTGGCTAATCCAGTTATTTTACCATGATTAAAAGCCCTGTTGAGATACTGGTGAATACATCTGAAGCCATATTAGCTGGCCATGTTGTAACTTAGGCTACAACACAGCCAGTGAACACAGCTGCAAACATGTTAGTCTGTATCTTAACAGATGCTCTCTCTCAGATTGTCTCGGTTCTAGGAAACGCTACATTTGGGGCCTATAAAAATTGATCACAGGGTGTCTGTGCAAGGACTAGGAACGCTGGGACAGAGTGAACAGCCCACCTAAAGACAAAACAAGGAGCGACCTTTTACAATGCAAAGACTTCATTTTTCTTTCTTTAACTCTCTTTCTAGATGATGATCATCCTTGGTGTAGTATGTGCAGTCATTCTTATTGTAATGATAAGTAAGTAATTCATTTTCTATTTACAATCTAAATAGCTCTGTGATTTCCAATGTCCTCATGTCGAAAAAAATAAAACATTTAGGAAGATAGTCTGACTGTGAATATCCCCTTCAAGTGTCCTGCTGTTATAAGGAGATATACTGTAAATTTCACTGAACATTCATTGACCTTGGGTTGGAAACATCCAAGTTTTAATGGCACCCACTCTGTTATATTACATAGTTTCTCCCAGTTTAAATGTCACCATTTCAGGATTAGGTAAACTTTTGTGCAATCTCAAAGAGCTTCAATCCTACTCTCATTAGAATCCATGACACAAACCCTATTTACATTAGTGGGAGAAGACTCAGTCCTGTAAATTAACTCACTGTTATAGAATCTGGACAGCAGGCCAAATTTTAAGGTACATAGGGGTGCCTAGTGTGATTTTTCAAAAGTGCCAGTCAATGGCAGTTAAGCATGTAGGTGCTTTTGAAAAATCCCGCAAGGTGCCTATCTGCATCTTTAGATATCTAAAACCTGGCCCAAAGCTGCCTTGAGTTCTCGGTTACACAGGGAGTGTCTTGTATTCCACATATCTATATAATATCTGGAAATAGAATATGAAAAATGGTCATAATGGTATAGGCAGCAAAGCAGAGATCTCATAATAACAGGACTCTGTTCAGATTTCATACACAGATAGAGACATTAGTATCAGAAAGGAAGGATTACAAAGTCTTTTCCTTTTTAATATATAACTCTGTGTTAGTAACAGCTGTTATGAATGAAGTTGTTTCTTTTACGTAACTTTAATATGGCACTAGATATTAAAACTGGAGGGTTGTTCAGTCAGACAATACTGCCAGTAATCCAAAAGAGATTTAACAGCAAGTTGTATTATGGGCATGTACTAATACCTTCTTCTCAGATTACCTACTTCACCTTCAGTCTGTGTATGTTTGCTTCTGTTATACTTACAAATGATCAGTAAACATGAGTTAGGTGCATGATGTAATGTATGAGTTATATAAAAACTGGCACCACTGTGACCCTGAATGATTTTTGGGTTTCATAATTCTGAAGCTACAAGAATGGAAATGGTAGCACAGGTAGTGGAGGCTTAGCCATGCCAAGTATGTGCCAACTGGTTTCAGTGGGTTTGTACTCGACACACCTAAACCATGCCTCTGCTAACGCGACTACATTGGTATTTATACTCATGCTAGCTCAGAGAGAGCTAGCCCGAGTATGTGTATGCGAGCATGGGAACCATACACCTAGCTCGTAGTGTAGACATAGGCTATGATTTGAGGTTGTTTATATAATTGTTAGGCTTAGTGCAATACTTGAGAGAATCAATGCTTTAAGGCTCAGGGACATACATTTTTTCATAAATACTTCTTTGCACTCAAGGTGGTTGTTGTTTCCATTCCAGTACCGCTTAGAAGTCTCAACTTACTTTAGGACCCCACTAGGCTAGGCACTGTACATACACATAGTGAGAGACAGTCCAAGCCCCAAAGAGATATCAATCTAAATAGACAAATCAGATAGAGGTGGGAGAAAGGAAGATATTATCCCCATTTCACAGATTGAGAACTGAGGGGCAGAGAAGTTAGGCCCTGATTCAGAACAGCATCCCTATTCAGGACAGCACTTAAGGATCTACTTAAATCCCATTGAAGTCCATGGGATTTAAGCACTTGCTTAAAGTTAAGTGTGTTCTTAAGTGCTGTCCTGAATAGGCACCAAAGTGACTTCTCTGGTGCCTTAAAGCATAGTGTCTGGTGCGGTCACATCCATTTCACTGGGCTAAATGTTGCTGTGTAATTAGAGCTTTATCAGGCTATGATTGAAATTGATTGGAGTGGAGCCCTTGATTTTAATGAAGACAGGATCACACCTTCAGTGATTTACCCAGCACATTTATCCTGTAGCTCAGACCACCACCCTTTCCAAAGCTGCCCATTCCCAGACACTGGGGTACCAAATAGAAGTTGTTATTGTAATAACACCACAGTATGCTCCTTAGGCAGGGCTGTGCTAATGTGCTTGCCTGTTCTCTGCATATGCTCAGGTCTGTGGACTGAAGTCCAATATTAACTATATGATAACATCTGTTTTCTTTTTCCTTCTTTCCTTCCTAGTTTATTTCTGCACTTGAAAAAGCAATGAGGGGAAGGCTTGGCATGGCTTGGTTCATCTTTTATGATGTTCTCTTATTGAACTCTGCTTTTTAATTCCTGGTGTCTTGGGGAGTTTTGCCTGTAATAATCCGTAAGCATTCAGTGTAGTGTGTTTGGTATTATGCTGTTTCCACATGAAACTGTACCAGCTAAATACTGCCAAGTAATTCCATGCGTTGTCTTATCATTGAGTCTTAAAATGCATCCACAATGACCTTCAGAAACTGTAATATATGAAATGCATCTTAAACTTTTCAGAATCATAAGAGAGCAATTACGGGGAAAGTCCTTACTTTAAAAGGACACTGTCATGTAGTTTAGGCCCAAAATTAAGATTTGTATTAAATAGTAGGGCCCAAATGGTCAAATCTGGGGGCCTAAATTAGGCTTCAAAATCCATATCTAAACACACAAATAAACGTGGCCTGATTCATCTAGAGCACCTGCTGATTCTGTTTTAGTCAATGGAAGCTGCAGATGTTTAACGAATTTGAATGTCAAATTACTTGTATTTAAGTGTCTAAATATGGACTCTAAAGCCTAATTTTAGGCATCCAGGTTTGAAACTATTTGGTCTAGGTTCTGTACAACAATAAGAATGCTTTCATAGATTTAAACTTTCCATTGGGTTGTTTCCTATACAAACACTGTGGCAGCATGCTAGTGTATGAGAACCAGATGAGAAGCAAGAATGACACTGACAAGAAAACAAACATCATAAATAACCAAAAAAACTTAGATCGTTAATAAGCCAAGATGGCAGCCCTCAGATTTATGGTTAATGTATGGCATCTGAACCCCAGTTCTGCAAACACTTATGCCCATGTTTAACTTCAAGCACATGAGTAATCTTACTGAAGTTAGGGGGCTATGCCCATATGCATCAGTTTTCAGGATTGGGGGCCTTTTCCCATGGAATCTCACCAAATCAACCATTTGAAAATCAATCAGTTAGAGATTGTGGGTGAGAATTGTGGTGGGGAGGACCCATTAAAGGACATAGCTATAAAGCTATAAAGTTCTTTTATAAAGTGGTCCATGGAATGAAAATGTCACAGTACTGCTGATCTGAAGCATTGTTATTAGTGACACAAGTAAGGCAATCTATATAAGTCTTAAACTGACAGCATCCTCTTTTTAAAGGGGCTCTGTTGAGATATTTTTTATACTTTTTTAAAACTCACTGTTTATATTCTGTTTACAATGGCCCTTGTTGATTATGGAAGTTTGAAACTGAAATAGATTTTCATTTCAAATTTTTTCCCATTGTCCACACACACACACACACTGGCCTGTTGTTATAGGGTTGCTCACAAGTGGTGAGCTTCTGGCTTTGTATTAGGATTTTTTAAGCACTGAATAATTTGTTTAGAAGAGGGAGGGAATACTATCCAGAGAGAATAATATTGGTTTTTGTTTTCAAACAAATATAACAAATAAAGATGTGTCAAATTTGGGGCCTAATGATCCTGACAGGGTCCATGTAGAGTGATAACTGATAACTTTTCCGCAGGATTTTGAAAGGGTAATTGTTGGAATAAATACCCGAAGAAGTATTTGGTTTTTTGTTTTTATCTTTGGCTGCCATAGCCACATTTTTTAAATGTATTGATACACCTGTAAATATTCTCATTGTAAACCACCATTAAATAGGGTGTTAGAGAAAACCCAAAACAGATAGTTAAGCCAATCGGTATATATAGACTAATGTGCCATTGTAATGGGCGTATATACAAATTGTACTTAAGCAGAATTTTGAAGAGAAAATAATGGCTAGTTGAAAGGCTCTAGTTACTTTATTGGTTGCTGTCTATTTACTGCTTTATTTTCACATGTTCCATATGACATAGAGAAATAGCAGATGCCCACAGCCTTAATGAAATGGAAATGTCATTTTGAAAGCTACTGATGTATTACTGGGCTTAATGATATGTCCTGCTTACTTCAATCTTGTGAGGGAATAAATGCACAAACTCCAAAAGCTCATTGACACGGGATAGAACGTTTGTTTACTCTAAAGTAATTAAGGGCCTGATCTTGTGAGGTGCTGAGTGCCATTCCCATTGACTTGGCAGCCTGCAGGATAGGGGACTTGCAGAAAAAGGCTGAGCAGTCTAACCTGAAAACTATTTTCTAACCAGCAGAACAATTGTCTGGCTCTTGTAAAAAAAAAAAAAAAAACTGCCACTCTAACATTTAGTAGTACATTGCTCCCTATGTAAACTGATTTATTTCCATGAGACTGCTAAAAACTTGTATCGAGGAGGGAAATTTGCACTAGTGTAATTATATCTATGTAGCTATATTCGTGAAAACCCTAATGCAGCCACACGGCTTTGGTGCAAAACGTGGCTTGCACTGGTGCATAACATCTACACTGAGAGTAGTTAAATAAATTGGGGAAACCCCCCCCCATCCTGTATACACAGGCCTAAATTACTGCTCATTGTGAGTAAGGATAGCAGAATTAGCCTCTCTAGGTTCTCAACCAGGGGTACACATACCCCTGGGGTATGCAGAGGTCTTCCCCGGGGTACATCAGTTCATCTAGATATTTGCCTAGTTTTACAACAGGCTAAATAAAAAGAACTCATGATGTCAGTACAAACTAAAATTTCATATGGACAATGACTTGTTTATACTGCTCTCTATATAAGGCTACGATTTTGGCATGGACAGGATGCAGGCAATAAATAAAATCACGGAAAAGTATACAGGGCTGGCATTTGGGGATAGCAAGCAGGGCAATTGCCCAAAGCCCCATGCCACAAGGGGCCCTGCAAAGCTAAATTATGGGCAGCAGGGCTCGGGCTTTGGCTTCACAAGTGAAAAACAGGCTCACGTGTCACTCTGAAATGTAAGTACAATATTTATATTCCAATCCATATATTTTATATAAAAGGTAAAAAGGAGAAAGTATCCCTTTTTCAGTAATAGTGTGGCTGTGACACTTCTGTATTTTTATGTCTGATTCTGTAAGCAAGTAGTTTTTAAGTGAGGTGAAACTTGGGGTACTCAAGGAAAATCAGCCTCCTGAAAGGGGTATAGGTCTGGAAAGGTTGAGAACCACTACTCTAGGGAAAGCTATAAATCTAAAGGGTAACAAATCCCAACTAGGGACAGAACCACAGTAGGAACTTTAGGGGACGGTGGAAAAGGGGAGTTGGTGTTCCCGGTAGCTCATGCACATTGTAAATCCCACTAGAAAATCCTGACTGACTTTTATTTCCAGGATTGCAGAATGTGCACTCGCTCTCCTTTTGGGCCTTGTTTGGAGGTGTCCTGCATCTCCTAAGTAGTGTACTGTAATGTGAATCATTGCTAGACCTCAGAGCTTATCTACAAGGGGAGAAATTAACCAGCTTAGCTATTTTGGAATGACTGCTATAGCTATTCAGGTATAATTTAGCTATTCTGGAATAACTCCCCAGGTGGACCATCTGTTCCAGAAGAAAAGTGATTTATTCCTAAATAATTACTTAGCTTTGAACGTGGAGTAATTATTCTGGAATAAAGTCATTTTTTATTTTGGATTAGAGTGACCCCCTGGACAGAAACTCTGGAATAGCTATGCCGATCAGTTTCCCCACACAGAGAAGCCGTCGGCAAATAATTCACAGTGAACAGTTTATCCACCAAATGTCACCTTTTGTGTCTTGCAAAATGCCTGCCAACAGATTAAAATATCCTCACCTTTGGTAATGGAATGTATTAAATGAATGTTTTTAACTCTATGGATTCATCATGAATAAGTCACTTGTGAGTAGTTGACCTTTGCTATTTGTGCTGTACTGGCTAGTTGTGATTGGTAAGATAAGTCGCACAGCAATGTTTCTAGTCCATGACTGGATGAGTGAGCAAGCACCTCCTTCCCTGCCCAGCTCATCTTCACAGCTTACAGAGAGGGACTGCTGAATGACTTCCAAATGGGGGGATGAAGTTGCTCAGTCGGTGGTAACATGGAACTGTGAAAAGCTATAGTCTTCTGCATTGTGGAACCCTGTAGCTGTAGCGTGATGCAGGTTACAATCTATGAAGATATAAAACAAAAAACCCACTGCACCCACCAAACCACAGTTGCATATCTCATTAGTGCTGGAGCCATGATTTATTTTTTTTCTACTCACCGTGTCTTTAAAAAAAAGAAATTTAAATTTAAAATAAGTCAACCCAGAACTACAGCTGTCTATGAGAACGTCCAATAAGTGTTATGTATGAGCAAGGATGAGTTATTACTGGTTAGAGTGTAAAGGGCCCAGTTATGATTGATCTAGCACATATGTGCATGGGTGGGGCTGGTAAAAGGGTTCATGGTGTGCTTCTCCTCCATCCACACCCCAGCAATTCCACATAGGAGGCAGTCATTATTTGGCAGTTTGTGAGGGTCACCACCTGGGGGATTGAAGTGGGGAACTTCAGTTCTGAAAGTATGAGTCTGTAGAGTTTGAGCTAAAGAGTCAGGCTCTGTAACTGACCACTGTACCAAACTCTCATCTTCTGGGAATCAGGCAGAGGGGAACTTGTAACACGTGCTGACCCTGACCATTGGATTACACATGCACAACACTGAAGACCAACTAGCACTGTTAGCAGGGTACACTACACCAGAGAGTGGATGGCTGAGGAGGGGTGTGACCAGGATTGCTCTAGCTAGCGCACATGTGCATGGGTGGGGCTGGTAAAAGGGTTCATGGGGCGCTTCTTCCCCATGCACCTGGTGCAGCAGCTCTGCCCCTATTCCATAGCTGTTACAGGGCATGCTATTGAAGCTGTTCCAGTTATTACCCCAGTGGTGGTATCTGCTCCTGTTCTGCACAGACATAATATTTCCAAGGATCCCTGCTTGGGCATTTTACTTTCTCCCCTTCTAACGCAACTCTCCTTGCATTATTTTGGCACTAAAATATAATATATGGTAAGTAAAATGTGAGTGAGTTAACATTGCTCTGGTAACCCAAACCTTTGCACTTCCTGACTTGTCTATCTAAATATGTTGCTATAACATAGGTTTATTCACTTAATAGTATTAGGCAAGGGTACTGTCAACACATTGTAAGTGGCATAATTAAAAAAAAATCTTGTAAAGATCCAAACTGTAGCCCTGACCCCATAGGACTAAGACCTATTTAAAGACACTGTTTAATCGTTTTTAAAGCTGGCATTTTTAATTCCTTGGGATCTTGTATGATGTTAATCCTATAGCAGTTCAATGCTGATGAGGTCTTTTCTAAGCATGCAGAGCTCTTGGCACTTTTTCTTTTTTTAAACCAAGGTCTGGGATGAGTGATTAAAATACCTGCAATGAGTGAACAACATTGTAATAATTACAGTAGGAAAGAAGTATAAAAATTAAAATCCAGTACATGTCTAGCTTGACAGCAAGGGGAATTCCCACAAACCTATTAGCAGTCTAGCTCTGCTCCTGATGTGTGCCATCGTTTGCATGATAGAATTTGTATTAAGCTCAAATTACAATTTCTTGTTTCAGTGCTATCATTTTAGGACAAGATTGTGGCATTAAGCCGCTATCCTTATTCGGGTGACAGGTAAGTAGGAGCTATGAAATGGTGTTCTTTCCCAGAAGTATATCTGCTATGGCAGGCAGAATGCCTCCAGGAACTCTTTGCCTCAGTGGCCCCTTCTTCACCCTTTTACGGGGTGAATTGGCCTCTGTTCCACCCACATGCTAACCCAGCTCTTCTAACCAATGAGAGAGGTGTGTGCGTATAGTCCCACCCTCTCCCTTACTCCCCTCTTTGAGGATCTAGGTCCACACTCTGCATTAGGAGCTCTATCTTACCAAGTGCTAGGCACACTGGGTCTATCCAATATTAAGCCTATGATTCCACCTGTCCTTGTGCACAAACATGTCTCCTATCACCTGTGCAGGGGTGTAGGGCTTTAATTCAATGCTCATTGAAGTCAATGGAAAAAATTTCCCATTGAGTTTAGTAGCCATTGGATCAGGCTATACAGAGGAAGCGGAAGCTCTTTGTACTTTCCCTTCCTTTGTCACCACATAGAACTGGGCACAGTGCAACCCTAACTGTATTCATTTAAAAAACCTATAGTTTAACGAGCTCTATACAGAAAAATAATTGTCAGCATCCTTCAAAGAGTGTTCCCTACATAGGCACTGCACTAGAATTTGTAAAGGAACAAACCAACACTACTCAGAAATCATTCTTTCCTCCAAATTGCCTTTCCCAGAAACACTTCCCATTTCATTTCAAAAGAGGTTCTTTCTACAACTAATTTCCTGTCTATAATTCATGAAAGCAGTTCTTCGCTGATGCGCTCAGTGGCTTTATTTCTCAGCTGTGAACCAGTGGACTCACTGCTTTAAACACACACAGATCTAAGCCTCCCAAGGAGCTTACATTTTTTTTTCTGTTTTGCTAACATTGAAAAGCTACATCTTACAATAAAATGGAAAACCTAAAAAAACTGTGACAGTCTAGTTACATACAGTTTTGCTGGAGTAAACACTTGGTTATTCAACAATGACTCATTTCTGCAGTAACCTCATTCTGTCATGACTTTATCACATGCACTTGCTCGCCAAAGCAACAGAGCCAAATGCTGCACTCTTTTAAAACATGAAAACATTCTTGTAGCTAATTCATAATTCGCAAGTAAAATAGTGAAGCCTTTGTAAGTTCTGTAAGTGTAACAGAGCAATGTGGCCTTCAAAGGGAAAACACTTCAGAGGATATTAAAAATAATTATGAAAAAGTCTGCTCACTCTTTAGCTCTAACCCCATTTTCCTGCTTCCCTGCTACCCCTACTCCCCATGAGGGTAACCAGATGTCCCAATTTTAGGGGCTTGGTCTTAATTAGGACCCTATTACCCTCCACGTAGAACCCTATTTCCCCCCCACACACACACACACTCCCTTGTCCCCAATTTTTCACACTTGCTATCTGGTCACCCTAACCCAAATACTCTTTGTTCCCCATCTTCAAAAGCTAATGAAGGTAATTCGAATTTCTGCTTTTGGCGCATATTGTGTAGGGGCAGAGTGCATTCAAGAGTGCATTGGCCTAGCTTCACTCCCATTGCACAGGAGTTCCCTGAATGGATGTTTCACCATTCACTTCAGTGGAAGCAGGGTTGGGCCCATGCTAAGCCCTTTAGAAAACTCCACCCATAATGCCTTCAAGTCTTCAGACTGGTTTCTTATTGGTCCTACAAGTGAGATGAAGGGCAGAGTATGGTCCTGCACCTTTATTTGACAGGGGAAAATGGAACAGGCATGATGCTCCCCATGGACTGATGGTTATCCAGCCACTTTTGCTAAACCATTCAGCGCATCTTGAATTATTACATGGTCATTTTAATTGGCCTTTTAGTGCCTTGAATAACAGGCCAATCATCAACATTGTCAGAAGAGGGAAAAAACCACACAGTGATGGCACAGTAATGATATCACAATAAGGGCAAGGTACTAAACTGGGACGAGTGGTGAACATCAATGACATGAGTTAAATAAAGCAAATGGAATTTAAAAACCCTGAAGGTTATTGAATGATTTTGTAGCTGACTATACATCAGTGCACCTCACCTACATAAACACGGGGTTCTTGCTGCATTGTTTAAGTCTCAGTCACATAAAAGGGACTGGTGTATAATATAGTGGGCACCATTCAAAACAGCCATTAGTGCAAATAGGAGATGAATTTACCTTCTCAGAATTTGTCATTTAAAGCATAGGAATATGAGAAATATTGCAGTAAAGTGAAATATTGCAGTGTGATAACTATTTTTTTAAAGCTACCTATTTTGTGTCTAGAAAGCAAAGCCATGCGTTTGCTGTTTGAATTCCAGCAGTGCCCTAAGGCCCCAGTGAAGATCAGGGCTCCATTGTGGTCAGTGCTATACAAACACATATGAAAAGTCTCTGCCTCAAAAAGTTTACAAAACCTCAGTCTGCCAGGAACAGGAATCTGTTCTAGTTATAGAAGAATTATTTTTTTAACTACTAGTTCTGCTTCAACTTCTACACTTTTTTCCATTGCTAGTTTACACCAATTTACCTCCATCAATCCATAGACCAAAGTTGGGGGAGGGGATGCTGATGGAGGAGAGTGGAAAAAATGTGCATAGAATTAATTAATACCCCCAACATGCATATATGATCACTTGTTTTCTAGCATGTGTGGTGAAAAGAACTTGAAAGAGTTAAGAGCCTGGAATATTTTAATCCATCTTCTGAAGTTAGTTTTGTCAGCCAATAAATTGCATGTTTTTCTAAAAGAGAAACCAGTAACAACACCTGCTGTCATTTTCTGTCTATGGTCAGTAGGATATATTGCATTTAATGGACCCATGAATTTACAGATTCACAGCATGTCATTGCTTCCAGTGCTTTGGCTATTAATTATAATGTTGATCTGAAAGGATACAGCAGTTTTTTCATTTGTCACTGTATTGTTGGCTTGATCTGAGGGTTTAGCTGTAGACTGTAATTAAGATGGGCCCTCCAACTGTACAGGGAGACACTGTGATGTTTCAAAGAATTAAGTACAGATTTTTATGGTGTATTAGGGAAATTCAGGGTTCAAGGCAGAGACATAATAAGCATAGTGAGTTTGCATTTAGCTGTTGTTTTTTTAAACCAAAGATCTGTTATGAAAGAGCTTGGTAGGCATAAACAAATACAAATATTTAGTTTAAAATCCTATGCGTTTATGAAAAAATATTGCTGTAGTAAGACACATATGATAAGCCTGACGTTATTGTATGAGTTCTCTTCCTCCCCCCTCCCGCTCTAAAGAAGGGGATTAAAAATAATGAAGAAAATATGGACGTGCCTGAGAAATGAGCACAAGTTTGCATAATAAAAATCTGACTCATATTTTGGGGTGACAATTCCTATGATGCCACCAATTGATTTTCAGAATGAACCACATCCACACAGAAATATTTTGTCTAGAAAATTATCTTAAGAATTTTGCCTTACTGAAAGGATAGACCCTAACATGTGCCATTTACCCTGTGGCTTGAACAATCCTCTTATCTGTGGCAAAAAGATTTCCCAAGAGAAAGCAGTTCTATAGAATCTAAGCTTTTGTTTTTAGCCTTTATGGTCATAAAAACCACTTTCCAAATATGAAAGAGCAGATGTAGAGGGGCTCTGCTGCAAGCTGTCCCCAGGGGTGGCTCTAGGCATTTTGCCACCCCAAGCATGGCAGGCAACCCTGAGTTTAGCAGGCCAATGCTCAAACCACTGAGCTAAGTGCAAAAGAAAAGAAGTCAGTAGTGCTGTTTGGAAAAATTTTCTGTTCAATTACAACATAGGCCAACTTCTGTAGTGCACTGTGGCCCCTTTGCACTATTCCAGCATGCAAAGGGACTCATTAAAAGGATGAACCTATTACCCAGGGAATACCTTCAACAGCCTCTAGTGTAAGAGGCATGCCAGGAATATGCCAGCAGTGTAATGGATATGGCTGGAGCATGCTGCACTTTGGCTAGTCTCAGTTGCTATAACAGCCTCCATTTCAAGCCATTACAGCCTCAAATTGTGTCAGTGGTCTCCAGTACCTGGCCTATTGTCACAATTCAGCTCTGAGGAAGGGAGGGAAAAATTATTTTCCTTTTTTGTATTTATTAAGCTTGTCAGCACATCTAGATACTTGAGAGTAGTTTTGCCCTGCTGAATCATAAAGGCTCAATGTAGACATTGGCGTCTCGGCAATATATGTCCTGCATCTCTAGTTGAAGGCTATTAGCACCAAAGTCCAGTCATCTTTGCACAGAAAATATTTATCATCTCCTTCCCCACATCCTCCCTAAGAGATACTAAGGGAAATTTCAGAATAGAAATATTATGTGAGAAATTAAGCTTGCGTCTCTCTTTCTGGATGATCAGAAGAGAAAGAAATAGGCTTTGTATTTTAAACAGGTGATGAAAAAGTGAATGTCTCTCTTACCACCCCACTTCTCTATAAATGTTCTAGTTTTCTAAAAGGTTTTGTTGTTTTGAATGTGGTATTCAGTAAATAAAAAGCAATTTCCACTAGACACAGATTCATACAGTAAGCCACCCCCCAGTGCTGCCTGTGAGACACTGATTTACCATAAAGATTAGGGCAGGCTGTGGCTGAAAATATTCCCTGCCCTAGATTGGAAACATGTATATTTACTTGGCCAAATTCTACCGTTGGATGTGCTCAGAAAAGCCCTGTAGAAGGCAATAAGAGCTCTGAAAGCACATCCAGTGATGTAATCTGGCCCCTTGTCTTTTCTGTCCCAATACACATCTACCTCGATATAACGCTGTCCTCGGGAGCCAAAAAATCTTACCGCGTTATAGGTGAAACCGCGTTATATCAAACTTGCTTTGATCTGCTGGAGTGCGCAGCCCCACACCTCCCCGAGCACTGCTTTACCACGTTATATCATTATTCATGTTATATCGGGTTGCGTTATATCGGGGAAGAGGTGTAGTATGATCAGATTAGAGTCAAATTCGGGGCTGGTGCAAGAAGCTGCATCCCCACCTACTTCAAAGACTTCCTACTGAAGTCAATAATTGCTTTGTGTACTAAGTTATACCTGATTAGGCCAAGTCTGTCTTTGAACCAAGATCTCTCTGCACATGTAGAGGGTGATCTTTTGCCTTCTAAAGTCATTGGAGAAGCTCCCATTTACTTCAGTGGTGAAGGAACAGAACTACAGTATCCATTAAAGTCAATAGGGGTTTCACATGCATTACAAGCCTGATCTTGCACTCTTGAGGTTGGTGACAAAACTCCTGTTGATGCCAATGATACGGTATCGGGAGTGGGACAGAGCGAAGAGGCCTCTTTGTATAGTTCAGTGGTCTGTTTTAAGTCACCAGTTGACAGGCCAGCTCCTTAAACACAGTTGAAAAGTAATATGAGATTAAAAACACCTTTCTACCTCTCCCACTTAATCCATTGAGTGCTGTTTTCCCTAACTAGTAGAATAACAGAAATAAGCATTCAGTTGCCATGTCTAAGAGAAACTATATTTCTTAAAAGCCCCCACAGCAATGTTAAGTTTTTTGTACTGCAGGTTAGAAAAGATCTCTGTGCTCTGAGTGGCATCACTCACTTTGTATACTCTACTGTACTGAGCAAACAATTGTTGTTTGTGCCACTAAGAAACATTCATCATGTCTTATAGCTATTTTGAAAAACTGTTGTAGAGATAATCATTTTTCTTTGATTGCTTTACCTGGAGGTCAGTGAAACTCCATTTCTGACTGAGAAATTATGCATGCAGACACTTTTGTTTATTTTGGATGCTAAATTAGTGACATTGTTTACAAAGTTTGATATAACTGTACTTTTCATGTATAGTGATTTCTGAAGTGGTAAATATATTTTCCAAGAGTACTGTATACATTTGTAACATGTATGTTTGTGCCAATAAATTTTTGTTTAAGATGTTTGTGTATGTTTTATATGCACTGTACACATGATATTACAGTCTCTTCCTTTTCTTTTGATTTAAAGGGTTCCTGGACTGCTGAAAGTAAGGCTCTGAAAATTCACATTAGATTTTGATTTATAGAATCTAATAGGGAAAGCTCTATTGCATAAATACCAACGTAGCAAACTGTGTGTGCAACCATATTTGGGGTGAAGAGAGATTGGAGGTAGTGATGCAACCACCAGGTATTGTGCGTCAGGGAGAGCTGGGGGAGAATACACTAATCTTGCAGCCACATGTATATATTATTTGTTGCCCTTTCAATTGCAAAATACTTTTTTTAACACAATGCATAGTTAGCCAGTGGATCCTATGGTCACAAAATATTATTGAGGCCAAGAGTTGAGCAGGATTCAGAAAGGTCTGGGCATTTATATAAAAGAAATGGTTTAACCTATGCCCAGGGAACATAACCGTCTACTACAGAATTTCTTGTACCTTCCAAAGAAGCAGCTGATACTGGCCATTTTAGAGGATACTAAACTGGATGGACCACTGGTCTGATCCAGGCTGGCAATTCCTATATTCCTCATTACTTGTTTAGTATCTGAACGCTTTGAAAAAGAAAGCAACAAGAGAATAGTAAACAAAGGGAACAAAATGGGTGGGCATATGTACCCACCTTTCCTCCTCCTCCTCCTCCCAGGGATTGCACCTACCTGTTAAGGCATGACATAGAATATAAACATCACAGTACCTCCTGCATAGTTCTGTTTCATCGTTCATAGTGATGGGCACAATGCACCATTACAACTGGTTGAAATTTTTTGACCAAACCCTTTTTCAGAGAAAAAAAAGCAGATTGGGTGAAACCAAAAGTTTAGTGAATTTGTGTCAAAATCACTTAATTTTTTTCAGTGATGATAAAAAATCTGAAAAAAACCAAAGCATTGTTTTGATATTTTCAAAATGAAAGATTGATTTTTGTTTGAAACAACTTTTAATAATTTCCTTTCATTTTTATTAAAAACAATGAAAAACATTTTTAAAATGCTGAAACCAAACATACCATTTTACCCGCAATGACTTTTTTAATTGCCAGCTATCTGAAAAAAATCTATTATTCTCCCAGCAAGTCTCCTACAAATCAGTTTAAAGTTTGCATTTGTAACAGGGGGAAAAAAAAGCAGACAATGCCAAGATGTATCCTGGAAAGGATATACTTTATTTTAAAACTTGATTTTCACAGGAAAAGCTAGAATATCTAGCAATGACTATGGAGCAATACGGAGGGAAAAGCCCAAAGGAAAGCATTAAAAAAGGCAACTCAGGAAATGAATAAATGTATGTGCATTGGAGTATGAGTGACTGTATGGGACAAACTATGTCAAATGGTGGTTATGGATTTGGTTTTGATGCGCACGCAGGACTAACGGTTAAAAGAGAATGACTATGGGTCAGTTTGCTGGTGTGACTAGGTGCAGCCCCACTGAAGTCAGCTGCGATGCCTAATTAAACCACAGGTAATTTGTCCCTATGGCCCATTTTCCCCTCACAAAGAACCTTATCAAACTATAAAATAAAACTTTTAAAGTAGAGATGGGTTATATAAGGAGGAAATTCAAGTTAAGTTTATGGGCTTGGTAAAAAAAAAACCTCTCCTATACAGATTGTATGTAAATTGCCACTGTTCAGCTAGCAGCTTTGGTATTATATGTGGAAGTCTAGAGAACGGAAAGAAATGGTGGAGAAGGATGCGTATACTAGTTCCAACTGGATTCTTCAGGCACCAACAGACAAAGCAAGGGTTTTTGGATACGTAGCCCGGGTTTAAACTGGCTCCTGGCCCTCTTCCTGATCCAGCAAATGGACAGGATCCCTGGTCCACAGCAGGCCCCAATCCTTAGGGTAGGGTTGGGAGGACTGAGCCTGCCAGAATCCATGTTAGGGTTGGCGTAAGCTCTGGTAAGTTTATTAGCATGCATGCTGGTTCTTTTATTGTTTTTAATATGTTTTCTCTGTAATGCTCTTTACCTTAAAAATAAAATAGGCTTGCATAGGAAGTACTGCATGGTGTCTTAGAACTGTTGACAATCAGTCGATCAGTTTCTGAAGAGAAAGCAAGCAGGTGTCCTAGGGAAACCTGTCTGTGCTAGGAAATACAGAATGAAGGAAAGGAATTGTGTGGCTTGGAATATGCCAGTCAGAAGGGACAGAGTTGTAGGGCTTCCCCCAGAAAGGCAACAGCTGGGGAGCTGGATGCCAAGACAGGGTGCCCTTGCTGAACCACTGAGGGGAAATACAAGTGCAGTTGCCCTGAACTGTGATGAGATCCATTTGTCCTGGGTGTCACTCACACACATCAAAATGGAAAGAGACCCCATAGGTAAGTGGATTCCTGAGTTAATATGTGAAAGAGAGTGAGTGAACAAAATACGTCTGAGTGGTGGTGACTGACCCACGATTTTAAAAAGGTGCCGAACACCATATAAATGGGCACAGGTAGCAATGTTATCGCCAACAGCTGCAGTCAAATGAGAAACCATGCAACCTCAGCATCTTCAGTAAGGTGTGTGCAGACAACTCTGGATGGTGACGACTATTGACACAAATACTTCTACTTTCCTAGAGCTCTCAAACAGCTACCAAGAACATTCACAGAGCCTAGTCTAGCAGCACAGGAGCATTTCTCAGTGCATGGCATAGATGGCTATCGTCAAAAGTGTTTTTCAGCCACAACAATTATGAATAGACAGTATGCATGATAAGAACGTTTTAGCATGGGGCTTACATGTTCTTTGTAGAGCAGCTCTGAGGAAAATACTGTTCTACTGCAGAAATCATCCCAGAACCCCTTTTATTTCTATCTCAGCATCTGAGCCGGCTAACCCTCACTTAGCAGCTAATAACTGCCACTGTTGCTGAACCACCCTGACAAATGCAGATATACCTGGCTTCATCATCTTCCTTTTTGAGACTGCCATATTGCAGAACCAGGCAGATGTTCTCTGCTGAATGGAGTCACCAAATAACAAAATTTCTAGAGATTATCTTATCACTGAAAGGATGTTAATGTTACTAGATAATGTATTGTACAACTCCACATTATTTACAGTATTACCTCTTGTGTGTGTTGCTTAGCATTGCAGGCTCCACAGTTATGCTTAGGTAGTTTGAAGTCATGTAGAGTAACAATTTATAGTCTTCCCTCTATTTTATTTGGTCTGATTTAATATTCCATTCTCATACAGCTGTAGCCTTATGGGCCAAAATAGTCATTGGTGCAATCACAATTAGACTCATGGGTTACATCAAGGATGTATTTGCCCGATTTCCCTTGTTGCCTTTTCTACTGAAACAAGTCATATTGATTTCTCATACATCTTTCCTGTTGACAACTGGGCTGCCTAAGCTTTTATCTAGGGCAGACAATCAGCTAGCAGTCTCTTTTCAGATTACTCTAGTTTGTTTTCCTCAAAAATCTCCAGGTCTGGATATTTTTCAAAGGATTTTGATGTATAGGAGGCAAAACCAAAAACATGGTCCATCTTGAGCATTTCTTCTGGATCAGGGGTCAGCAAACTTTGGCACGCGTGCCAAAGGCAGCATGCAAGCCGATTTTTACTGGCGCGCTGCTGCCAGCCGGGGTCTTGGCTGCCGGCCCCGTTCAGCCTGCTGCTGCCGGCCAGCAGCGGCTGAGTGGGGACGGTGGCTGGGTCCCTGGCTGGCTGATCTGAGGTTCCAGCCGCTGGCTCCTTGCCAACTGGGGTCCCAGCCATTGGCCCCGCTCAGCCTGCTGCTGGCCTGGGATACTAGCCACCAGCCCCGCTCCCCTCACTGCTGGTCTGGGGTTCCAGCCGCCCAGGCCCCTGTCAACCGGGGTCCAGGCCTCTGGCCCTGCTCAGCCCTCCTGCCAGCCTGGGGTACCAGCAGCCAGCCCAGCGCTCTGCTCCTGGCCTGGTCCCAGCGCTCTGCAGCCCTTATAGAAAATTACATAAGAACGGCCATACTGGGTCAGACCAAAGGTCCATCTAGCCCAGTATCTGTCTACCGACAGTGGCCAATACCAGGTGCTCCAGAGGGAGTGAATCTAACAGGCAATGATCAAGTGATCTCTCTCCTGCCATCCATCTCCATCCTCTGACAAACAGAGGCTAGGGACACCATTCTTACCCATCCTGGCTAATAGCCATTTATGGACTTAGCCACCATGAATTTATCCAGTTCCCTTTTAAATATTGTTATAGTCCTAGCCTTCACAACCTCCTCAGGTAAGGAGTTCCACAAGTTGACTGTGTGCTGCGTGAAGAAGAACTTCCTTTTATTTGTTTTAAACCTGCTACCTATTAATTTCATTTGGTGACCCCTAGTTCTTGTATTATGGGAATAAGTAAATAACTTTTCCTTATCCACTTTCTCAACATCACTCATGATTTTAATAGGAGATATACCTATTTCCTAGAACTGGAAGGGACCCTGAAAGGTCTGAGTCCAGCCCCCTGCCTTCAGTAGCAGGACCAAGTACTGATTTTTGCCCCAGATCCTTAAGTGGCCCCCTCAAGGATTGAACTCACAACCCTGGGTTTAACAGGCCAATGCTCAAACCACTGAGCTATCCCTCCTGCCTACACTACAGTTAGCTTAAAAACTTTGTATTACAGTAATCGTTAAAATGTGTATAATGTTAATAAATACATAGGTTTGATTAAACAAAGTAGTTGTACTTATGTGCCTGTGCTTAATTTGTGTTTTCGATGATTTACCTTCTAAAAAAATCTCGGCATGTCTCGCACCCCCAGAAAGGGCATCTCGCACCCCAGGTTAAGAACCACTGCACTAAACTGATAAGATCTGCCTTTTAATTTAATTTTAAATTAAGCTTCTTAAACATTTTAAAAACCTTGTTTACTTTACATACAACAATAGTTTAGTTATATAATATAGACTTAGAGAGAGACCTTCTAAAAACGTTAAAATATATTACCAGCACGTGAAACCTTAAATCAGAGTGAATAAATAAAGACTAGGCACACCACTTCTGAAAGGTTGCCGACCCCTGTTCTGGATGATTGTTCAGTCCTCTCCCCTGACTTTAACTGCAAAAGCTAGTAAGAAACGTGAACCAGCTATGCTCTTATTTTTAATGCCTAGTGTCATTGCCTAGGTAATGTATAATGTACAGAAAGCTTTCTCTTCTAGAGACTCTGGGTTAAGTTCCACCCACACCAGAAAACAACAGGTGTCCTTAACCACCTTGCATGGCAGTAGGTTATGTGAAATTGCTGCTCTCCAAGGTAAGCGTGACTGGAGATTATATGTGGGGGCTAGTAAGATGGAGGCATTGTCCTCAATACTGAGCTCTAGTAAAGATCCTGTTCTCTGCACAGCACAGTGCAGGGTAATAATAAAGGTTGGGGTGTGGGTGGAAAATGGGCATATTAGGGCAGATGTGGGCAGACACACAATCCCTAATATGCTAATGAGGCCCTTATCTATACCGTCCTCTCTGGCTTTGTTTATGGCAGCTGACTCAAAGGTCAGAAGGGACTATTATGATCATCTAGTCTGACTTCCTGCACAATGCAGGCCACAGAATCTCACCCACCCACTCCTGTAACAAACCCCTAACCTATGTCTGAGTTATTGAAGTCCTCAAATTGTGGTTTGAAGACCTCAAGCTGCAGAGAATCCTCCAGCAAGTGACCCATGTCCCATGCTGTAGAGGAAGGCGAAAAACCTCCAGGGCCTCTGCCAATCTTCCCTGCAGGAAAATTCCTTCCCGACCCCAAATATGGCAATCAGTTAAACCCTGAACATGTGGGCAAGACTCACCAGCCAGCACCCAGGAAAGAATTCTCTGTAGTAACTCAGATCCCACCCCATCTAACATCCCATCACCTCTGCCTTACTCACCATTTCTCACCTTGTGCATATGTGTAACTCCACCATGTAGGCATAAGTCCTTGCTGAAAAGGGGCAAAGCAAAAAGTTGTAAATACTTACTATTAGAAAAGAGACCTTTTACTTAACAACACTTCTGGGATGGACTCAAAGTAAGCCCCAATATGCCTACCCCAGAGTGCTGAGAGAGGCTTGAGCTGAATCTGAACCTTCTTACCAGGGACGGCTCTATGTATTTTGCTGCCCCAAGCACAGCAGTCAGGCGGCTTTCGACGGCATGGCTGCGGGAGGTCTGCCGGTCCCGCGCCTTCAGCGTACCCACCGCCAAATTGCTGCCGAAGCTGCGGGACTGGTGAACCTCCCGCAGACATGCCACCAAAGGCAGCCTGACTGCCGCCCTCACGGTGACCGGCAGGCCTCCCCACGGCGGCTTGCCGCCCCAGGCACGTGCTTGCTGCGCTGGTGCCTGGAGCCGCCCCTGCTTCTTACTCAGGCCCATCTGTACCAAACAGCTGACTATCCAAGATGCCAGTTTGTATTTCATCAGTGGTCCTCGTGCTTGGTGCACCCATTGCTGCTATCACACACTGGATTTTTAATGTTGAATTTTAACTGCATCCTTATGCTCTGACATTTCACCTGTGCCTACTCTTCTCTTCCAGTTTTGTCTCTTTTTTGCAGATCACAAAAAGTTTTAACAGGTGCAATTAGTGCCTTCTTAAGTAAAATCAAACAGGAGTGCTCTACCACAGCCCACCTCCTTGCAATAATGGCCCAAGAAAACTCAGCATTGCTACATACATGTACTGGCAGTTAACCATTTCATATTAGCCTGCTTCACAAACCAGGGCTTTATCTGTCTTTAAAACCAAGCAGGAGTCTAGGAAGGAGGGAGGAAGAGGGAAGATGACTGCAGAAATTTCCAAACTCCCTTCAAACAGCCACTTCCTAGCTAAATAACAGAGGATCAATCTGAAAGCTATATGGGCCAATGGAAAAGGAAAGCAATATAGTTTTAGAGGGAGATGTATAGTTGTAAGTGATCTAATTTCGAGTACACAAGGTATATGCACCCTCTAGTGGACAAGTGAATAATTTCAAAAACAAAGCTGGCCAATAAATACTTCTCTTCTGTGATATTGTAAAGTTAGAGCCAAATTCTACCCTATTTGCATAGGAGATACTGTTTTAAATTGCACACCAATTCTTTTTGTAAGAGCTTATTTCACAAAGGACACAACTGCTATAATAGAGTGATAGCTTTAAATTACAGCCCACCTGAACCAGATTCAAAATAGCACCCGACAGATTAAGGGCTCCAGACTTGGTTACGAATTCCATGAACCAGCCAGTGAGTTGTATAACTGTGACTTTCTGATCCTTCCTCAGTCACTTCAGTACAGTCTTCAAATCCCTCAGGTAGTTGTAGGTTTTCAGTTCTCTCTGGACTATGGACTCCAATACTTTCTTAGCCTTCTCTAATCCCTTGTTTGCTTTGTCCCACCCCCTGTGTTCTGTCATGCTGAATCAAACTTCTGTTTTATATCATTCTGTTTTATATCATTCTACTTATATCATTATCTCCTAAGTATTTGCCTTCCCTCTATCACCCACATTTTCTCCAGATGACAGTTATGATCTGCTTACTGTCCTAGGGCTCGCTCTCCTATGTGATAGCATTTCTCCTCCTGTATTCTCTGTTTCTATGCCCAAAATTTCTCAAATTATATCTGCTTGCCTGTATGCATTAGCTCACTTTGTTAAAGGCGCACTGCAGGTGACTAGGCTACAAGTATAACCACCCTTTCCCTATAAAAAATAAAGTTATGACTCTAAATTTCTTGTATTTGATGCGGCGCCAGCTCCCTTTTTTCTTTTATGGTCAGCAGAACTCTGCAAGAATGAACTGCACAGATACATGTTTGTCCTGCCAGAATAAGAGTGATACATGAATGCATCTATTTTATGAATGGACAGTGACTCATAACAGGAGTCATATGTGAGATGTTGCCTGTGGCTTCCTGGGACATAAATACCCCAGTGTCACCTGCCTTAATGATAATGACCTAACCATTCAGAGAGAATTACCCAGTCCAGTTGTGGATGAAACTTGTGTCCAACTCAAAGACACATCATGCCTCACCTTCAATATATGGTTTAACAACACACTATAAATAAGCAGAAACTAAAGGGTGGAACAGAAAGTTAGTGTCCTTCAATCAAATCAGAAGGGTGTTCGCAGACTATATTTAACCTATTTTAAGACTATTGTTTAACAAATAAATATGAACAATTTACCCTCTGCAACCATATCAGATTTCATCTTTTTTCCCCTCACAGTTTAATCCTCTGTAAGAGCAGGAAGTAGCAAAGTAGAACACTGCTGATCAGCTGGCCTGTTGTATTAACACATGAACTGGCAACTCTATCATGTCTTTAAAAAGTAAAAATTTAAAATCTACAAAAAGCATGGGTGCTGATAAGTGCCAGTGATGGCATTATGTAGAGATGTGACCTACTGGCAAGAGCAGGGGCCTGTAGCTCAGGAGATATGGGTTTTATTCTCCACTTACTCCTTGCCATACCTTGGATAAGTTACTAATGACTTGATTTTCAAAGTTGCTCAGCATCCACAAAAAAGCCATCTTTACCCCACACCATTCCACTTCTGCACTCAGCACAGGAATGGGCCAACTGAGAACTGGGATCTTGCAGTCCTACAACAGGACGAGAGAAATGGTTTAGACAAGAACTTGAGCACAGAGCTGTTTGCTGGCATTCTGAAAGCCTTGTGTTGCCATACCTGCTTCCACTATCTTAATAGCCCTGTTCAAGAATGTACTTATTTATAAACAAATTATCTTAGAATACAGTATCCTGTGTATGTATCGTATCTCTCTCAACTAGGGTGACCAGATGGCCTGATTTTATAGGGACAGTCCCAATATTCAGGGCTTTGTCTTATATAGGCACCTATTACCCCATCTGCTGTCCCCATTTTTCACACTTGCTATCTGATCACCCTACTCTCAACAAGGAATTGACCCGCTACCAGCATTCAAATTACCTGACTGTGAGGAAGCCTTTATAGAAAGCAGATGCTGAGACATGGATGCAAGCATATTGTTTGTTTGTATTGGACTGCTGGCATATGCTTTTCATGGGCCTAAACCTTAACCCAGCTTGAAAACTGAAGCTTAATCAGGCTGTGGAAGTGCACTCTTTATATGGTGTATGTCACCAGGAATGTATGACACTTGTGTGCCATGACCTGCTCTTGCTTTCAGGTGGAATTTAAGATATCAGTATAATTATCTAAGTAGCTTAGGGAACCTGTCTATTTGAGAGCCTGCCTCTCTCTCTATTTATATTGCCACAGCTGTGATCAGTAGGTGCTCAAGCTGACTCCTGCTTGGTATAAAGGAGAGAGGTACTCAGCCTGAAGGGTCCTGAACTATGAAACGTGCCACCTTCCTTTGGTCCAAAACAGCTCAAACTTTGCTGACATTCAGAGCATGCTACAAGGCCCATCTCTTTGCATAGGGAGGATTAAGCTCAAGGACTGATCCTTAAGGGAGTAGAGGTATTGTTGGGAATTGATTTGCTTGTGATCCAACATATTCTTTGGGTTGGAGGTGTGGAGCAACTGCTGGCTTTGTTTTTTAATTGATTTTATTTTTAATTTGTGACAGAAACACCTAGAGCCCAGAATAGGTGCACCCACTGAAAGGAAGAAATATAAACATTTAAAAACTAGATACTTATGTTGAAATTTACACCTCCCTTCCATATGCTATCCCACCTTGACTAGTAACCACTTCTCTGGGTCACATTAAAACAGCAGGCTGTAGCCACTTTCTCCTCACAGCTCCTCCTGCTAAAAGAAAGGTGCCAGTCCAGGTTCCAGAACATTCTCTGACCCGCCCCCAACTTCCCTCAAACTCCCTTACTCTAACTCTTAAGTGTTTCTTGTGAAAGTCTGTATATTATTGTTTGATCGCTCAGCAATGAGTATGGTATGGGGAAATTACACTTCTACACCATCCATACATTAATCAGAGACTAGGGATATTGACATGTTTTTTCTCTAAGTAAGGAGAGAAAATCAGTCAATGAGATTAATTTTGAAGAACATTCTACTTCTAAATTAGCCCTATTGAACTACATAATTAACAATGCACACTAAAAGCCACAATTTGTGTAATTATTTGATACCAATTAGTAATAGTGAATGAAAGACTGTCGCTGCCACAGAGAGAGAGACAACAAAGTGAATATATCTGGTGCTAAATTAAGAGGCATAATTACACATCCCTACAGACACAGAAACATGTGTAAGGAATTGAATCTGATACAAATAGATTTTTTTAGAGTTGTTAATGCTGTTAAAGCCATAAGATTCCCCAGGTGAAAAGAATGGACTTTTTCCCTCTGTTTTTCCCACCTGACACCCAGACAAATGGTCCCTGCGAAAATATTCTAAAGCCTGCAGGGCTATAGCCATCACCAAGCCTGCCCCCATGTCAGATTCCTCTACAACATGGAAGAAAAGACTCCCTGTGAAGACTGTTTCATTTTCAGCCACTGGTTGCGTCTCAGATTACTGAGGCTTTGGAAGCGAAGACTGACGCTACTCCACTGGTCACTATATTTTCCCCACCATATTAAATAAAAGGAATAAGAAGTCTGCTGGTGTATGTAAAAGCCATCAACATCTTACAGTGAGCATATAACTGAAATCTTTCTTCAGTGCTGAATGAAGCCAGCAACAGCTATCAGATTATAAACAACAATATCCAGCTAATAATGACAGCACAAGACCGGAAAAACAAAATAAAGCATGGTAAATTACCGGCCAAGGGAAGAGTACAAAGAGGCTTGACTTTTCCCCCCCACAAAAAAGGCTACTAAAATGTTCTTCAGAGATGCAGGAAAAATATTCCAAAACCTATCAGCTTCCACTCTCTACCCAGAAATGAATAATGAGGAGTGCAAAGCTTGTATAATTGGTTCTAGAAGCAATATCTTATTACTCCAATTTTCTGCAAGATAAGATTTCATTCTGTTTGTTTTGCCTTCACTGTTCCCTGTGCTTGAGCTCTCTAATGAGCCTCAGATAGCTAATATTTATATTGAGCGTCCTCTTTTTTCCTTATACTTCCTTTCTTAAAGAAAGTGGGCTTTCCCTGGTTGGTTGTAGTGGTAACATTTAACTCTGACACTCCAGTATTATGAACAGAGAGTATCATTGTGCTGTTAATCCATGTAGAGTGTCTTGTAAAGTCAATAATATTTTCTAAATATTATTACAAAAACCTATTGATTTAAAAAAATTGTGGGTGAATTTGTTTCTCATTGAAGTGAGCATCCAATAGCTCTGCCTCTGTGACAGAGGCCTTCAATGAACAATTCCCCTGTAGGTTTTCCCATACAACTCTAGGAACGAACCTCAGAACCTAGTTTGTGCTGATCCTAATCCTTTGAAATCAATAGGAGTTTTCCCCTTGTTTCCAGCAAACTGTGGATCTGGTCCTTAATGCAATAGATAAACAGGGTCAATTATGAGCAAATCAGAGGGTTTTAAAATGTGCTTGGCTCAACAGAAATTGGCTGGGTGCAACTGTATCTATTACAACAGCTTAAATTGGCTTAGACTATGGCCTGGTCTACGCTACGGGGTTAGGTCGAATTTAGCCGCGCTAGGTCGATTTAAAAATGAATGTGTCCACACAACCAACCCCGTTCCATCGACCTAAAGGGCTCTTAAAATCGACTTCTGTTCTCCTCCCCAGTGAGGGGAGTAGTGCTAAAATCAACTTTGCTGGGTTGAATTTGGGGTAGTGAGGACACAAATCGATGGTATTGGCCTCCAGAAGCTATCCCAGAGTGCTCCATTGTGACCGCTCTGGACAGCACTTTGAATTCCAATGCACTAGCCAGGTAAACTGGAAATGCTCTGGGAACTTTTGAATTTCATTTCCTGTCTGGTCAGCGTGGCAAACTCAGCAGCACAGGTGACCATGCAGTCCCTCCAGAATCGTCCCCCCATCATCTCTGTCCCTCAGGTTATTGCAGATTAGAAGGCGAAAAAACCACACTTGTGATGACATGTTTTCCAAGCTCATGCTGTCCTCCCACATTGATAGGGCACAGCTTAATGCATGGAGGCATTCAGTGGCAGAGGCCAGGAAAGAATTAAGTGAGCGCAAAGAGCAGGCAAGATGCGATGCTGAGGCTAATGGGGAGCAAACAGACATGATGAAGCATCTGTTGGAGCTGCAGGAAAGTCAACAAGAGCACAGACTCCCGCTGCAGCCACTGTACAACTGCCTAGCCTCCTCCCCATGTTCCATAGTCTCCTCCCCGAGATGACCAAGAATGCGGGGGGGGGGGGGTGGAGGCTCCGGGCACACAGCCACTCCACTGCAGAGGATGGCCAAAGCAACAGAAGGCTGTCATTCAAACAATTTGATTTTTAGTGTGGCTACAATAAGCAATGTGGCCTTATCCTTCCCTCTCCCTCTCCCCACCCGGGCTACCTTGTCCATTATTTCATTTTTTTTTAATTAATAAAGAAAGAATGCATGGTTTCAAAATAATAGTTACTTTATTTTGAAGGGGGATGGTGGTTGGCTTACAGGGAATTAAAATCAACAAAGGGCATGGGTTTGCATCAAGGAGAAACACACACAACTGTCACACCGAAGCTTGGCCAGCTATGAAACTGGTTTTCAAAGCCTCTCTGATGTGCAGCGCGCCTTGCTGTGCTCTTCTAATCACCCTGGTGTCTGGCGCAAAACGATTGTCTGCCGTTGCTTTCACGGGGGGGGGGGGAGCTGACTAAATGCACCCCCAAACCGCCCGCAACAATGTTTTTTGTCCTATCAGGCAGTGGGAGCTTAACCCAGAATTCCAATGTGTGGTGGAGACTGCAGGAACTGTGGGATAGCTACCCACAGTGCACCGCTCCATAAGTCGATGCTAGGCATGGTAGTGAGGACGCACTCCGCTGACTTAATGCGCTTAGTGTGGACATACGCAATCGACTGTATAAAATCAATTGCTAAAGATCGACTTCTATAAAATCAACCTAATTTCGTAGTGTAAACATACCTTATGTGTGACTTCTGTGATGCCTGAAAAGCTTATTAAAATCCATGTTTTGTTTTACATCCGTGCCTATCAAACATATCACTCTCCTGTAATAGCTGGATTCTCTGTGGAAACCTGAAGGATGAATGATTTTGTCACAAATACAACAAAACTCAGCCAGTCAAAATATTCATTCATAAAGGGTGCACTCCAATTGAAAACAATATTAAAACTCCCCTTCATTTCAGAAGGAACAGAATTCAGTCCAGAATGAAACGATGCTTCTGATTGCTGCCAGCTTGAACTACCAATGGAAAACTAATTCCTAGAGCAGAACAATACTAAATCAGAAACTGAATCTGAGGCCTGTTCCACACTGGGGGGCAGTGTCGAGGTAAGATACGCTAGCTGAAGTCGAAGTATCTTATCCCGACTTACCTCCCGTCCTCACCGCTCGGGATCGACGTCCGCGGCTCTCCCGTCGACTCCGCTACCGCCACTCATTCCGGTGGAGTTCCGGAGTCGACGGGAGTGCGTTCGGGGATCGATATATAGCGTCTAGATGAGACGCGATATATCGATCCCCGCAAAATCGATCGCTACCCGCCGATTTGGCGGGCAGTCTAGACGTACCCTAAGATGGAGCACTCTGCATCAGAGTCCCCCTTCATAACTGTAGAAGCAGCTCTACATGATTTAAAAACCAGGTGCTTTGCCCCCACAGTTGACTTTGTGGTTGTGGGTTTTTCGGTGTAGTTACATGCAACATGGGAATGTAGAATGCAAACAAGAAATGTAACAATATAAGATGTAAGTTTGTTACTTAATCCTGCATACTGTTCTCCATCCTTCTCCCTTGAGTTTATTACGTTCATTTACTGTATCACATCTGAATTTAAGCCCCAATTCTGCAAACACTGAAGTATGTATATATCTTTACTCATGTGTAGTCCTATATACTTCATTGGGACTAAACATGAGAGTAAATTGCACATGTGCTTATATGTTTGCAGGTATGGTGGGAATCCAAATTATTTTCACAAGGATTTCTGCTTCTGCATATTAGCTTACAAGGAAAAGGATAATGATTTTTTTTTAAACTGCCAGTCTGATAAGATCAATCTTTATTCTTTCTGCCCCTTACATCATCACCAGTAATGAAGTCTGTAGCTATTGACTATTTAGGTGATAATTCATGAGTCAAAATGGACTCCAACTTACCCTTTCATAGGTGTATTAGCTCTTTGGTGCTGGCAGGAAACACTTGTTTTAGGCTGTAAATAAACATAGCTTGAAGACACACAGGCATGTTATATTGAGTAAAAAGGTGACACTTCAAGTTTTTC